>NC_051087.1:8115883-8440383 GCF_901709675.1 Syngnathus acus | reverse complement strand
AACCGCACACTGTAATCTTCCATTTTGACGTGAGAGAGTACCGTGTGTCTCCTGATAGCGCTTAATTGAGGCATGTCTCTCATCTAGGTGGTCCTCCTGATGTTGGCAAGATGCTGGGTGGTGAGGAGAAGGAAGAGGACCCGGATGCAGCAAAGAAAGAGGAAGAAAGGCAGGAGGCGCTGAGACAGCAGGAGGAGGAGAGGAAGGCTAAATACGCCAAGATGGAAGCCGAGAGGGAGCAGATGAGACAAGGCATCAGGGATAAGGTACCACGGCAATATTTCCATATTCAAGGTTCTACTAAGTCAGCGCAAAATCAGAAATGAACAAGAGAATTAATGCACAAGTAAGAGTGCTCTTGTCACTCTTAGCAATAAAATGCTGTCCATCATATTTGAACAGTTTCATGATTTTGGATTATGTCCTCATTTTTAGCACAAACTTCTAAAGGCTCTGTGTCACCTGCCAGCTTTTTTTTTTTTTTTCATAAAGGTATTTTTACAGCAGACTGTGCCATGGAAGCAGACAATTAAAGAGCTATTTTTAATTGCTTTGTTTCCTTTGGTGTGAACTCCAACTTCCCGACACTGTGTAATAATGCAGGAGAGCAACAGAAAATAGCTGAGGAGAATTAAAGAAGCAAAAGTAGTCATTAACAAAGCAAATAATACAATTATTGCACAACAAATGGAATTTTGTGTGCATGGTGGGAATATCTTCATTAATTTCACAAAGTAGGTGGAGTGCAGCGAATAGAGAATACAGAATGTTTGATTATTTTCTCTTTTAGGTGCTGCTCTGAGAGTAAGAGTATGTTTGTATAATTCTTAATGGTAAGAGATTTTATTCAGCTTTCCGCTGCTATTTTTGCTGCCATTCGCTTTACTACTTTGTCAAATAACACTCCAGTTTTCTAGGTAAAATATTTCACAATCATCAAATTATAATAAAACTTCTGGGGCCATTTTTCATTTGACCTTTTATACTTTTTTCAGTAAATTAATAGAATATTAAAGAGAAAATCCAGCCCTGATAGTCCATTTTTCACTAAAAAGCTCAGTTTATATTTTTGATCAGGAAAATGACATCAGTTTTCATTTTCTGTTTTATAAATTAATCTTGAAGGAATAATGAAATAACCATGACAAATGCCTACTTTTAATTAGGATTATGGCCACCCCTCCCGCATCTCTATTTAGGCCCACTTCAAACCCTAAAAACAAAGCAAAACGATTGGAGAGCAAGAAATCAGCAGCCAATCGCAGCTTCGGTGCCGTTTCTGTCATGTCTGTACACGTATGATATTGTCTATTAATATGGGTCTGGAAGGTTTCCCTAGAAATAAACGGTGCATGATCATTATCTGATCTCTTATCAATTCTCGGATCTCCATGCTTTGATACACCAGTACGGCTTGAAAAAGCGTGAGGAGGCTGAGGCTGAAGCAGCGGCTGCAGCCGAGGAGCCTGCGGCGGGCAGTTTGACACGACCGAAGAAGGCAGTGCCCACCGGCTGCGGGGATGAAGAGGAGGAGGAGAGCATCATGGACACAGTGATGAAATACCTGCCAGGTCCACTGCAGGATATGTTGAAGAAGTAAGACGAATTGCCAGCCAGTGATAGTGCTCGCTGAAGTCGTTACCAGGTTGGCTTCAATCCCAAAACTCACGCTCAGATTAGCAATGTAAATGATTCAAATTTGGTTTATTCAAAGGTGACTATTAAAATTTTTGAAAAGTGAATTGCCACTGTCATGCGGATGTAGACTGCGCCATTGGGTGCATGTGTGTGTCTCGCAAAGGGGCCATTGACACAATTCGAAACAGTCTTTCCTTTTTCTCTGACTACTTCCATTGAAGAGCTTGAAGCATCAACACGGTGTTCTCCTTCACCTCGCTGTTCACTTTAATTGTACATAAGCAATCTATATAACAAGCCTCAAGCAAGGCCAAACAATCAAAGATATCCATTTATTATACTGTCTGTCTCTAAACTAGAAAATGTGATGACATGATAAGCCATATTTAAAAAAAAAAAAAAAAAAAGGATATTTAAAACAAAATTTGTGCAAGCTCTTAAAGCTGCCGTTTGTGTTTGTGTCGAGTTTATGTCAAGCCGTTTTGTACAGTGTTACACATCCTCCGTGAAAAGTGTTGTCTCTGTTGGACGTCAAAGTGTGCTCACCTTTGTGTAATGTAGGAAATGTTCCGTGTGTCTCGCATGCCATTTGTCTTGACGAGTATGTGACTATGTACAAGCCACTCCCTTTTTATCCTCTTCTTTGTTATGCAAAAAATATTAAGGCAATAACTCCTGAGTTTGTGTTTTTCCTTTATGTCAATGTAACAATGAATAATAGTAATAGGAAATAAAGCATTTAGGCCATTTAATTGACAGGTTTGGAGGGCTTTCTTTTGTCAGTAGAAAATGCGACTCTATGGTGGTTCTGACAACAGTCAAGCTTTCAGCCATAAAACCGCCAATTGTAGTGCATTAAGTACTGTTATATAACAGCGAGAGTTGTGAATGACGTATGACATCAGTATTGGACGCGTACAACAATGTTTTGTTTCCCGTCTTAATTTGTGGATAAACATAACATCCATACACTTACTGTCACTGAAGTGACCACATGGTAATAGAAGTGTTTAAATGATGTTTCATTTGTTGTGGTATACGAAAGCGAGCTGCCGAGGCGCCATAGACTGTCATGAGCAATAAAGGATTATTATGTATGTTTCTGCCTCAGAATTAATAAAAACCTAAATATCTTGTTCACATCAGCAATGTTTTATTTCCTTTCTTAAATACTTTACAGGGGGGTGGATGGGCTAAAAGTAACATCAAACCCAAAGGTAACTTAACTGTTATGTAAAATGTTTGCTTTCGGGCCCTTTTTGAGCAGACAAATAAAGCCAGTAATGGGGAGTTTCTATTTGGCTACTTCAGCTTCCAGGTCATGGTTTTTTTTCTTTTTTATACAAATAAGAATCTCAGTAACAACAGTAATGATATAAAATGTCAATATTGTTGTTGCATGAGATAATATCAACTGGAGGAAACTGGAGTACCGCCGAGCAGGCATGGGGGAGAACATGCAAACTCCACACAGGAATGCCAGAGCCGGAATCGAACCCTGCAACTCTGAAATGTGAGGCAGACATGCTCACCCTTACGGGAACGTGCTGCAATTTTTTTTAATCTTAAATAATTATTTGTAATTTATCATCACGTTGTCAAAAGTGGAGTGAATTCAAGCTTTCAAGGCAATTCAGCAAATGTTTTGCTAATGTAAAAATTGGCATCCCCATATTTTCAAAAAAGAAATAAGGGTTTATAGATGTAATGGTCTCTTGTATTGTATGCCAACTTAAAGCTATAAATAAAACCAACTCACTTTTGGAGCAAGCAACTTCCTTACTTTGATAAATAAATATATATATATATATATATATCAATAATTTATATTTTAAATTTATTCTAACTTAAATGACTATTTCAGCCCACCAAATATGTAAGTTGTATTTTTTCATTTGTGTTATTGTCATTATATTTTTTCATAGATCAAATTCTTAGAGCAAACAGCATCGAATTCCATTCCCAAGCACAGTTTGTAGGTTTATTTGAAGTTAGATGGTTTATGAATAATGCCCATGATGTCACTATTTCTCAGTACCATTTGGCATGCAGTGCATTATTACTTCCGAATCCGACCAAGTAACGACACAGTGCTCCCTTTAATTTCAAGGCATATTTATTTCACATACCACCATCCACACTAAATGTGAACTAGCTAACAAAAACTCTTAATCAAACGCTAATCAAAATAAAATGGAGACAAGTGGACACACAAGGCCGCAAATGTCACTGAATCATGTTTACATCATTCATAATTAACATTTGTTGTAAATGACATCAGCTGCCCATTTCTCCAGATCCTTCAAATAGCAATAAATATTTCATTTTAATTTCAGCAAGCAAGCTATTTGTTCCTGACCCTGACTAGATAGCAGCTGCGTTTCCCTCCTCATTCTAGTATAAATGCTGCCAAATGCTCCACATTGAAGCGCGTGCTGGTGGTATCTAGTTAGTAATCAAAGACAATGTTTGGTAAAAAGAACATCAAACCAGGTTCAGTGCAATGACACACTTAAAATGTCCAAAGGGTCCAATTAAAACCTCATCTGCATCTGCTTCAAAGCTTGTTTGAACTTTATCTATTTAAACTTTACCTCAATTAAATGTATCTGCCTGATCAGAATTTCATGTTTATGCTGTGGCCAAATATGTCTTTTAGTGAAACACTCTAAACTTAGCTTTAGAGGTTTGTGTGTGCCTGTGATCATCTGCCAGGCATCTCATTTTAAAGTTCAAGTTTTAACTTGAATAAACAATAACAACAAACAGGACTTGGATAATATTGTAGGAAAATCTGTGCTCTGTCATGTATTTTTGGTAACCGTCCCAGCTTTAAGGCTTGAATGTAATTTAAGTGTACATTTTGTGTATCACCCACAAATTAATCATAGTGTAAGAATTCTCAGATTGTTCATGAAATAATAAGCATTAATATTATGTGAAGCTCCAATTTAGAGTGGTCGCACAAGCACACAAACCCACCCTGAGCCAAGATTTCAAACCAGAAAGTCCCAATTGTGAGGCTAAAAATTAACCATTCAACTCCAAATTAGACCACTATTGGGATGTAGTATGACGGTAAGTTTATGTTTGACAATCATGATAATAATAACAATAATCATAATTCGGATAAATTCACGACCAGGTGAACATGGAATATTTGACGCATCTATAGCGCTTTATTTGTTTGGAGTGTTTGATGCTTGGGATCTAAACACCAGTCTGATCCTGATTGAAGAGGAACATGTGGATAAGTAACCATGTCACTTACCACGCATGAATAATATTAATAACAATATACAACGGTAGAAACAGGATTGTCAAAAGAAGCCATCATTTAGAAAACAGTCCAAGACGTCAAGGCACTACAGTTACTAATAAAAGCCTCTAGATGGCAGCACTGTATGGTTACTAGTTTGCACAATTCAAACATCCCAGCACATAAACATTCAAAGAACAATTATTTCTCCTTTTACATGCACTGGATTTTCTGGCAGACATTGTTGATCACACCATTTATATCCTCTAACAATCTTTTTTTTTTTTTTTTTAAAAAGTCCCAAAAAAGTTTTCTCTGAACCCTGAATCGCACTTGCATGTCAGAGATGATGTGCAAGGTCATCCGGAGAAACCGTCGTCGGACCCTTTGAGGTCGAATGGAAGTCATATAGGGATGGGGAGGACTTTTCAAAAAGGCAAAAACGGGGGGTGGAGGGATGCGAGGCAGGGGAAGAGTGCTTCTTACACATTTGTCCGACACTTGGGGAGGATGGGTCCTCCTTCAAGCCTTCTCTTTCTTACTGTGGATAGAGAGATGACATGTGAGAGGACGGTAACAACATGAGAGAAAAGGACAGAGAGACAGAGCGAGTGAGAGAGAGAGAGAGAGAAAGAAAGAGCGCAGTCTTTAAGCACTTAAGTGAAAAGAGGCCTTTGCTCCTACGGGGTTCATATGCTTCTTTCGAGGTCAAATTACAAGCACTTTCAAAATGGCTTTTGTGCTCGTCCACCACATTAGTACAGTGATGCATGAATTATAGATGCGTATATACTGTACATTTTATGATATAAATTAGGTATTCCGAGTGACTATGAGATCATCTTTTAGAGGGGGTTTATTCATTATTTGTGCTCAGATTTGAGCAAATAAAAAAAATATTTTGTTGGGAGTGCAGGCTTTGAAAAATGTGGCATTACACACAAACAACTTTCCATTTCTTGTTAGTGTGGCAAAAGAAGAAGAAATTGAATTCATCAAGCTATCGACTCTAATTTTGGGAAACCCTGATCCAACAAGAAAACTATCCATTCAACTAGTTATGTGTTTGAAAAAAAAAAAACATGAACATTTTCTTCTTCACTTTATCACAATTTTAAGCAATTTCAACCCTTGAAAAGCATCAGTAAGAACCCCATAGTAGCATCTCTTCACCTTAGCAATAGCGGTCTGAAAGGAACATTGAAAGAAAGGAAAAAAAATGTGCTCCACGCAACTGACTTCAATTGAAGCTTTAGAAACGACGCAAAGAGAAATTGTGTTGTAAAAAGCAGCTTTCTTTTGACGCACAAATTAGGTCACTGTTTAGCGCTTGTTCCTTTAAGTGGTTGATGGTGAGAGAGAAAAAAAAACATCCTCAAGGTAAAATTATAGATGACTCAGCATGAGACTCATTGTTTTAGTGTTTTACTGTGTTTACTATCTTGATGTTATTGATTCATTGTTTTAGCTGATGTTTTTATACACTATGTCTATTTTTTACTTTATGTACTGCAGTTATGGTTGTTGGGTTTTACTTTACTTTTGATGGTTCCCTTTGTTTTTGTCATTAATTCATCCATCCATCTTCCCAACTGTTTATTGGGGTGCTGGAACCTGTCCCAGCCAACTTCGGTTCAGGGTGGGCGACACCCTGAACCGGTCGCCAGCCAATTGCAGGGCACACATAGTCTTACAACCATTCGCACTCACGCCCTACAGACAATTTGGAGCGGTCAATCGGCCTACCATGCATATTTATGGAATGTGGGATGAAATGACAGCACCTGAGGGAAACCCACGCAGGCACGGGGAGAACATGCAAACTCCACGCAAGAAGGCCGGAGCCGGAATCGAATCCGCAACCTCTGAACTGTGTAATGAGAGTTGGTGCTTAAACACAGTAGCCGGTGACTTGATGACAGCGCAGGAATTGCTGAAAGGAGCTCAGGAGAAGTAAGAGAGGCTTTGAAATGAGGTGGCGGCAGTTCCAGTGTTTTGGAACAAAAGTGGAAGCTATCGTCAGAAGAAAAGCAAAACTGAAGGACCACATGTGTTTACTTAGTCTTTGACTTGAACTTTTTCCCAAAGGCCCGTTCCAGCTCAGGGACGGACAAAGTGAGCGTAAAGGAGCCATCGGACTCGGACCTGACAACCCGGGCTTCAAAACGAGAGCAGGAGGAAAAGTTATGTCCAGAAATATGAACCTATTGTCACATATACAAGCATTAAGGATTGCATTTGAAATCAAGAAGAGCTCGCAGAATCCAAATTCTTCTGGAATTTTTTGGGGGGGTATTTTAGAAGACAAACTGACTACCTAGAAGGGAATAACATGCATTATTTATAACATTTTATTTTCAACACTAAAGCAAGAGCTATTATACAACTTTATATGTTAACGTGTTCTGAACACCAAACTCTAGAAATTCATCCTTTACTGAAAGTGCACATGGGCAATGATGTAACTCCCCTCTCATGCACTGTTTTTTTATTAGTTATTTATTTTAGCGCTGATGTCATCATTTAAAAAAAGCATTGTTTGGGTTTGCCTCGGCTTTCAGACGGTACTAAGTGTAGCGGCTGATGACATCACTTGGCATCTGATCAAAGCAAAAAAAAGTGGGATGATTAAGTGCAGATAAAGCGGCAGCTTTGGCCAAATATAACTGATAACACTGCCAAGTGCACAATTCTACAAAGTGCTTATATAACCACTGAGGTCATTCAAACAGAATTGAAAACAATGTCTGAAGAGTCTGAGGACACTTGACGTAACATCGATGTTTCATGTTGGCTACATTCTGGTGTGACCATCAAGTGTAGTAGTAGTGTAGTAGTTTGCATTCATTTCCTACCAAGGTCATTGTTGTTCATCATGGCGTTGGAGCCTCGGAGACGCGGGCCCTGCTGGGTGAAATGGTAGCCGAACTTCAGCAATGTGGTGTTTTTCTCCAACATGCTTGCTATCTCCATCTCCACTTTATTGCCTAATGGCTGGCTCTGCAGAAGAAACATCCAAATCTTGTTCAAGCAGCTATATTGCCTGAAGGTACACTGGCTTGTAACAAAATATTCAAAACACTTGGCATCTCTGCCTATGTGACTTAAACTTAATTAGTGATGCAACTATTCCTTTATCCAAGCAGATTCCAAATTCTCCTCACAATGTTGTTAGCATTTTTTTGTTTCTCTGATTGGATGCTCAGAGCAACATTTGTTACAGCCAAATGAAACTAGCAAAACAAAGCTGTAGTGCTCTGCACAAATGATTAATTTTGATAATCAGCATCTGTCGTGAGTACATGTACTACTGATTTGATTGTTTTTATATTGTCTTTTAATGAACATTGATTCTGAATGCTTTAGGTGATGTACAAGGTATAATTTCGTTCAGTACCTGATTATCAATCTTGAGCTCCAGTAATGTCGTGTTGTACTGCAGTGACTCAACGAGGGCAAGGATTCCAGCCCCTGTTATGAAGTTCGACTCAACATTCAGGCTCTTCAGTGTCGTGTTAACCTTGAGCATCTCCGCCAAGGCCTGATAAAAAACCCAGCACACGTGATTAATTGTCATTTTGTTCTTTTCCTTGGAAACGTTCAC
The DNA here is from genome assembly GCF_901709675.1 of Syngnathus acus. Taxonomy (NCBI): domain Eukaryota; kingdom Metazoa; phylum Chordata; class Actinopteri; order Syngnathiformes; family Syngnathidae; genus Syngnathus; species Syngnathus acus. The sequence continues at coordinate 8,431,882 of NC_051087.1, read as the reverse complement.
CCTGCCTCGAGTTTCCAAACGTCAACATATCGCGCAAGTGTCAAAGTATGAAGTCTGCATGTGTGTTTTGCTTTTTCTAAAGTTTTGTGTGGGTTTCATGTTTCGGAAGACTGAACAGCCTCCACAAGTACACCACTGCCCAATGATAGTCAATAACCCGTTAAACGTTGACTGGCTAGCTGCGATACAAATAACTCGTAAGAGATTTACGTGAGAATGACGTCATACAGGTAATATGACTGGAACAAATTACTGTGCATTTTTGACATATTTCGGGGAAACATATGGAAAGTATGTTCTTGAAAGGAAAAAAAAAAAGCAGATTGTACTTACAAACGCTACGGGGTCATTGCTTCTGGTTCCAACGATACTGAACCTCTCCACCACTGCGTTCTCTATCAGAGCCTGAGAGTATGCCTTTAAAGTCGGGATAGGGATATTCTAAACAAAAATCAAACAAATAAATAAATAAATAAAGCGCTGTACGTGACCATGAAGACACAGACACACTTTGATACCTTAATGTTGTTGAGGTTGACCTCCACAAGCTCAGGGTCATTCCTTTTCATTCTTATGAGGGTTTCCTCTACGTCCGTTGAATTGGGCTCCTCATCGGGAACTGGTTTGTACTGGGTGGACTGGATCACACCTGCCACACACTTACAGTTACTACACAATATTGAATTACTGGAACAGTATCAATTGAAATCACATGGACAATAAAGATGTCACGCCAGCATGTACTTCATTAACACCCATTACTATTTTCTTTTTAGATGGGCTTTGGCGCCATCTTGTGGCATAAAATAAAAAGCACACAATGAATATGCCAACAATTAGTGATGAGGAAAATGAAGCTTCAAATTTGCTTTATGAACCAGTTGTATTTTTGACTTCTCTAGATGGCACGGCTGGTTGAACTAAAGGGGTTTATGAAGCCAATTTGAAGATCACGTTTCCCATCAGCACTAACAATTGTGAATAGCTGAATATGGGTGAATTTGCAAATAGTCTACTGTATATGTGAGGGATTACTGTATTTATGGCTAGCACATTACAATTGTAATAATCAGCAAATATGCCCTCATGAAGCTACAGGGATGACAAGCAAGAAATCAGATCTGACACTAACTGCTTTTAACCATACTATCACATACAGTATTGCAATGCCTACATATTTATTTGAGGGGATAAACACATAAACGGTGTCTCTAAGCATTTCCACCATCATAATTTATCTCGAATACTGTGTATGTGCCAAAGAAATCATAACATTCTGTACTATTCATGGTCATGGTACAGTTTCCCACGGTCAGTTGTCATGTTGATGAACGAGCGACCACATCAAACTGAGGTGAAAAGTACAATTATAGCAGTAGAACTGTCTGGTAAAATAAGAACATAAATAAAAGCAAATAATTTGAGTGGCGTTCCAGGGGCATCCACAGTGTTTTGTGCATGGAAAACTAATTGATTATGCATGCTCCACTCCCCCCAAATTTAGGCTGTATTGGGCTTTAGTAATTCTAACTCACCAACAGTTCTTTTGGACTGGGAGACCTTTTATTGGGGAAAAAAGAGCTATCTGCACAATTAAATTTACCTTCTTTTTTTTACCCAGATATCTGATTTTGATTATAGCAAAACATCAAATTGTGTGTTACATACTGTTAAGTCCTTGCTTGTTGACTATAGTGCTGCTTGCCAGAGCTTCATAGTACTGCTGGTTACTCATCAGGGTGTGCATACCCAGGATAGCTGGGAAAGGAAAGGACCATAGAAAGAATGGAGGTCAGCAACAAAGGAAAATGAACACAAGGGAAGAGTCATACAAAATGTGTTTCAGCTCTGTACTTGACAACCATGCAAAAAGAGGATGGTACATGCATATGGATACTAATAGACAGGTTGCTATGTTTTAGAGCTTGCACTACAAAAAAACAAGGTTGAGAGCCTCTAGTGTTTGGTTGATGCAACATAATGTGAAGTCAAGTGAGGTAATAATAATAATAATAATATTAATAATAATAAAAAAAATAAAAATAATAATATAATATAATATAAATAAGAATAATAATGATTTTAAAAAAATAACAACAATAATAATAATAATAATAATAAATTAATGAGTAGATATCCCAACTATCACCATTCTGCGTTGAATAAGAAAATTGTGAGAAGATATCTATAGTTAGAAAGTGTAATAAGCAAAGTTTTCACGTACAGTACATTTGCAGGAACTACTTGGAGGTAAAAACAGTTTTTCTCGCTCCATTGTAGAATATTTACTGAAACCTTTATGTACACCTGAATGTAAAAATGTTGGTGTCTCATTTAAGTAACATAAAAGGAACAAACAAGTAGAAACACATGATTCAAACGGATGGAGAGTTTTTGCAGTACATAAAAAAACATCAAGCAAAGATTTTCTATAGCATGCATTTAATTAACTTTATGGCTGTGTCTTCTTTTCATGCGAACACATGTATGCAAACTGCCGATACCCTGTTTGGTGCCCAGCTAACAATGATCCAGCAGAGGTGGAGCAAGTGAGGGGGTGATGAAGAGGAAGGGTGGTGGGGTTAGCCTGAAGAGAAGATGAGGATCAGGTGCTAGTATGGGAGATCGCAATGGGTTTTATATTGATTAGTGAAACAGATTAATTCCTAGACCATTAATCATATGACATATTGGTTTTAAATGAGAGATGTGAGAAAAACAAATACCAGAGCACCAGAGTACAGTATACGCCTAGATTGTGTTGACAGGAGTTAAATGCAAGTTGTTACCTGCTATATCGCAAAGTTCAGCATCAGTAGCACTGGCCAGTGCTTCTTCAAGCTCAGGCTCAAGGGTCACATTCTCCATAATGGGGTCCACCATCTTTTTCGGCACCCAGGCCTTCCCTGAAAAACAAAGCGTGTTTATATGTACATCCACCATGTCGCTTTCCCTCATTCACACTCACGTTTACACCTATGAACACAAGAGTCTTTAGTATTTAGATAGGTTACATAGGTTTTAAATTGTAGTATCTCAGCATACAACATACAAACACCACACAGAAGGGTTCAAGTTGAGATTTGCCCAGCTGTGCAACCAATGATCACTCAAAATACAAAAAGAGCAAATAGAAAGAATTCAGACCCAGTCAGAGATGTCTAACTCACTCTTAGAGGAATAAATACAGCAATAGATGACAATGTTGCAGGCTTACCTCGCTTCTCCCCAGTGAAGGGCACCAAGTCTTCCCTGTCTGGATGTTCTTTGGCTTGCTTCTCCAGATGGGCCAACAGGTCGTCTCTCTGGAACGTTCCTGTGGGCGCTTTCTTAGTCTGGTCCTTCTGACGCATCCCGGCAGGTAACAGTGCATTCTAGTCAACAATCGAAATGAACAGCATTAAAAACATTGACATGCTCCATTGGCAATGGGGCATCTTTATTTTTACGTCATTTTGTTATCACATCTAATTCATGAGAGGATTTGGATAATTCTAGGGTAAAAAAAAACGGCTCCAAACAATTACTCGATTATTAAAACAGTTGTCGATTAATTTGATAATCAAATACTTGCCGATTAATCGATTATTTTAACCAATCTACTTACCATATTTGTGTTGTTATGGTTATAACTTGTAGGAGTAGTATTACATTGCATCAAGCTGAGAGATTATTCCCATATTTTAGTTTCTACACATAATAGGCAAGAAAATGCTTGGAATAATAATAGTATCAAAAAAAAAAATTCTTACAGCATCTATCAAAATATGAGCATTAATACCTTTTATCTCTGGAAAGGCCATTTTTTGATACAGTTCTTAAATCGCACAGTTGCACAACTGTGGGCTGAGAAATTTCCCACAGCTTTGCTGCTCCGTGTGTTATTTTTAACTTAAATGCCCATTCAAAATGAAGCTCTTGCAAGCTCTGCTTATAGCCTCATATCTTATCTTTGCTCTCAACACTCTATGGCCTCACTCTCTCTCCTCTCATGACTCATTTATCCTTTTCAAGCTGCCGTCAGCCTCCCACTGCACTTACTCAAAAGCATAAAGATGAACAAAGTCACTACTATTTAATTGCATAGGGACTTCAAAAATATATTTCACAGCACACAGAAGCGTTTAGAGGAAAGCTGAGGTGTATATCACATTGACACTGGCAGGCTCATATCACAGTTACATCACAGACAAGATGTCGCTTGCATTCAGCTCCACTGTGTTATTTTTAACAGTGTGAGACTCAGTTGTCCTCTCTTCTCCAGTCGGATTGTGACTTCCTTCTCCGCTTTCATTGCTTAAACATGGCACCTCAATGTCTCATCTGGCAAGCATTCACACAGCAGCAGCCACCGGCCGGATCAGTTGGAGGGGCTCGGCATTTTGTGGCACTTGCTCTTTGGAGCTGACATCAAAACAGGACAACTTATGTGCATGGCTGAGAGGCTGGCATTTAAAATTCCCACAGACACACTCCAATAGTTTGTAAGTCTTCCAGAAGATTGAAGCTGATGTCTTGTGAAGTAGTGATCAACCCTACATTTTGTATTCTATTTTGACTTTCTTCAGATTATTTATATTCGGCGCAATACAAGGCACACATAATTTTCATGGACAGCAACTAGTGAACCCAGGTGAATGTCCCAACAGTAGTAGAATTTGACAAAACTATCAAACCATCAGTGAACTGTCAGCAAACCTAGTGAGACCTCTGCTCAATGAACCTCTAAAAGATCAACTTGCTTTGTCTTGGGGGTTTTTCTGCTATTTCTTTTTTCAACACAGACAGGAATAACGTAACTGTCAGTCAAGTATTGACGATGGCCACAGATTAACTTCACATTCTTTCTTAGACAATAGAATCTTGATGTCAACCAAGGTCCCAGAACGACTTGTGTTTGACATTGACGCTTTCAGAAAACAGTATTTCTTAAAAATGGTGGTATTTTCACCATAGTGCGATATAGACCAAATAACTCATCAGTTAACGCAGTGCTTGGCTCGTGAGTGAACGATTCGTTCAAAAGAACAGATTCTTTCTCAGTGAACGAGAGTGAACGAATCACTTCCTAAAGTGATTGGTTCTTTTTTCAGTTTATATGACTTCAACCAGTAGGTGTCGGTAATGCGCATTGAAGCTGGTGCCACCTCGCCGTAAAACAAAACGAAGAAGAAAATGACGTAACTCCTCGTTCACGAACGAGTTGTGAATTGCATTTCCCGTTCATCAACTGAACAGATCTGTGAGTTTACGCGTCAGTGATTTGCATTTCCAGTTCATCGAGAGAACGGATCAGTGAGGGAACGAATCCTGACTTTCCCGTTCGCGAACGAGTTAATGGGTGAACTGCCTTCCTTCCCGTGCATCAACGGATCAGTCAGTGAACGTGTTGCGTCTCCCTCCTGGCGTGAACTATGTAAGCCAGAATGTAGATCTACGATTTGCCAAGGAAAGAAAGAACCACACACTGAAACACCACTTCTTTTATGCGCGTTTTCTCCAAGCTAACGGCTAACTTTATTGCATGAAGGGATGCGCCGTTACGCAACAACGGGGAGGTGATGCTTCTCTTTGGATAATCTTGATTTTATAACACTTATAGTAGTTTTTAAATATTGTTCTCCAATATATCTACTGCAATTTCACATTAGATTGCTGGTTTGAAATGTACTTTTATTATTATTATGTTAATAAACATTAAAACCTGTTAAAACTTGTCTGGTGTTTTATTCCTTGTTTTTATTTTTTTGGGCATGAAAACAAAAATCTGACATTTGGTTAATTGCTTTATATGACAATATGTATATGTGTTTTACGTTGTGTAATATGTGTTGGTGTCCCCCAAAATAAAGAGCAAGTAGTCAAATACACATTCTTGACACGTACAAAAAATGCATAAAGTTATTAGGTACTCCTGAAAATGGTGGTGTATCTAATGGAGTGTCCGTGTGACGTCACAGATCAACCAGCCAATCAGGAGGTGGGGGTGAGGGTGGGTGTGGCACTTTTCACTTTCAGTTCAGCTTTGGCCATGATTTTTCCCTAATGAACTGGCCTGTTATTAGGTACACCTGAAAATGGCGGCGTACCTAAAGGAGTGTCTGTGTGACGTCACAGATCAAACAGCCAATCAGAAAGTGGGGGTGAGGGCGGGTGTGGCACTTTTCACTTTCAGTTAAGCTTTGGCCATGATTTTTCCCTAATGAACTGGCCTTGTTATTAGGTACACTTGAAAATGGCGGTGTACCTAATGGAGTGTCTGTGTGACGTCACAGATCAAACAGCCAATCAGAAAGTGGGGGTGAGGGCGGGTGTGGCACTTTTCACTTTCAGTTAAGCTTTGGCCATGATTTTTCCCTAATGAACTGGCCTGTTATTAGGTACACTTGAAAATGGCGGTGTACCTAATGGAGCGTCCAAGTGACGTCACAGATCAAACAGCCAATTAGAAAGTGGGGGTGAGGGCGGGTGTGGCACTTTTCACTTAAACCAGGGGTGTCGACCTCCAGTCCTCGAGGGGCCGCGTTCCAATATGTTTTCCAAGTGACCCTCGTTAAGCGCACCTGCGTGAAAAGTTTTAGCTCATTTCACGTTCTGCAGGAGCTAAAACTTTTCACGCAGGTGCACTTAACGAGGGAATCACACGGACACTCCATTAGGTACACCGCCATTTTCAAGTGTACCTAATAACAGGCCACTTTATTAGGGAAATATCATGGTCAAAGGTCACAGGTGTCAAGCTCTAGTCCTCGGGGCCGCGTTCCAATATGTTTTCCAAGTTACCCTCGTTAAACACACCTGCGTGAAAAGTTTTAGCTCCTTTCACGTTCTGCAGGAGCTAAAACTTTTCACGCAGGTGCGCTTAACGAGGGAATCACACGGACACTCCATTAGGTACACCGCCATTTTCAAGTGTACCTAATAACAGGCCACTTTATTAGGGAAATATCATGGTCAAAGGTCACAGGTGTCAAGCTCTAGTCCTCGGGGCCGCGTTCCAATATGTTTTCCAAGTTACCCTCGTTAAACGCACCTGCGTGAAAAGTTTTAGCTCCTTTCACGTTCTGCAGGAGCTAAAACTTTTCACGCAGGTGCGCTTAACGAGGGAATCACACGGACACTCCATTAGGTACACCGCCATTTTCAAGTGTACCTAATAACAGGCCACTTTATTAGGGAAATATCATGGTCAAAGGTCACAGGTGTCAAGCTCCAGTCCTCGGGGCCGCGTTCCAATATGTTTTCCAAGTTACCCTCGTTAAACACACCTGCGTGAAAAGTTTTAGCTCCTTTCACGTTCTGCAGGAGCTAAAACTTTTCACGCAGGTGCGCTTAACGAGGGAATCACACGGACACTCCATTAGGTACACCGCCATTTTCAAGTGTACCTAATAACAGGCCATTTTATTAAGGAAATATCATGGTAAAAGGTCACAGGTGTCAAGCTCTAGTCCTCGCGGCCGCGTTCCAATATGTTTTCCAAGTTACCCTCGTTAAACACACCTGCGTGAAAAGATTTTGTTCATTTTCACGTTCTGCAGGAGCTAAAACTTTTCACGCAGGTGCGCTTAACGAGGGAATCACACACATAAAAAAAGAATAAATAAATAAGAAAGTGTAGCGAACGATTCGGTGAACGATTCTTTTGAACAAAAATTTTGAGTGAACCGATTCTAAAGATTCAATTCACTTAAAAAAGAACTGGACTGCACATCATTAGTACAAAACAGTGCAGACGACCATGGACTGTCAGGTTGAAATAGCCAACTGGTTAATGACATGGGCTCTTGCTCGGTAAGGATTTGGTTCGATCCCAGATATGAGATTAAATCCCAATGTGCTTTTATTGTGCAATTAACCCTTTATTTATTCTTTTTTTTATTTTTTTTACCTCTTTACTGATTTAAGTGTCCATGAGGTGTACCGAATCAGAGGGCACTACATTAGGGAAAAAGCTTAAGTGAAAGTGAAAAGTGCCAAACCCGCCCTCACCCCCACTTTCTGATTGGCTGTTTATATATATACATATTGTCATATAAAGCAGTTAACCAAATGTCAGATTTTTGTTTTCATGCCCAAAAAAATAAAAACAAGGAATAAAACACCAGACAAGTTTTAACAGGTTTTAATGTTTATTAAAATAATAATAATAATAAAAGTACATTTCAAACCAGCAATCTAATGTGAAATTGCAGTAGATATATTGGATAACAATATTTAGGCGTATATATGCATACACGTTATTTAAAAACTACTATAAGTGTTATAAAATCAAGATGACCCAAAGACAAGCATCATCTCCCCGTTGTTGCATAACAGCGCATCCCTTCATGTAATAAAGTTAGCCGTTAGCTTGGAGAAAACGCGCATAAAAGAAGTGGTGTTTCGGTGAGTGGTTCTTTTTCCTTTCCAAATCGTACATCTACATTCTGGCTTACATAGTTCACGCCAGGAGGGAGACGCAACACGTTCACTGACTGATCCGTTGATGCACGGGGGGAAGGAAGGCAGTTCACTCACAGATCCGTTCAGTGGATGAACGTGAAATGCAATTCACGACTCGTTCGTGAACGGGAAGTTACGTCATTTTCTTCTTCGTTTTGTTTTACGGCGAGGTGGCACCAGCTTCAATGCGCATTACCGACACCTACTGGTTGAAGTCATATGAACTGAAAAAAGAACCAATCACTTTAGGAAGTGATTCGTTCACTCTCGTTCACTGGAAAGAAAAGTCGTTCCTTTGAACGAATCGTTCACTCACGAGCCAACACTACTCTCCAGTGTCGAGCGCACGGAACATACGCACGCACACACAGCACAGAGCAGGCGATAAAAAGTGCAGTGGGACACCATGGAAAAATATTGAACAGGGATGAAAAGAACGGTTTTATTCATTCATTATTTTTAATTGTTTTATTCATTTTTGTTTTGTAGGTTAAAATGTTTTATATATTGTGCTCCTGAGTTAATGTTGCTGATTACTTTGAATTGAATATTATTTATTGCTGTTATTTAATTGAATATGATGTATGTTTATTATTATTTTATTGTATTCTTTCCAGCATAAAATGGCAGTTGGTCAAGAATGCTTATAGTTTAAATAATTAGAATTTATTTTTAATTTCAGGCAAAGTGATGCACATTGAATCTGTTCTGTTACAGACTAAAAAACAATGTTATTAATAGTTATTCTTTATTGTAAGTTTATCTTTCTTTTTTATTGATATTTTGTTTTCTTTAATGTTAATAACATGGCGAAATGTTTTCTTCTCCCTAGGGGGGGCATCACAGAAAATTATTGAGAAGCACTGAGTTAACACAACAGATTAAGGCTGAATTGTGAAAATATGACAGACAATTGTTAGATCAAATTATATATTTGCCTCCTGAGTTGGTCTAATTCTAAAATGTCTTGCCAAAGTCTTCCAGGAATAGAGGTGGGCAGACCTGCTGGGAAGGCTGCAGTGTTTTTCAGAGCAAAAGGGTACTTTACTGTTCTGTAATTGGTAATGCTCGTAAACAGGCGCAAAAGAAAAGTACACACGCACGCTTTGACTCTCCATGTTTGCGTCATCAAGTCCCTCCGGGCCAGGCAGTGCCGGCATATGAGTCCGTGGCACACAAACGCGCACATGCACGACGAATAATAGCCTTGCTTCCAGTCATCCTCCTCTTGCCCCCTTTTGGGATTGAGGAGACGATCACAGCTGCCATCACCGTTATGACTCATGATAGTATATCATTGAGTTTATGACAGTTTACACATGCTCACAATGAACCCAAGATTGCAACATTTGCTGTACTCGACCACTTATCTCCATTAGGTTAATCTCAGTGGGGAAAGATAATTTTTTTTTTTTTTTGTATATGCTTCTTTTTAATCGCATAGTTTCACCTACTGCCACAACAAGCAAGGATTCACTTTCTGTGAGTGGATAATTTTATTACAATACATGCTAATTGGGGTTAAAGGCAGCAGTATTGCCTCTGTTCATCCACAGTAGACCTCTGAGCACAGCTCGCTAACAACATTACTAATGGGCCCACAGACGGCACACGACAACATCTTAAACACAATGAGCCATAGCAATAACAGCGCTGTAGGTGATGCTAATATGTGAAGTCAGCGTGGTCCACATTAGGGCCTGAATGACTCCATAAGTCTACGGTGACACCCGCCGGCAGCATGCTGGCAGAAAGTAAACTTACATCAGGGTCCAGCTCCTCCAGTTCATCTTCTAACCGCTGCAGCTCCTCCTCGGAGAGCTTCATGAGCAGCTCGTCCTCATCGATGTCTCTGTACTTGTCCATCTCCTTCCTCAACACCGACATGATGCCACACACCTGCAAAAACAAACACCAATGTCACAGTGACATTCATTTGGGCCATCTTAAACTCAAGTTGCTTTAGTTCAGATGTTTGTCATTCTTTGCAATGTGTCTTTTATGTTTACTACAGAGCAGTAATTAAATTGGTAATTAACTGTGACAATTGGACTGGGTGCATGGCTAGTGGGTCTTAACTTCAAATGAGAAATACAATACAGGTATGTCAGATGAGCAGCTGGGACAACTCCACATCCGTTGCGAAGGCTGAAGAATAATGGAAACAGACGAGTTGGAATACAAGTGCATTTTTTTTATATACCACTTGGACGGTATGTGACATTAACTAAGAGTTACCTTTTTGATGCAAATTGAGACTGTGTTGACCTGCAGAGAGGTAAAAAGATTTGTTGCTGTGTTTGCATAAACGAGAAGCTAATCAGGCAACTAACATTTGTCATCATTAGTAATTCTAGTCAGTGGAAAATCTGTGTCCCCATGTGACAACACTTGAGAACCAATGCTCTAGTCTAGATGACATCAGTAAAATAACTTCAATGCGGCCAAGATCTAATGTCCTCTTTATTAAATCAAATGAGATAGAACAAAAACATGCTGCATAACTCTGGACTTTCTCCAGCCACTATCCATGACAAGACAAGTTTTCAAAAGCAAAGATGAAAAATTGGGCTCAGATCCAAATAATTGGAGTGGAAGAAGCTGACCTGCTCTGCAGATAGCAAACAGAGCTGGGTCTGTATTTATGCTGCTTTCCTAAAGCTTCTGCTTAGTTGGAGCGAGCAGGACGTAAAGCTGAAGCTGAATTTGCAAAAGTAGTAGTCATAAAAAGACTGAAACTTGTACGTGTGGATGATAGAATTTTAGCTACGTTTTTTTGTTAACGCCCTGCACAAGACCAGAACAGAACATCGATTAGTACATTGTATAACACAAATGCAAATTGGGGTACAAATGAACTTTTTAAAGGCCAAATAGGAGCAGTCATCCACTGATGTAAGGTAAAAAGGTGTGAGTGAAGTAGTGTGCATTCCTGTTGTTGCGTAGTGTAAAATCTTTTATTTTTAAAAATACACCCAATGTTTATCAACTACAGAACATCAGCCAGTAAAGATTTCAGAATAGTAGCCAAAAACCTTTCACAGCTAATAAATCAACGAAATAGCAACAGAGCGGGCAGCAGGACCTGTTGTTAAACTGTTCAGCAGACAACTACTGCTCAGTGTCTTCAGACAGTCACAGTACATGATGTCAGCGTCATTAAAAACATCAGCTTCACGCACACTTACTGTACACGAGAGCATTTCACTGTTGACATTGGAGTTTTTTACACTTTATAGCTCCATTGGAACATTTCAAATGGTGCATATTCTATCTGCAGTAGTTAAATAATGATAAAGCATGTCGTGATGGGTACATTTGACTTTAAAACATGTCATATATTGCTATTTTCAGAATCAAATATCGGATAAGCCAATGTACAATATCTGAACCGCTTCTCCTCACGAGGGTTGCGGCCATGCAGGAGCCTATCCCGGCAGTCTTTAGACAGTAGGTGGGAACACCCTGAACGGGTCACCAGCCAATAGCAGGTTAAACGAAACTAATCGTGTTTTGCTTTTTGTGATATCTGAAAGCAGTAGTATCATTAAAATAACATGTGCAGTTAGTATTATCAAATAATCATTGAAACAAATATATTTTAAAAATCACTTGAAAAGTTATGTTAGTGAGGGAGAACCTTATATTGGGAGAATTGTTCATAACCTGGAACTTTCTAGAATCCACAATACATTTGCATCTACATTAAAGAGGGCAGAAAAGGCCGACCTTGATGTTGCACAGGGTATGCATTATGCATCCCCAGTATGTTGTGCAGTCACGTTATGTAGGTCACAGACAAACTGATGGCCAACATGCCATCAGACAACTGTTGCATTTTACAGCACTTGTTGACTGATCCTAATTATGCAAGGCATTTGTACTGGTCTACTTAAGTTATACATATTTAACACCAGTGAAACATTTGAGGACAACTCCAGCATGTTTTGTGAATGCATTGATTTAGTAGGATCAAGGATTGCTACGGTCTATCAATGCAATATAACATTGTCAAGGACAGGGGTGTCCTAATCAAAAAGGTCCCAAAAAACACATAAGAAATGAGAGGGAACGCTCACCCTCTCAAATAGAAAACCACAGACTGCAAGGGCCACAGTTGTATTAACTTGTACAGTACATTTGTCTCAGTAGTAGCTTTAATGCAGTGAAGTCTTCCACAGGCAGCACTTTTATTTTGCATGCACTGACGTACCTCCAGCAGCGCTATTTATAGCCGGACGGTCCGGATGGGTGACAGCAGCACCGAATACTTTGACCAGATATGGTTCCCTCAGAGTGGCGTGCACAAGCGATGCAGGCTGCTCCTCAACAGCTACACGAAGCAAGGATCGAATACAAGCCCCCTCGATACACACAGTCCATGCGCCGTGGCGCAAGACCACCGGATATTGGTGCAGAATGGAGCGGACACGGAAAGTTGCCTCCCCCGATAGCAGGTTGCAATTGGGACTTTGAGGGCTCAAAGTCGTCTCCCGTAAAGGGCAAAGCCGAGAGGACCTCCTCCCACCACAAGCCACCCCCACCGACCTCCAAGCAGGCTGCACTGTCACTCCTGCAACGACGCGCTCTTTTTGGAGATGCCTGAATTACATGTGATGCATGTTTACCACTTGATTCAATTCCTATGCAGCAGCAAAGTCTTGTAGTAGTAAGAAAATTAAAAACTAAATGATTGCAACAAATACTCAAGAACTCTTATGTAGGCTTGGCTGATGCTGATGAATAATAATTAAAAAAAAGTCATATACGTAGGTATAAAACACATTTTATCAGTGTGGGTGCATCAAACCTTTTGAGTTGCAAACATTACACCAAATAAAATCCTACTTTTAGTAATTATGACATCTATCATGGAAAATGTATAATGGACTCTAGGTGGGATTCACATTTAGCAACAGTGCAAGAAAGACCACAGCATAACACTGATAATCCAGTAACAACTTTTTATTTAACTTGCAGCTGTTTCAAAACAGAAGCATGACAACAAAAACATGTGTGATATTTCCAATTAGCATGCACTCACTCACTGCAAAAATCCGCCATGAGGGTGTGGATCCAAAGGTCCTTGTCTTCTACTTTAGTGTCCACTAAATAGACCGTTAATTTGCGCTCCCACAGTTCCTCTTGGACCTCCGACTCATCTTGTATACTTTCGATCTGGGCGACGAGCGCTTGCTTCTCCACATGGTTCCTGAAGACCAAGGACGCCTCTTCTGACCACTGGCACTTTGGCACACCTGGAGGACAGAAGGCACAAGCTGCTCGATAGATGCCTCAAATAAAGGGGTGGGGTCGTTGTTTTGTCATGTGGTGCTCTGGCTCATTGTTTCACAAAGACCACACTAAAGGTAATTCAAGAAATGGAATAGGACACTCCTGTTGTCTTTGGACAGTCTCTTTAAAAATCATTCAGGACTCAGCATGAAAAATGAGCACCAAGTGTTCAACTCACCTGCCAGCTGTGCAATGACGGCCTGAAAAGGTAGCTGCCGAAATTCTTCAATCAAGGGTTGGAGGAAAGAGCTGCGGATGAGCTCGTGTTTTCCGTGGTCCAGCTCGTAAACAGAAATCAAGCCGTTGGACAGAATCCCCTTCACCACTGCACGGTACCAACTACGTGGAGTGAGTCACAGGTGTAAAAGATACTCCTTTTATATGTACATTACAGAACCACCTCATCTACAGTACATAACTTTCATAAAGTCAGTCACCTACCTTTTGTCTATTTTGGCAGCATAAATGTCTCCTTTTTTGATCTGCACATCTGTGGGGCTCACAGTCTGATTGTAGTGCAGCATCATCTCTCCCATCAACATGACCAATTTATGCAGGTCCTGCCACAGCTGCAGCACAAAGTAACCAGGGTGGCAAGCTGCTGATATGTGGACATCCATGTTCTGACCAAGCTGAAAATTAGAGCACAAAGGAAACATAATGATGATGGGAGCGTTCGAAAATTTCCTGATGCAAGTGCATTCGGAGAGGAAGGAAAAGTGTGCTCCGCTCCTGTACTCACTTACATACGATTCAGACAAGATTGCTTTAAATAAAAACAAACACAAAAACTCATTCTCATACAGACCAGGGGGAGCGCCAGAGGTGGGGGCATCGTGGGGGTTGTTTCTGCTGAAGATGATTCAAATAGCTGTGGCTGAAGGTAAGTTGGGCTGCTTACATCCAGTCTCTTGATTGAAGCACTGCCATCTACAGTTTGAAAAAGAGAAACATGCAACACATTGAAATTGACGGGAACAACACATCAATTTTGTGAGTTATTGGGTGAGCAATGTCCTTACTACTAGTGGCCGTGAAGCTTCTGTTGCTGTTGAGTGTCTGCCACACTTCAGGGTTGCTCAGCTTATGGTTGATGCTCTGGTGCACGTCCTCGTAGTCAGCACGAACAAACAGGTACATGTGCACAAGTTTCCCCTCCTTATGCTCCTCTAACTTAAGAATCTAAAATAGGTAAGGCAGTTGCGAGAACACAAACACACATAGCGCTCGTGTTGGTGTGGAGTCACAGTTGTGCAGCCACAGCCTGTAATACAAGTGTACATCCCCAGGTTCCACAGAAATAATAATTACATTACATTTTAGTGTAGCACACAAAAAAAATGCTACGTTACCTTCATTTTACAATCCTCAACACCCAGGACAGCATTCTTCAACCAGGAAACGACATCTAGGCTCCACTCTCCCTCTGGAATCATCACATCCACCAGACGACATCTGATGGCCTGGGCAAAGAGAAAGTAGTTTTCACTGATTATAAAAAGAAACAGTTTGTTTCTTAGTCTATCATGGATGAAGAACCATTCACATTTACAGTATTTAGTGTTACGTGTTCTGAAAAGACAACAAGATTATTTGAACAATTGCATAGCATTTTACTTCCACAGCTAGGATCTAAATGACAGAGGAGAAGAAGCAACTTCTCCAAGGAGACAAACCTGTGGCGGGATGAGGGCAAAGTCTCGGAGAAAAAGAGGGGGTATCTCTCGAAGTTCAGTGACCTCGACTGTTGCTGAGACACCAAAATCAATTAAGACAACTTCTATGACCCTATTGCCATGAAGGTTGGTTATCTGAAAACAAGAACATGATCAAATGTTTCTGATGAGCCCTAACGGCAAATAGGATGGTAACAAAACAAAAAGCCCATACCTCCACTCTGCAGCATTTATCTTTGTAGCAGGTCAGACACATCTTTCCAATGAAGGGTTGAGAAACCAAGTACTCAGAGGTCACCTGATGGGGACAGATATCATTTTTGAATTAGGACTGCAGAAAATGTAACTAATAATGCAACACATAATGCCTGAGAGCAGTTGCTTCTGTCGCTGAATAATCACACATAGGTCCACAAGTCACAGAAGATCCTACCTGAGAGAGCAAAAATGCTTTTGTTTCTTCCAACAACTTGTTGAGCCTTGTGGCTCCTCTGGAGGGCAGCTGGCAAAAGATGATGCCATCCACACAAATATTTGTGACACATACACCCCGATAAGTAGAATTCACCTTAAGGCAACAGAGAAATGACACAACATCACACAACAAAGTAATAATTGATTCAGAAACCTTGAAAAGTTGACCAAATACAGATTTCCAAACATTTTACATTCTTCAGGCTGTTACTGTAATAACACATCTTCCTGGTTGAGGCTGAGCTTTCAAATGCAAAAGCCATTAGGATTGTAGTGTACATACAGACGATTCGAGTCATCGATATGTGCATCACTTAATCCCATCACACTTACAGTTAAAGGGTTATTCATGGTCTGGTCTTGCAATTCCTTTAAGCAGAGAGAGTTTATGTTGATGTCATCATCTTGTGAGGTATCATAGAGTAAGACCTCAGGCAAGTCACTGGGTGAAGTTGAGGCCAAAATCTCCATTAACATAATCTTTCCAACAGCAAACGTCTCCAAAGAGGACAACACAGATGGATGGGAACTGAATGCCTCTAAACCTGAGGAGAGGGCAGTTACTAAGTGTATGACAGTCAAGTAAAGCAAACACTGACCTGGCACAACATGATGACCACCTGCACAATATCATATGCAGCACAAGAGCTGGAACAAGTATTCGGTTTTTACAAAGTAAATAATGTTCCTTTGTGATTGATATTGTTAGAAAGTATCATTTAACATGATTGTAGTTTCCAGCCGTGAACTCCCCGGCAAACTGCGACACACGAGACGACGACGGTGGTTATGGCTGGTCAAAGGTCATTCCCTGACATCAGATATTCTTCTAGTATGAGAAATCATAATCATTCAAAGTGAATGTGATACCTGCCATCCTAACAATGGTGGCTTGAAAGGGTAGTGAAAGGAAGTCATGGTGCAGCTCCAAAAGACTTTCTCGAGGAATCTCCACAGTAAAGCCATGATCAACATAGTAAACCTGATGGAAGAAAAATAGTGTTTCTTCTTTTCAATGGCTTTATCATTGCTGAACTGATTTGTTTCCATGTGAAGACGAATTACTATTTAAAAAGAACACGCTAGGCACTCCCCCATTTCTCAATCAATTTCCCATCACTCCCCTTGTTGTTAACAGTGTCGATCAAGTGCAAGTAATCAATCATACAGTCAAGCAAACTTGATACCTTGATGTTAGCATTGGTCACCTCCGTGACCTGAGCTCTCGTCAGTTCGTTGCCATTCTCTCCCTTGACTGCTACCAGCTGACCCACGGCAAGCTGAGAGAGAGGCTGGAGTGTGGAGTTTTGTTTATACAAGGCATGCATAGCATCCTCCATTGCCTCCAGGGCTTTGGAATAGCCATCGCCAACATACCTGCACAGGGAGAAGACGTTCTTTTTTTAGATAAAAAGCAGGATTACGACTGACCCCAGTTTTTAGAAGGGCACATGTAACACATGCATGCATCAATAACAAACTGAAACTAAATACGTATGATGTGAGACCTTTTCCAGCCATATCACCCAGCGTGTACTCTTGAATATTTTCTTTTTTTTTTTACTGACAAACTTTAATTGCCCTCTGGGGATAAATAAAGTAATTATTTGATTGAAAATTCTGCTCCACATTTCAACCTGTTCATCAGTAATACAGTGAAAATGAATGAAAATATTTCCGAATTCTAAATATAGATTTTAAGTCGATATATAAATTTTCAGCTTCTTGACATACCGTACAGTAACAGCATTACTGCTTTTGGCCTCAGTAATCAGCACAGAGGGATACTGGACTAAGGGATGAACTAAACAGGGAGGAACTACAGGGCCAGTAACCTCCAGACCAGATGGAAGGTGGTGCCTTCTGCTCTTCTGACTGGCATGGCTCTCAGTGTCTTCTAGCTTCACTCTAATTGGCTTATACAGGATGGCCTGTTCCAAACAAAAAATATGCAGAATATTTGTTTAGAGTGCTCCCCAAACCTCATCACCCCCGACCAACACCACTACCCTTAAAAAACGTATGTGTGCATGAACTTACCTTCTTGCTGTTGTGTGGAATAGGGTATGCCACGGTGCACAAGTCCGGGAGGAGAGATAATTTATCCATAAAGTGTTCAGGGAATGGGGCCTTGTAAGCATCCATGAAAAGTTTGGGCAATGCATGGACCCATAACCCATTACTGTACTTGGATAGAAGCTCCTTTATTCTGTAACAGACATCAGCTGGCAAAACGGCAGCACAAGACTCAACGGGAGGACCAGGGGAGGAAACAGAGTTCAGTGACAATGTGGACTTTTGTGGTGGTAAATCCTCAGAGCGGAAGTGACAAGAAAGAGTTAATGCAGGAGGGTTGGGTTTTGGCGGATAATTGCCCATAGGCGCCATAGAGTAACAATTTGGTCCGCCATTGACAGCAGTTGAAACCAAGTTGACATTACTTGAACTGACTGTGTGACTATTAGACAAGTTTTGTGACATCTTCAAAGAAGTGAAATGATCAGTTGACTGTGGAGCCAAACCGATTGCTGGCTTGGCTAAGGCTTCTCCGGGGCCAGCTGGAGGTTTTGAAACAGAATGCGCTCGGAGAGGGGCAGAGGTAGACACCTGGGAGGAACTTAATGTAGACATCATGCTGGAGCGGAAGGGGGATTTTGAGGGGCCTTCGGACAGGCTCCTTGCCGAAGCAGTCGAGGAAGGCAAAATAGGATAAACCAGGAAGTCACCTTTGGTGCTGCTTGATTTTTCTACCTGTAAAGACCAGAGGATTATACAGTACACTGGGAAACAGTCCACAATAATTTGACTCAAATTAGAATTTCAGCAAAACAAGCCATATCATTCAAATCAGCAATCATACCACGTGTCCTTACGCACCTTACAAATGTGTGTCCACTTTTCCAACTCACTGGTCACCTGAGGAGACAGCTGCTGACCGAACATTTCACTGAAGATAGTGGGCAGTTTTGACATCCACAGCCCAGAGCAGTACTTGCTCAGTAGCTGGATTAATCTCTCCTGCACCACAGTCTTGTCAAGTAGTGTTGGCTGTGTAAAGAGAATTCCCAACCAAATCACTTTTCTGGTCATTCAGCAGAGTAAAACTTTGAAGAAAGGCACTCAACTCTACCGGTAATTCAGTTCAAGGTGACACAATAGATTTGTTGATTTTGTGTGCCTCTTTAACAATCATAACAGTATATTGAATTTTTAATACAACTCTTTCTACTGTATGGGACCACAAAGTCGAGTTGGGGAAATTTGCAAAATTCTCAAGCAAAATCAGTTTATTTCTAAATGTCTCTCAGTATGTCGTGCACGTTCAACTTCCAAAACACAATTTTTCCTGTGTGGCTGCATAAAGGCAAATAGTGAATCCAAAGAAGGGAAAGAGCGATTTCTATACCTCCGAGTTGTTGGTTCCGGAGACTTGTTCATGGGGCTTCTCTGTGTTAACAGAATATTTATTCATTTGAAAATTTCTTACAACTACAAAATACACCATGGCACACTTATAATAGATGAAATATGAAGATCCCAAAGTGCTCTTCCATCACAAATAAACATTGGGTGATTGATGCCAACAACAACAAAAAAATGCTTGTACTAACCTTTCGTTTTCTGCGGAATCACTAAATTCTTGGCCCTACAAAATGGACATGTATTTCATTGTCATGTTTTTCCAACCAATTTACATAATCTAAAGAAAAATGAAAAACTCACTCATGCAATTCTCACCAGATTTGAAAGCAAATGCTATTTTACTCTACAATAAAACTACACAGTGCCCTCATCAGTAGCCTAATCTGATTACATGAAGAAAATGTGCTATGACATGACCACAGATCAATAAGGTGGATGCAGGACTCTTTCTACGTATATCATCACCTGTTTGGGACAGCAGATTGTTTCACAGATGGCTGAGGGGCAGGTTGTCTGTGTGCTATTGGTGGAGAAAAGCACTGGCTCGGTAGCCTGACAATTGAGGAGAACATTTAGTTATTAAGTATAAAAAAAGACTAAAAACCTTAATCATGCCAAATAACATACACAAATCCCCTCCCAAAACTCTTGAATGTAGTTAGCCCTAAAATATGTTCCTGTACCTGACATCGCCAGAAGCACTGAAGCCTCTGTAGCCACCGTGGAGTTGAAAGCGGTTGGCTGGCCTGAATGCGCCACCAGCTGAAGGCTGCCGTAGAGAAGACATTGGCCACCCTAAATGCACACAAAATTTACATTTAGAACAAGGTCTGCGGTCTTGTAGTGGTCAGTGGCGGTATTGCAGGTGGTCCGCAAAATTGGAAACAGAAAATAATTTGTAACATTGTTGGAAATAAAATGTATTATTTAGACTTGGTGTATTTTCCAGCTAATTTTCTGAATCATTTACCCATCCAAATTATGTCAAATGTAGCTGAGATTCCCAAAACAGATGTAAATAAATATAGTTCTATCCTCCTTCGGTGCAAAACGAAATAATATTCCAAAGCAGTGGTCCCCGAGTTGCTTTTTGGTTATAATAGTGGACAAAACCCCTGATTTAGAGCAAATGAGACTCTTTAAAGTAGGTGGGCATTGAAGAGAAAACTTGCATCTACTGGACTTTATATAAGGGGTATTTAAATAAGTAAAGGGAGACTTGAGTTGGCAGTTTTTTATGCATTCTAAGAATATCTTACCACGATTCATGTAAGGCTCGGAATCTTTGCGTCTCATCCTGCAGTTAACGAATTGGGAGCACCCTGATTTCTTGGCGCTCTTCTGTCGCGCCACCAGCTGGGCAATGTGTGCTGTCTCACTGCATACTGCAGCAAAGCATCTCAACTGTAAAGAAGATTGTAGGTGACACATGTATCTTTTTGTGAAACACATATGCTGTTTTATTACTTACAATGCAAGATGAGAACAAAGCGCAGCTGCAGGTCCATACGGAATATAATTGTATCTGTTTGAATTTAGCTTTTAACTGGAAAGGTAAAAGGAACCTACAATGTCAACATTTTGTTGTTTTTAAATGTGCATATCTCTTTTAACCAATATTTACTTAAAAAAAAAACAATTGAAAACATTGCATCTGCATGCATGTATCACGTATGGTTGCTAAAAGTTTGAATTTA
This sequence comes from Syngnathus acus, assembly GCF_901709675.1. NCBI lineage: Eukaryota > Metazoa > Chordata > Actinopteri > Syngnathiformes > Syngnathidae > Syngnathus > Syngnathus acus. Next base: position 8,410,872 of record NC_051087.1, on the reverse strand, counting down.
GTCTCTCTTTCAGAAACAATTTAGTATGATCTAAATTGACAAAATCAAAATTCACTGATTGATTGTTGATTTCACCTTGGTTCATAAAATCTAATTTATGCAAACACCGTAAATACACAGTGTTTGAACCATACAGTGTCATTTGTTGACATGATCTAATCCTCGCCATAGACAAACCCGAAGATACTTGCCATTAGGCACTCCTAATGATTAAAACCAAGTTCTTACGTCTGCATTGCGGTAGTCCATCCGCACCACAGAGGGTATGCTTCTGAGATAATCCTCCAAATTGGTGAAGCCCAGTTTCTTCAGAGGGATGGTCTCTCCACAGAGTGAGCGGTACTCCGATTGCAGTTTGAGAATACTCACGCCATCCTTGCTAGACTGGAGTACAGACCGCAACATTTTCTTGATGGATTCGCTGTCTGACATCCTGTTTTGGATGAAAACGAGGAGAAAGTTAGATCAGTGTCTTAAGTGATGATGAGGTGTGCTGCGGGAAACTAGTTTAGACCTCGACTCTCACTCCTAATCAATGTGCTGTGGCAGAGTAAAGCTCATTGCAATATTCCAAACACGATTTCCCCCCCCCCCCCCCCCCCCCCCTTAACACGCGAGTTCGTTCCACTTGAGTTGAAATTAATATTTTTGAGATGTTTTAATTTCGATACTGTTTTACTGCTCGTATCGAATAAAAAATGCGTTAAACAATTTACGATTAAATTATGTCACGAAAAGTACATGCATGTGTCTGACAGCTGCCGTTTATGCAGTAGCAGCTAACATTAGCCATCTGCAGCAAATGATGGAAAACTACTTTTCTCGATTACGAGAAACGTTACGATTATAATTCATTGTTTCTGCGTTCAAACTAGAATACTAAGAGATATTCTGGAGTCAAAATTACCTGTCGTTGCCAATGTGCTAACTTTTCACTGTCGAGTGTTGCCACAGACGAATTAGTGCGTTGCCACAGACTAATTAGTGCGTTGTTGTTTTTCTTCCCCTAGGCGTGTTCTCGTCAACATGGCCTCAACCGGAAGTTTGCTATTATCGCGACACACTATTGAGCAGTACTTAGTGAAATTACAGTTTTAGATCACTCATTAGATTATTTATGATAAATATATGGCATGTAAGTTTAGTAGAAATCAGACGTGTGTGCGCTAATTAGGTTCACGTCAAACTTCAAAACCCCTCAATTTGATTACCATATATGTATTTATCTGCTTCAGTTAAATTTAAAAAATAAAAATAAAATAAAAAACACACGCACAGGCTGAAGAATTCAGTTTATAAAAGTTAATGGGTTCAGGGAAAATAAAACATACAAGATATTAAAAACCTGTCACAGGCCCACCAAATTGTTCACTTTTATACTCATAACCACAATGCACTGCATGTGCTATATTGATAAAACAAGGGAAAATATGGACAAATGTATGCACTAAAATGCAACAGTCCCATAATGACCTGTTCAGCAATGAATTAAGTTATATCTTTAACTTCACACTTTTTCTTTGTGACTTTCTTTCAGGCCTCTCACCCAGCAAGCAACAGTTTGGGGTCAAACATTTGTCTTTTGTGATGTCTTTGCTGCTGTGAAGAGTTGTATTTAGCCACAGTTATTGGCAGACAGTCATGAAATAAAGATGTGTTCCTCCCTTCTGCCACATTTTAAAATTTGGGGCATTACTCAATCTTCATGATAGAACAGATACTTAACTCTTCTCAAACCTGTACTAATAAATGTGCATGGATTTATTTAGAAATAATTTTAAGAAGATGAAACTCTACCATAATTACAAACTAAAGTGTAAACAAAGTGCAATTCAATTTTTATCAACTTATCAAATCACACGTGCATTTTGATAAGACCTCCAATCAGTCACAAAATATGTATCAGTGTGTATGTAAGTTATGCATGCTCGTAGTCCGGCGTTTGTGTCTCAGTGCTCAGTGCACCGACGCTGCCTTGTTCCTCTGTGTTTGTGAAGCCATGACCCAAGCTTGCAATATTGTGTCCGATTGAAGCGAAGAAGACACATCCAAAACCCCCAAAGAGGAGAGATGCTGCTTCCTGTGCAGAATAAGATGGGGGTTCCTCAAGAGGGTGTATAACAATGTCCAACGTCTCCTGGCTCGACTGTTTACAGAATACTCTGGAAAGCAGAACAAAAATATGAGCAACAGGAAAAACCACATCAGCAGAATTTGACTTCTTGCAGTTCCTGTTGAATGCAGTTTACAAACCAGATGGTGTGTTGTTTAACGTGGAGTATGTCGGCAGTCTATGTTTGTCCAGGGTGGTGGAGACAAGCAGCTGGCAGAAGCACACCATAACTGGACTGTTATGATAGTGGTCAGCAAAGATCATCCCAATCCATGTACTATAACCTGGGAAATGCACCAATAGTTAGATTTGCACACAGTTCTTTGTGGAGAAATGCACTAAAAATACAATTTTGTCCCCTTTAAGTTGTCTTAAGTAAGTGATTCAAGCATCATATAGTATTAAAATCACCCGCATCCATGGTTTCATAGCCTCGCTGCATTATTGTGCGGTCGATGCGGGACACCAGCCATGTTCCCAGCACAATGCTGATCAGCAGTCTCATGATGCAGTTGCTTATGCCCATGATCACGTTATAGAAAAAGAAAAAGTAGTTGAAGCAGTGGAATGCTTTTCTGAAGGCAAAAAAGAAGGGACAACATTCATATTTTAGGTGATTCATATTCCCATGTTTTATTACATGTAGATATTGTAGTTGAGATATATTCAATGCTGGTTTCAGCAATTGACACTGATGTAGAAAACGGCAACTACAAGTATGACATATGTATAACTTTTTGTGCTTTGCTTTCACATTCATTGGAATACATGGCAAATTCCAGATGTCAGGTTTACAACCATGACCAATATTTCGAGTCCTTGTACTTTTTACATCACAACCCTTCTCTCATATTATATTTGCAATATTAAAATATCTATACCCACCTATTATTGAGAGCCAGAGGTTTTTGTTTATCATCAGGAGACATTTTGTCCTGGAGAAAAAAAATCTGTACCAAAGCTATCTGGAGGATCACCATGGCTACCACCAGACCAATGGTCAGACTAGAAGAAGAGGAACACAAAGAAAAGAGTAAATGTTCTCATATTGATGATGCAGTGGATATAAGTCTACACACCCGTGATCAAATATCAGGTTTTTATGACTTAAAAAAATGAGACATGTACATATAAATCCTTTTTGAAACTCTTAACTAGGATGCGGTTATGCTCATCCAATGAAATTCTAACTCCTATTAAATGGGTGTCCGCATGCACACGTGCCACCATACTGTATCTACAATACCTCCAATTAACCTCAACTATAGTCCAGATGTACTAGTAGGCTTTTTCTTCCTAGCAGAAGCCTGAAGGTTAACACTGACATTTGATTTTGAACTGTTTGTACTGCCATTCATGTCAACTCAATATCCACTGGAGCACACATATATGTAAATGCTTACATTAGGATGCCCAGGTTGGACAGCATGCTCAGGGCTTGTCCATGTTGGATTGGAATAATAATCACATACACCACCAAGAGTGCAACCAGGAAGTGAACAAAGTGGACGAGCACATAACCTGCAATATAAAAATTTAAAAAAACTAATGCTAAAAATGATATATTTATGTGATTAAAAAAAAAAAAGAATTTTAATGAAATCTTACCCCAGAGCGTAAAAGCAATTTGCCATCCAGAGTAGCGTGCGATGGAGGCCTGCCCAAAATCCAGATTTTTTTTTTACAATTTTTAAAGTTGTACAGTAAATGTCATGTGTCTGTTGTGTCACACTCACCACACTGACGGCAGACTTTGGCTTGAGAAACTTCTCTGGGAGAAAACCTTTCTCACCCCTCCAAAGTCTCTTTAAATGTTTCCTGTGGAAACGACATATTATTATGTGAACATGTCAGAGTTTGCGCTGATTAATTGCATTTTCTAGATCCACTTACCGGTAACATACCATTACATGGAACGTGTAAGCAACTGAATTGAGACTAGCAAAAATGGTGGTCGCCCACCAAGTCTCTAGAATGAAAGAAATTAATAGATTGATTTTAACTTGTATCTAGATTAGGTTTTGACAGTCTGTAAAAAAATGTTTTCTGCTATATTTTAGCCCGACTCTGGAACACAAAAGTTATTAGCGATTCTATTATCGCCTCCATTTCTAGTCAGTCTTTTTGTGTGTTAGTAGTAGTTTACAATTCACTAAATGAATCAAAAATGTATACAATTACATATACAAACAAGACATGGAGGCCAACTCACTTTTGGCCACGTTGATGAATTCTTCCAGTTGTGGAATCATTGCTTCCAAAGCTTCATTCTGATTACAGGACGCCAATTGTTTGAGTGTGTTCTTCCACCTGACTACTTGCTCAAAAGCGATATTGCTGAGACTGTAGTCAGCCAGCGTCATCTAAAAGCAAGAACAGATGGCATGCACCATTTGATACCAACTACTTTTGGAATTAAGCATGCAATTGCTTGTGCTCATTACCGTATATAGACCTATGAGGGATATGATGGCAGTGCCAATGATTCTGTTTGGGAACTTGAAGTGTGGATCCCACTCATACACTCTGCTCTGAAACCAGCTTAGGGCCTTGCTGCAACAGTCACTAAAACTTGCGTCACTAGAAATAATAAAAATCAAACAAATGACACAAATGGTGATGAGATACCTGCATTTCTATTTCAATTTGTAACAGTTCCACCCATTCCACTCTGTATTGTATTTTACTTGTGTGTACTTTTCTTCCTCAGAAGTCTCTTAACATGCTGCACTTGATGTTGCTGAGTCAGTTCATCAGAGTCCTGGTGGCATATCAATCTTAACACTCACTTTTTTTTCATTGTAAACACGCATTTAAATCTAATGTAAAAAACAAGTTGTAAAATGCATTAACTGTGAACAAGACTATAACAGTGGGAAAAAATAAAAAGCAAATTTGAAATCTCAATGATTACTCTGTGAGTTCTGATTTATATGCTCTGACCTCGTGTTCCAGCTGCAGATGTATTCGAACAACTTTCGCCAGCATGTAGACAAATCGTCCCAAAAGAAAAATGAGAGAGAGGATACAAGGCCACTGGATAATTATCTTCTGGTATTTCCCCAAAATCTTTTACAAAACACATGTATGTATTGATTTTCTGGCATCAAAAGTAAATACAAACAAACATGTCAGGTGGGCACAGCACTCACCTAGGAGCAGTAGTACCCACTTACCTTGCCATCTGGACATGTGAATGTGTCCCACACTGTAATGATAAGCCTGGAGACAATCAAATAGACATTATAGTAATTTGGCATCACGTTTGCCCATATTAAGACATGCACTCTGAATGAATATTTACCAACACAAAGAGTAGAGAATTCCGAGCACAGCTCCAGCTGCTCTGGAGGGCGTTGACAGACAGGCAAAGAAAGGTAAGTTCACAAGCCCCACCTCCAAAGCTCCAACTAGGTAAACTACAGCTGAGGAGGACCAATTAGTTTATGTGTGTACAAGAGAACATATCTTGTTGGTGGTTAAAAAAAAAAAAAAAAATGTCAGTACCTCTGGCCCAGGGTGGGACACTAAAAGGAATGTAATGTTCCGAGAAGAGCAGCAGGACGCTGTAGGACACCGCGCCAAAGGCGAACCCGTATGACCAGCGATTGCTCAGGCTGCCTATGGTATCCAGAGGTCTACCAAGGACATGAAGACTCATCACCCATCAGGCACACATGGGTTGGAATAAACATTTGAGTTGTGTATTTCATAATAAGCATTGGACAAGTGCCCAATACCAAGGGAGCAATTTGTTCCTGAATCTTCTTACAGTGGCTCCCTGAAATGACCTTATTGCTATTATTACAGACAAGATTTGTCTCTCCATTGTTTGTTGATTAATTTATTCATCGGATCAAACAAAGGTTCAAAAACAGGACAAATGTTTAATTTATCGTGCAGAAAATGCATAAATTAAGATAAATAGCTTGAAGCACGAAAATCTTGCTCTATCTGAGTGATAATAGTTTCTAAGGAATTCTTTACAAAGGTTTTTATTTTTTCTCTGTGATTGACTTACACCACAATGCCAAAACGCCTTTGCAGGAAAGGAAGTCTGTGGTCAATCGCCAATGTTTTGGCTCTTTTCTGAAGGAATGACAGCACCAAGGTAATCAGCACCTGAAAGACAACAAAAGCTAACAATTGCAAAACTTGTCTTTGTAAACTTAGGTAAAAACTTCAATGCACTTTATACATTCTCCCTTCAAGTAAGGTAAAATATACACAGCAAAAAAATTTTAATCCTCAGACTCCTTTTGCTGGACATATATTTGGCCACTTGTTGCTTTTTAGGGGTCAATCATAATCACTCAAGTGGCCAATAAAAAAAATAAAAAAAAACTGCATTTTGAATGGCAAATTGGCTGGAGAAAGATTTCGCAGGAACGGGACGTCAGACAGACACACACTTGGTAAGTCTTCTGTATTAATTAGAATGTGAAAAACAGCACCATCTTCTGTATCATGTGGTGCACTTCAACCCCGTGACTGAATGAGTTATTTCTCACAGATTTCTCCCAAACTCGTGGTTGAATGAGTAAGAGAAGAGTCCAGTGTACATCCCTTGCAATGAAGTACCTGCTCATTCTATCTCAGCAGTGGTGCTGTCGTGCTTTTACTAAACCTATTAATTAAACAAACTGTGAAAGTTTATGAGATTGTAAAAAATCAGTTTGTGGGCACGCTGCTGACTTATAAATAAACACAATTCAACAGTCGAGTTTTCAAGTTCTTGTTTAAAAGGAGGGACGACTTACAGCGGGGATAAGTGTGAGATGCAGAAAGAGGTCAATCGATATTCCATTGTGACAGTCCTGAACTATGGCTTTCCTGTGGGAAAAACGTGAGGATTGTTTTTATTTTGGAGATGTATAAAGGTTGTTTGCATCGGCATAGAACCACGCTGCAACAAAATTTTGTTTTTTAATACCTTGACCTGCTCATGTACTGAACAAAATGGGTAGTAAACACACCAAACTGTCAAAGCAACTGTCAAAGGCCCTAAACTTGGCCCCAAAGTATGGTTGAAGTAAACAAAAGTAAACTCACAACATACTTACACATGCACCAATTGTTCGGTAATCATTGTTAGATTATCCATCGGCTGTCAAAAAGTCCTCAGCACGTCTGATGAGCATGACTGTGTGGAGAGCCATCACTTCCCTATTTCCTGGTTTCACTCATGTGACTCAATCATTTGAACTTTGACCTCAGATTCACCCTTCTCTCATGCATTCCTCCCTTTTCCCTTTCCAGTTGTCATTAATCCTCTCTCTCTCTCTCTCTCTCTCCCTCTCCCTCTCTCTCTCTCTCTCTCTCTCTCTCTCTCTCTCTCTCTGTCTTTTTTAATTCATGAATGAATTGTTTAATTTGTGAACAAATACTGCTGATATTTACTTTCAACTCGTCTTATCAGGAGATCAAGCCCCATTATGGGCAGTTCAAACGGGTGTCCTTATTGTCCTGTGGAGAGAAAAGATCACCTTGAACTTTTCTTAGATCCATCTTAAATCTGCTAGTATAATACAATGGGCAGAGTAGTAATGCACAGTTAAACAGTTCGAACGTTTTATGACTTGATTTTGTTTCCCAATGGAGAAGTACAAAGATTACAAGATACACTCACGGTATTTGTTCTTAATTCCTATTGTTTATCTAGTAAATATAAATGACCATGAGCTACATCCTTATCTGTTCCAAAACAAACAAGAAAAAAGCTACGCGTTACGTATTTCTGCAGAAATACAAGCATAGTAGTTTCTATTTTGACCACCAGGCGACGCTAATACTTTCCAGATAGATTTTCCAGAAACAAACTGTGCAAAATAAAAAATAACAGTAAATCAATCATTTCATCCATCCATTATTTTGTTTTATTTACCTGCAACCACACAGATGAACAGAAGTCCTACAAAAAGAAGTCTCCTCGACATGATGAATGACAATGTCACGCCGTCAGTGCTGTATTTATCAATGTCAGATTAATGTCTAATCTATGTCAATACAGAAGAAGCACACTCAGAAACAAAACACGCACACAAAACTATTTAAGCCCTCGTAGACCATGGGTCGTTTATTACATTCATGTCATTTCTGATATTTTGATTTCACTGCAAATGAAGAATTACGTTGCTCATACTAAATTAGTGCTTTGAGAAAACATTAATTCATCCTGTAACCACACTTGCAATTCATATCTTAAATCATCTTTTGCATTTGAAGTGCAAATGTTTTCAATCCATTAAAATTGTTGTAATGTGTACTTTGAAAGAAATACACTCTTTGGATCAATATTGTCATACTGAGTTTCCCTACAAAGATGGTCAAACCTGGTGCCAAATAACAACTATTTACACATTTCTTGAAATACCTTTATTCATGAAGGGATTTTACTGTGAATAAAACTGTTCCACTGATGAAATTCACTTTCAGGGAGTTTCGCAGGCTCCCTTATAGGCAATCCAAACATTTCTCCCTACTTGCCTGTGGAAAGAAAATAGATAATATGTGAATTATTTCACTTTGATTGGTAAATGGTTTTATTTCATCTTGTGCAAATCAGCTAGGGTAATAGTACTAGGTCATTTAAAAAGTTCAAAAGTAACATGACGGAGGAAATTTCTTGAACTGTGTTAATGCAGATGGGGAAAATGACTCAAACTTCTAACTTGATATTTTTTGGGAGAAATGCAAACCTGAAAAAATACTCATGAAATTCTCAAACTATTTCTTCCATAATAATTATTTAATTATGGCCATAAGCAACATTCCTGATCTGTTCCAAAAAAAACAATAGTACACTTGCTCTCTGGGAGGCTGCTATCGGCCAATCAGAGTTCAGAACTGCAGTTGTAGTTGTTTCTATTTTAACCACCAGAATACACAATACCAGACCTCATGTGTGAATTTGCTGTGTGTGTAAGTTTGCATGTGGGTGCATGAGAGTAGCGTGAAGTACTCACTGGTTGTGTTCACAGAGAACACACACATTGGAGTAAGTGGTTTGATCTGCACCACACACAGGGCTGTAAATCTTGGTGCAAAAATTAATTGGCCCAGCTGGACACATTGGCTGACAAAGAGCAAAAAAATAAATAAATGAATGAATAAATACATTTAGATTTTTGCCAAGAATAAGCAGTGGGGCCTTAAAGTTCACAGTCAATGTGCAATAATTATACATTTGTGTTTTAATTAACTCATTATCACGCATCATACTGATATTGATTAATCGAGCTCATGCGAGCTAAATTAAGCAAAAAAAATAAAACTACTTGTTACTCACAACATTCTATATCACTTCTTTCACACAGAGAAGCTGATAGCAAATGTAAATATTTATGGTAACACTCACGTTCAAATAGGGGCGTGCCTCTGTGTCTGTGAAAGCGGAAATTGTTTATAGAAGTGAGTTCAATTTTCATACTACACCTTCAGTACACAAAACAAAGGAACATGAGAAATATATTTGACTTGCATTATAAAGATGGAAGGAACTACCAAGGAACTACCCGTGTATCTTTATTAATACACTGTAGAAGAACGTTGGTATACATAATGTTTAAAAAAAAAAAACATACAATGACACAGCAATTATCATGGCTAAATAGCATCACATTCAGAGCAAGGGTTTAAGCAATTAAAATCGTGGATATTTAAAAACAAAATTCACTAGCGCTGATGGAGGACCTCATAGAAGCGACCATGCACTTCCCAAACAGATGTATGACAAAAATGCTATTTTAGATATCGACAAAACATGTGAAAATCCACATAAAGTAATTGCAAGTAATTTCTTATTGAAATAAGTTGGGAAAATTGGGGGATTTGTTTTTTGGGAGCGGGGGGAAGTAATCGCCCCTTAATTGCAAATAAAGCTGCAACCAGACTGCAAGTAAACAGATGTCTACTGTAATATTTTAGTTGAGTGTATAAAAACTTGCTAAATTAAATATTCATTTTTGTATACCTGCAACCACACAGATGAGCAGAAGTCCCACAAGAAGAAGTCTCCCAATCATGATGAATGCTGGTCAATGACTAACTCACAATGACAATGTCACACTCAGTGCAGTGAATTTATTGCAGTCAGATCACTGAAAATCAATATCAACACACAAAAAAAGCTAACTCAGACAGTAAACATGGACACAAAAACTAATTAACTAGTTGTAGACCATGGATTGCATTTGTAGATTTCTTTATTTATTTAATATTCCTTCTGATTGAAACATTGCTGCTGATTTGATCTACTTGCTGAACAGCTGATCAGAAGCAGGCTTCATTGCGAACAATCAAAACATCCAATTCTGTTGTCCTGTGGGGAGAAAATCAAGCACTTCAAACATTGCTTGAATTCCTTGTGGATTTTATTTCATTGTGTACAAATTCTATATGATTGAACAATGGGACAAAGTAGGCTACTGTGAGTCACATCCTTATCTCTCACAAAACAAAAAAAACAAAAAAGTATAATGTGTGGAGGGTCGTTTTCAACCATTCACAGTTCTGAATTAGGAATGTTGTTGAAGTTTCATGCCTGTGAACACATTCTGCTTTCTGAAAGACTAGTGAGTGTTTTGTCTTTTGTATTTACTTGTGTTCTTACCTTCTGTGGACACAAAGGGTACACTCATTTGCGTAGGTGTTTCCATCGCTACCACAAACAGGGGCATAGTTCATGGGGCATGCCAAAAAGTCTTCAGGGCCAGGACAAAATGGCTGCAGAATAACACGTAAAATTTGTAACTTTTGTGGCGCTAAGTAAAGAACTACTGCACTATTTAAATTTTTTATGTTGCAGTTGTAGATAATTGCAAAGCGTAAACTGCAACCACAATAATAAACACTAACACGAGCCTAACAAATTTGTATAGAATATGTGTGCAATAAAAGGTACGTCACCATCCTTGGGGTTGCTGCATTCTGTGCATCTGTGAAGAATGTGGAAACATCATTTCAGTCTTCACACAAATACTTTTCAGAAATACATCATTTTATACTCTGGGTTATGAACATTAAAACATGAGCTTGAACTGGTGGTCATGTCTTTATTGCGCAAGAGCATAGTTAACGTTTGACCAGAGTTTGTCAGTGTAGCATGTTTACTGCTACGATTGTCATTTCAACCACCGCATTTAACGCTTCCGACCCGGTTCCTTGTTCGGCTATTTTGGATTAATTTGAATCTTTTTCCTTGAGGTTTTTAGAAGGTGTGATTGATTGTACAGATTAAGACATCTTGCTCCCCTTATTACTCTGTACCACTTCATGGAGGTCCTCTTGAATATTAGGTCAGTCGCTTCTGGCCATTCTCAATAACAATATGCCTTGCGGTGTAGTCCTCCAAAAGATTAAACATACTGTGGGGCATTATAAAACATCTTTTCAATCTCCAGCTTTCAAATCATTTTGAGACTTTGTACTGTTTTAGTGTTTACTTTTTCATGTAGGTATTAAGTTAATGTTTTAATCGTCTTATGTTTGCATTTTGCGTGCAACTGTGGTTGTTTTTAAAGTGGCTCATAAATTGAGTCGAGTTAAAACTTGATACATACTGTATATTAAACATATTTGAATGAGCAAATATAATAGGAAATGATTTGTAGCATACTATATATTTTAGAGAACCAGTCCTTGTGTACCTTACTTGATACAGTACATAAGTCACATACAAACATACACTTTTACAATATAGAAATAGTAAATACCTGCAGCCACACAGATGAACAGGAGTCCAAATAACAAAACTTTCCCAGTCATGATGAATGGTGATCGATGAACTGAATTACACTGGCACATCAGGTTTGTGATTTTACTGGAAGTATTATCGAACGTGGGAACACTGCAGATGTAAATGAATGCCAGGCAAAATCTATTTAACCCCTTCTAGCCCTTGTGTGTGTGTGTGTGTGTGTTGTCATGAGTAATTGTACATATTCAATTATAAGTTTAAAAAAAATATAGGTTAATATAGGTTTAAAATAATTAGCATGCTACACAGTTTAATCCCCCAACCCTCCATACCTCACCCTCCCCAAAAAGTAAACGAAAGCTTTTTTTTTTCCCAAAATGTATGAACTTTATTTTGATAGTTAACACAACAGGCAACAGACTCAAACAGCTGTTGTTTAATACTTGAAAAAATGTAAACAAATAGTAATATTGAGCAAAAGAGGAGAAAATCACTACCACTATCTCTTGATTTCACCGAGAGCAATTGGACATTTCTCAGTCAAAGCACACCTTGCTAAAATCACCTTTAAAAATAAAGATTGGATGCGGTCGTGCAGCACTTTTCTTTTGGGACGCACGGTTCAATGTCTTTTAGCCTTCCTAAGGGTCCACAACATGCTTTCTAATAATTACAGAGCTGTTAGGAAACACTTTGCAAGATTTTACTGAACATTCAGCACCACTTATTTATTTCAACCGTGCATCTATTTGGTCAGAGCACTAATTAAATCGCAGTGGTCCCCGATTGTGTCCGATCATGGCAGCACAATTAATATTAAGAGTTTGGCAACTTTTCACCGTACAGTAGTAACGTGTTGTAGTTTGTTTTTAGTTGACCTAATGGAAAAATGATGTGACATCAAAGCACAGCTTTAGAATTGTACAAAACAGTTGCCTTGTCAGTATTCTGCTAGTTGATACATATTGAACTCAATTTGGCACGGAACTGTTTTGTCATTTTTGTGTGAACATCACAAGACCTCAACTGTACATAACATTGACCATCTTTAGTTCCATCACAAGGAAAGCAGAAGTACAACTGACATCAAGCATAAGTATGAGTGCTACCTTTCAAATTTAACTTCGCCGACTAATCCTTTTCCCCTTAGCCTACTAATCCTCTTCTTCATTTAGAGCCTTCGTGTTCATGATGTTCAAAAAAATCTACAAAGAACGAAGCAGTCTGCAAGCTTCACCACATTCACAATATAGTGACGTAATTCCACTAGAGTGTGTCCAGGCGGTGGAAAGCATGCATCTCTCATCTCTTTAACATCATCTTGTTCATCCACTTCCAGTTTTCACTTAAGGAAGTCCAAGATGGTGGGGGTGAGTGAAAAGATGGCATTACAGCTGCACACCATGTACAGATATCAAGAAACAACATTTTGTTTTGTTCTTTGGAAAGGGAAGGACTGGGGTTTTTTTTTCTCCTTTTTGTGCTTTGTCAAATGAGCTTATCCGTCCCTTTCCAGTCTCTATGTGTGGATGGTTTTGTTAATGGAGTGCTCACATTAAATCCCATTTCACAATAGGCACCGCGATGAACTAAAAGTCATGACATGAGGAACAACAACAAAAAATGACAATGTTATCAATCAACTGTTATTCAAAGAGAAGAACAGCAAAATTGCAACTTATCGCGAATCGAATTAGAAAAAGTGTCACAAATTTTGTGTTCCTCCCTTGAAATGTATTGGACTGTTTGAGCCACATGACGCTTTATAAAAACTGCTCCTGGTAACGAAGAGATTTGACCTTGAAAAGGGATTTAAGTCTTTAAAATCCTTTTGCAGTTGGCAGTGAATGATTGGAACATTCTTTTCCACCTTCCCCAAAGTAGAATGCTATACTTTTTGGAATGGGCTTTCAATTAGACTTCTTCTGACAGAGTAGCACGGCTACTTTTCCAGTCAAACATGTCAAGTCAAGCCTGACGCCGCCGCTTCAAGTGTTCGTAGTGAAGGAGAAGCACCAGTCTCCAACCCTCACAAAAGTATCTTCTTGTCTTAAATATAGAGATTTCTTGCATTGATCTGCATTGAGTTCAGTGTTTCATAATACCTGCAGTCTATGCCTCAGAATATCTTTCGAGGCTGTGCGCTTAACAGCAGGTCCACTGAGACGTAATAAAAAACAACAAAAAAAAAAGACTACAAATGACAACAAAATAAAGTGAACTTATACTGTCTCCCGCTTCTGTTTTTGTGGCGCAGATCATGCCCGTGGTCAGAGTCGAGAGTGACAAACAGCGACACCCACTGGTGATATGCTGGAATCAGACACAGCTCTCCGTGGTTTTGCTGTCCATGAGGAAAGAGTTAAACTGGGAAATGTTCACGACCACCGCATCTCGTTTGCTCAGGTGGACGTCTTTCAAGTGGTCCTCGTCACTTTGGTCCTTGGCAAAATTTACAAACACCTTAACGGGAGAAAGAGAAAGGAAGATTAGATTATCTGTGGCCAAAAGAAAAGACTTACTGTTTATATATACAGACACGAGTTTTGGCATTACTTGGTCTAGCGTGGTCTGAGAGACAGAGTAGTCCTCTATTCTGAGTGCCTCCTTGTTGGTGGCCAGCAGGGAGAAGATGCGTGCAAGGGAGGTGAGGGAGGAGGGCAGTTGATACTGAAGCATGTTGCGATGCTTCTCCTTCAGTGTACTACCAGGAAGTTCCCGTTCGATGAACTCCATCACCGGCCTGAGGTCAGGATCAGGTCCGGCCACCCTCAGGATGATGGTGTAGCCATCTCCAAACCTGAGGGGAAGGACAAACAAGTTTTATTGTCATGTTCATGTGCAGCCAAAATTGACACGACATCACAGTGAATACAATTTGGCAGCATTAACTCCCTCACTTTATATCACCAGTGATTGGACAAAGGCCACATTTAAAAACATGGTAATGAGAGTACTAGTAGATCTCTCTCAAGGCTGTAAGATTTGTCACAAATGTGCCAATTTTCTCAGCAGAAAAATGAGAAAATATTTATTTGAAATTCAGAATCCCTAAGTATATTAAAATCTGATTGCAGTGTGTGGACACGCTTCAGTGTGTGTATTCTCAACAACATGTAATAATGGCCTCCTTGATAGAATAACTTCTTATGAAAGCCTAACCTTCTTGGCCAAGGTCATAAGGTCGGTGACATTTTCTGCAGTGATTCCTACCTGTTCTTCAGGTGCTGCACACTCCCCAGACAGCGGAACCTGCCATTGACCATGATGGCCATCCTGGTGCAAAGTGCTTCACACTCCTCCATGCTGTTAAAAAAATAGGTCACCAGATCAAATTATGTATGTTTGGGGAAAATACAGGACATCAATTACTCAGCTGGTGACTTCAGTTTTTAAATTCTAACCTGTGGGAAGTCAGAACGACAGATCGACCCTCTTTGATAATGCTCAGTATGGCGTTCCAAAGGGCACGCCGTGCTTTCGGGTCCATCCCTGTTGTAGGCTCATCCTGTTAAATATTAACATGATGTGAATCCCTTTCATTAAGGAACATCGAGGGCGACTAATGATTGTGTCCCTTTCCTCTTACCAGGAATACAACAGGTGGTCCTCCTATGAGAGCGATGGCGGTCGACAGTTTCCTCATGTTGCCTCCACTGTAGCTACCTGCTGATTTGTCAACATACTTGACCAAACCCAACTTGCGAATGCCCCACTCTGCCACCTGGTGGAGAGAAGCAAACATCAGCCTTTTTCCCCCGCCATGTCTAAACTAACAATGTCTGTAGCCATAACAAATGTATAGTAGGTTATTTGTCTTGATGGCCCAAAGCCCTCTCCAAATGCTTATTTTGGTTGTGTGTGTGTTACTGACCTCACACACTTCCTTCTCAGGAACACCCCTGAGAATGGCATAGAACTCAAGGTGCTCTCGTCCCGTCAGCAGGTCATTGATGGCATCAAACTGCGGACAGTAGCCCATGTTCTGATGGACCTCATCTATTTCTGTTGTAACACTAGAGTGAAGCACACAAACACAAGGAAAAATATGAGCAAACATTTTCAGCTAAAAGTTCTAATGCCACTGAAGTACTTTTAAGTGTTACACGTGTCGTACCTCTTGCCTGCCAGGTAGGCCTCTCCACTGGTAACCACTGAATCGCCTGTTAGCATTTTGAACGTACTGGTTTTTCCAGCTCCGTTGACTCCCAGTAAACCAAAACACTAAAACACAAAGAATCAAGCATTCACATATCATTTCTATTCCATTAGAAACCAGATCAGGATTCCACTGTGGTGAGCTCGATGGCCCAATTTAAATGTGTCTATCGTCAAGAATGTTGAAAGAGTAAGAAATGTATTCCCTACCTCGCCTGGGGGAATGCCAACGCACAGGCGGTCCACTGCGGGCTTCTGTTTCCGTTTATAAATCTTAGTCAGCTGACGAAGCTCCAAAATATCACTCTGTCCTGCACCGCTGAGGATTCTTTGCCTTTCTCTGGCCACATCTTCATCTTCTTCTCCGATTGGCTTCAGGTGACTGGATGAGGACCTGCAAAGACAACGTGTAGAGTTGAGGTCACACTCATTAAGGCATCAGAGAGACAAGAATTAGTCCCATTGTGAATGCTTAAAAATGTCAAAGAACACGGATAAATTCTTTCCATGCACACACCTGGCCTTGATACAGAAACGATACTGGATGAGGATGGTGATGCAGAAGAAGATGACTCCCTCAATGGCCATTGCAAACAGGTTCTTTCCCACCATGTCCCAGGCCAGAGGGGAACGGAAACGGTTTTCCCCTAAACGCCCAAAAACATCTCGTCAGAACCCACAAAAACATTTTCATGGTCCATCTTAAAAGTGGTACGAACTAGTTTAATCTTTCTGCCAGGCCACTCTGCTGCGCTTACCGAATCTTTCCAAAGCATCAGCCATTGCTTGATTCTTCACCATGTCGATCAAACCTCGTCCCAGACAGAAGTGAGGGAAGATGAGGAATACGTTCTTCAGGATGTCATTGATGCCACCGATCTCCTGAAGGGATCCAAACATTCTCTCTCAATTATCATAGTTTGCTGTAAAAAATGGCCACGAAATCCAAATGAGAGAAGTTGTTATTTACATTGCCTCCAAACAGCTCCAGCACAAACGTGGACACGCTGCCGTTTATTCCTATCAGTATGTTGACACTGGTCAGAACCACGTAAGCTGTGCTGGGTATCTTAAAGAAGAATGAGGCCGGGTACATGAGAGGTGTGATGGACCACCTGGAAAAAAAGAAAAGCCACTTTCAAACACTATTTACGTGTGCAAGGCTGGTTTCAAGCACATACAAATGACACAAATACACGATAAACATATTTAAAATCGATATTACATAACAAAATTACACTCCAACTTACCCATACAGCAGCAGCAGCAGGGCTAGCACAGGCAAGTTTGTGGAGGAGACATAAGCATCTTGTTGGAAGCAGATGAAAATGATGATCACCAGCGTGGCAGGTACGATGTAGTTACACTGTAAGAAGAGGACAAAAAAATAAATAAAAGAATATTTGAGTAAGCTGCAAACCATTTTGAGCATCGTAGATGTAAGCTGCAACTATTTTGAGCATCATGGATCTTGTGTGGTTTGCATGGCACATATTACCTAGCCTGTGGAATGAACTAGCAGTAAATCATTTATCCCAACCCCAACAGATAAACGAGATTTCAAAAAGAAGTTTCATTCATGCAGGTATTTCGTTTACAATAAGTAAGGCAGCTTTCTAAGGTCACATCATTCACAAGTAATCCTCCTATCACAAAACAGATTGGAGAGGAATGTCCTACCATGTCCCAGACAAAGTTGGCCAGCCAGTAGAGGAAAGGTTGCACTCCACTGATAAACTGCAAGTGTTTGGCCTTGTTCACCCTCTCCTGGATGAGAAAGACGACAAAGCTGGCAGGTACAAAGGACATGGCGAAGATCACGCAGATGGACACCAGCACATCCACCGATGTGGTCATTCTGACAAAATAAATAACAAATGAAAAAGAAAGTCATGATTAAGTTTTCTTGAAATTATGTTTTTTTTTTTCAGGGGTTGTTTCAGTTTACTTACAGGGCAACTTGTGACAGCTGCTCCTTGGTGAGGTTGAGGGGATGATTGTATGCCGTGATAGCAAACTTGGCGGGGTCCTGGCCAGCTGGCAGACTTGCTCGAAGGATGCCATTGTTCATCACATTTAGAAAAGAGCCAATACTGTGCCAGCCCTTGTTGTTGAACCAGATCTGTCAACAGATGGGACATCATGCCAGTTGTTGTCAAGTTGTACATTTTCAGATACTCTTTTTTTATGCATGTGAGCATGCACTAACCTTGACATTATGATTGGTGTCTAATCCTTGAACGAAGTTGGAGAGACTGCGAAAGAAACGATCTGCTGCGGTTCCCTAGATGGTTGGTGAAGAAGACAGACTTTGAGGTATGGTCTTTAGGTTTTCCGTATCTTAAACAATTTCTTACGCCCATTATGTTTTCAAAGAGTGAAAAAAATGAATTCTGACATTCCTTACCCTTTCGAGACGGAAGCGCCTACGCAATTGAGCAATTGCCTCATCGATGTTGTCTATCTGGGCTGGAGACTGAGAGCCCTTGGCACCAAGCGAGAAGCCACCATATCTGTGCACAGATAAGTTCTTTTAATACCAGAGACAACCCAGATTCAAGCTCTCAAGAGGGATTGAATGTCAGCTAAAATACCTAAACTCGTTGACCCAGATCTTGTTCTTCAGGCTAGGAGGGGATAGAAACAAAAAAGAAATTAATGACCACTGCGGGGGGAAATGACTTAAAAAGCCAAATAATATGGGAACAATAATTAAATGTGTCACCTTTTGCCAATAATCTGAGCGTAGGTCTTCACCAGATAATCGGACACATTTCTGCCTGTCAAATTCTGAAGAGTGTCAGTGTCACTGAGCTTCATCTGAAAATAAAGCCATCAAAATGGTTAGGTTACAGTTTAAGTAGGTAACCTGGACATTATTTGGCTTTACTAACTTGTGGAGGTGGAAGGCCTCCTGCACCAGCTGGACATTCAGGCAGCATCCTTTTGCGCCCCTCGCAACTGCATTCGCACAGGGGTGATGGATTCTCCATGGACCAGTTGCCGTTGTCGAACATGTCCGTCACGCTTTGAGGTACTTCTGGAATCAACCATTCATTCTCCACGCCGGCGCATGAAGTGTCCCTGCAGCATACAGAGATATTGATACACATTCATTTACAAAGTCAAAATAAAATGGATGATCACTAAACCTATTGCTAATAATGAACATATTTTGTTTAGAATCCACACAACTGATTCTGTTTGTTTCTATTATAACTCACAAAAGGGTTTCTCCTTCCACGCAGCGTATCGTAAATCCCGATTTGTCTGTCAAAGCTCCAAGTAGTTTGTTGGCATGAGGGTCCTCAGGTATGTCATTACTATAAAGGCACACAAATAAGTTGAATTTATTGTGTGTTTGTTATTCCGTTGAATGAGAAGGATGACATCAAATGTGTTTCCAAGGAGTTATTTTCATAATGGCTGGTCGATAAACATACCTGACAAAGGTAAACTGCTCTCCATACATGCTGGGATGCAGAGCCAGGCTGGGGTACTTTCCAAATGGTGGAACTATTAAGCTGAACACCAGTGCAATACACACAAACACAGCTGGTAGGACAATCTAGTGGAGGAAAAAAAAAAAAAAAGAGAATAGCATTTTTTTTTTTTTTAAATGAAAATTAAAACAATATAACTTGGAAGAGAATCACAAATGTGGACAAAAGTACTCAGACACACCTCTTAATTAATCAATTGCTGATTGGGCTTAAAACCTTAGTTCCATTTAAAGCATAATTTTTCATTTTACATTGACACTTGGGACAATTATTTGCATTAGCCTTTAAGTCTTTGTTTTAAAACACCCAATTCCATTCTGTTGTAACTGCAAAGGAGAAACCAACTCTATAGATCAATACATTTGTCCATCTAATCCATTTGTTTATTTAAAAAAAATGCTTGTCATACCTGTGCAAAAAAGCCTTTCCTGGAACGTCGAGCATAGAGGAATCTTTTCCAGAGTAGTGCCACAAACTGCTGCCGCTTCAGACTCCAGCCTTTCACCTGGAATGAGCCTTTACCATCACTGCCACTAAGCCAGTCTGTCTCACGGGACTCTGTAGACACACACCACAAACGTGCGCAAGCATTCAAAGCTTGATTATTTATTACTACATGATTTAATTACATTTTTGCATTTAGGAATGGCAACAAAGACTTTCAGTAATTCCGCCACTGGCTCACCTTCAGAGTCATTGAAATCAAAGTCATCTTCAGTGAAGGGCTTCAAGCAGCTCTGATGGTCTCCAAATGCATGACGGCGACGTGTCCTCGTCGGCACTACCCCATCTGCAAACATGTTACGGCATGTTTGTTATGTTTCCTTCGGCAGCTTTTAAACATTTTATGCAATACAAGACTTTCAATTGATCAGAACTCACCTGAAAGTTCTACAGAATCAACTCCACTGTCCTCAGCCACTTTCAAGAAAATCTAAAAGAGAAGACATGATTAAAATTTCAGCGGAGGGTCATTCTTAAATCACATAAGAAAAATATGATCCATGCACACTTGATTGCTCACAGTAGTATTAAGGCTGAAAAAGGCTCTTTACCTCCTCCAAGGTTGTGTCTGATATTCCATAGCTTGATATTCCTAGGTCGGTGAGACGGTCATCAAGCTCATGGAAGAGCTCTACAAAGGCTCCATCTTTAGCTGACTGATAGGGTAAGATATAGGTGAGCTCGTGTCCGAGATCCTCCACCAGGCGAGCCTCTGACACATGCTTGAAAATCACGTTGGAGATGAGGGAAACATCTGATGGCACAAGAGAGGTCATGGTTTTAGTTTCAAAAAATGATTAATGTGTTTTATTTGTAAAAATACCAATGGTGGTGGTTTCACTTTCTGGTTCACTGCCAAGGCCGGCATCCGAACTGCTTTCAGAGACGCTATCCTCCTAAGTGAATGAATTTAAATTGAAACCAAGACTGTATCATCACAACATTTCAAGTGAGACACACACACACACAAGCCCTCCTACCTTCTCGGGTTTCTTGCTGTAAGACACGGTGCTTGCAGAATTCCTGCAGGACTGTAGAGCCAAATCGTAGTCTCGCTTGACCAGGGTCAGGTAGTAGCCAGTGCCCAGTTGGGTCTTCAGGAAGAGGGAGGAGCCGACACAGCATAGCTTGCCGTGGGAGATGATGGCGATGCGGTCACCCAGGATGTCAGCTTCATCCATGTGATGGGTGGACAGGATGATAGTGCGGCCTGACAGAGGGAATAACAAAATTGCTTCAGGGTCAAATCATTGTTGGCGTTTTTGCCTAAACACAAGCCAAACTGACACTTACGTTTGTCGAGTCCTTAAATCTATTTAAGGTTCTGACCTCAATCGTGGTGTTTTCATTTACATGTTTCCATTTTATTTGATTGTATGACTATGATCCATCATGTTTATGTCGTGAAAATGAATGGAATATCCAATTTACCTTGCCGGTATTTAAGAAGCAGGTCCCAGATGCCCCTGCGTGCATAGGGGTCAACTCCAGCGGTGGGTTCATCCAAGATTACAACTTTGGAGCCTCCAACAAAAGCCAAGGCCACTGACAATTTCCGCTGCATTCCACCTGAATTAAAAGCAATGGGAGAAGTGTCACAAGCTGGTTTCTTGTTTATAGACCAAAAGATAAAAAATTGGGCAAAATAAAAGCGCGCCAACCAGAAAGTGTGTTGGTGCGTGACTGTCGCTTATGAGGCAATCCAACATCTTTGACAATTTGTTCCATTTCGGCCTTTACAATGTCCTCAGGCAGTCCCTTCAGGCGAGCATAGAACCAGATGTGCTCTTCCACTGTCAGCCTGCATTCACATCAAGCAGATCATGAAGCAATGCCAACACAATTTCCAGGAACAGCAAAATGCGTCTTAATAAAATCAACCGTCTCTCATGACTGCAATTGACTGTGATTACGTACATGCTGAAAAGCACATTGTGCT
This sequence comes from Syngnathus acus, assembly GCF_901709675.1. Classification (NCBI taxonomy): domain Eukaryota; kingdom Metazoa; phylum Chordata; class Actinopteri; order Syngnathiformes; family Syngnathidae; genus Syngnathus; species Syngnathus acus. The sequence goes on along the minus strand of NC_051087.1, from coordinate 8,388,958 downwards.
GGGGGCAGACACCCAGATTCTGTCTGATGGTACTAAGCTCCGAGCGAATATCTTTGCCTAAGATGTAGGCTGTTCCTGAAGTGGGCGGGAACAACCCCGTAAGGATTGACCTAAGAAATAAGAAGCAGTGAAAAGTAAGTCAATCGCCTCCTTGAACGGGAACATTTGTTGTTGACGCACATGACGTGTTGCCTTACATTGTTGTGGTCTTGCCGGCTCCATTGTGACCCAGGAAAGAGGTAATCTGTCCTTCGTAGAATCTCAGGGAGAGCCCATCAACTGCCAACTTGTTTCCATGACTGTAGACCTTTACCAGATTCTCAATGTAAACACCTGGATCTATGTGGCTCGGCTCCTCCTCTATGCACGTGGCTGGAGACAATTAAAACACCACATCAGCATGGTTTAATTACGTTTGAGAAAAAAAGCAGATTTGTACCATCAGCGTTGCTTTTCTTGGACATAGGAGTCGATATGTTCTTGCTCTGTTTCTCGCCACACCAGTAGGTCTTAGTTAGAGGGAAATACCAAGGCCTGGGGATTCCATACTGGCCTGTGATGGAAATATTTAGTCTTTTAGTATCTTATCAACAATGTTTCTGATTTACCACATCTGCTGATTTGCAAAAAATAGTCAAACAGCAATTGTGAGAACACTCACCCGGGAACACAGCTTCAATGTACCATGTCATTAGTCCATAGAGCACAGCGTCAAAGAGCATGAGACAAATGGAGGTGGTCAGATTGTAACTGTCCTCTTCAAGGGGGCTCGCCAGCAAATTGGACCACTGGACTCCCACACCTTGCTCCTCAAACAGGGATAAGTACTCACAGCCAAATCCAAAAGCCACAGGAGACAGCAAGCTCTGCGAGAAGAATGGAAAACACGATAATCCGTTAATGCTCAGAGAAGGTATATTCACAAACAAGGAGTTGAGTCGGGTTTATCAAACTCTCCACACACCACAACAATTTTTGCTCCATATCCCACGTAGTCTTGCCAGGCAACACACAGCACGTAGGGCAGGTAGAGGGTGAAGTAGATGATTCCACCACAAGCCGCTGCCAAGTTGGCACGAGAGAACAACGTGCTGATCAGGAAGCACTGCATGATGGTCACCACGCCGAAAGAGCTCAGGAAAAGGAAGACCACGCCGGAGTCGCTGTAAGGCAGCAAGTTTCCCATCTGACAGGAGAAAGAAAAAAAAAAAAAAACGCGCATACATTTCATTCAAAGTTGTATTGAAACAGAAAAACAGAACCAGAGTTTTGATTGGTTACTGACCTTCAACAACAAGACCAATAACCCGGCGCTGATCATCAATGGAATCAAACTGCTAATGAACCAGCTGAGCCACAAGATGCCGTTGTTCAGTCCCATAATCCTCATGGTCTCCTTGAGCCGGGCTTCCTTCTCGTAGACCACACCCTTGATGATGATGGCCACCGAGTACATCCATGCCAACGTCATGAAAAGAGGCATCGATCGACTCATCACCCGCAGAAACCTACAAGAGCAAGTGAGAACCAGAACTTGATAAATCAGCCTCCTGCATTATTGTTTTTACATTGTGGCATCACTTACATGTCATCTACGTAGCAAGGGTAGGGCATCTGCTGAATGTAGATCCCAGTCTTTTCCTTGGTGCCTGTCACAGCTCGGATGATTCCCTGTTCAATCACATCCTGCAAGTAGGAGAATCCACCCCAGATGTAGCGCAAGTCCTCAAAAGGGTCTGCCCTGGGGCCGGGGTCCCAGTAGCTATAAAACACAAAATTCAAAAAGCTCCTCTATAGCTCGAGTACTTGTTCCTGAGGAGTACTTTCATGGCACTTCAAACATACCCATCCTTGATCTTGTTGGTCCTCTCAACATTATCGATGTCCATGCGGATTTTGTAGTTGACTTTGGGAGGCAGGTCAGAGCTGTTGCCATGGGTGATGTCAGGGAACACAATTCCTGCCCAGAACTTTTGGTTGTCGAGCAGACCCATGGATTTGTTGACCAAGCGCTCCTCGTTTGCTACTGGCTCCAGTTTGTCCAGGTTCACACACTGATTTGGAAAGAGGGAAAGGTGGGTTATGGCAAGAGGTCCACATTTGAGGATTAAGTACCGGTAAATAAGACTCACATGAACCCACTTCTGAAAAATATTACAATTGTGATCCAAAATGATCGATACTGCACATGGGCTTTGAATAGACAGTGCAAGAGCAAAGCACGAGCTGAGCCTCTTAACTGATTTAAGCTGTCCTGCACCAGGTGTCTTTGAGGACAGTGAGTTCAAAACCTGATGAAAAGGCAGCCTGAGGACGACAGGCAGGACACAAAGTGTTTGAACTGTTTGGCCCTGACATAGTTCTTGTGAAGAAAGACAGCAAGATGGCATTATAGGAGCTCCTTAGGAGGTGGATTCCACCAAGTAGGTCGAGATCTTGCTTATAGTTGGGCTTGACATTGCCCATGTTATGTAAGTAATGGCATTTGCCACATGAATATAAAGAGACCAAAAGAGAATTTTTACTGTATCTGCCGTAATCTGAGCATCAATTCCGAGAAGAAGAATGTCACAAGGCCCACTGAATTAGCAACCTTCAACAATTGTATCCCTGACGAAGATAAATAAAACACAAGCTCCTTTCAGCTGGGAGAGAACCCTGGTTAATTTTTGTTGGGAGCATGATGTCATGGCTCTTTAGCCAAGGCTTGGCATGCTGACCCACTAAACATCGAAAGAGACAGTACGATGAATCGATTGACATACTGTAGTACTGCTACAAGAGCTTGAAAACAATGTTAACACGATGACCTAAATGGCCAATTAGGAGTCAGCTTATTGCCTTATTGAGTTTCCTCTTGCATAACGACCTAAATGAGAAGTTATTTATAAAGCGGAGAAAATGTTTCATCTGTGCTTTTGCTAGCAATACTGAGCTAGTTAAATTATAATGCAATACTATTTTTTATTTTACTTTTTTTTTTTTTATTAATGTGCTTTACTCATACTGACTTCCATAAAGCGGGTGATGGTGTGTATGGCCTGGTCAGTTTCATTGAAGACATCCCTCCAGGTGTATGCTGATCCGGCTGGTCTTTGGTCAGATGACGATTTGGAAAGGAAGTGCGACACATCGGACACCCGCCACTCCGTTCCACTGAGTTGGGTGTTTAAGAAAGTGGCACTGGCGTTGTTTTGGAGCAGCGTCTGCAAGAAAAGAGTTTTGTTTATATCATAAAAAATGTGGATGACTTTTAATCATAAAACAACAACAAACACTGCATGCTTTATGGCTAAAATCAAACCCATTTATTATAGCTCCATTTTTGGATATTCCCTCTCAGGCTTTTAAAGTTCATCTTCCCATTCCACTATCAAGGCAAGACAGACTTTAACTGGGTGGACATCCATCAAATAACACAGTTTTATAAAAATAAGTAGAGCATGTTATTCGATTGCAAATCATTATTATTATCATTTAAATAAAACTACTTGCAAATAATATATGTAAATAGATATACAACTCTACTCTCATAATAATTTCATGCACAGCTAAAGTTAGGTACTACTCAGTTAAGTGTTACCCATTTTATAGTCTATATTTGTAACACAAATATGAATTCATACATGGAATGAAGACATATTGTGCGTTGTTGGTGACTTTCGGAGTAATTTGTCAAATGCCGTTTGAACATTGAGCACTAGGTGGCAATGATGAACGTTTAACTTTAAAGTGGCCAAGAGCAACCATTTTGTGAGTATGCCATCTGAGAACTTGAGAAAAAAAAAATCTTGACATTTTCATTTCTCGTTAGGTGGCTGCATTTTCTTTCCTGTTAATCTGCCCTAAATCATATGTAAGACTAATTATATATCAAGTAGAATTGTTCATGTACTATATTTCTTTACTTTACTTTTTTTGTGTCTTGAGAATGACTAGACATTCTGAAAGGGGGTGAGAAATTGGATCCCTGAGCAATAGTCTCTGATGTTTGTCCCTCATGTTTACCCTGAAAACAAGTCAGTCCGGTGTTCATTTTCTCTACCTTATTTTCACACAGCCTGAGGATAAACTTGGTTGTGCAAAGTTGTTTATGTATAACAGTTGTTATATAAGGTCATAACAAAGCAGAATGGATCGTGACGCCAGTCGAGTGTTTTGGTACTGAATTTAGGCAAGCGCCTAATAACACTGTTGTCACAAGTTTAGAGCAAGACAAGCTGAATGACGTTAATATATGTATGCGTGTTCTGTCAGTGTAGCCCACTCACCCTGACCAAGTCCATTTCTTCACTGTTCTCCATGAAACTCCACACTTTGGGCTTCATCTCATCCCACATCCCACCAAGGTCCCTCAACAGGCCAAGCTCCTGGAAGGTTTTGTTCACCTGGAGGACCCAGTCCCGCACATTAGTCACCATTTAGAAGGGATGATCTTCCACCAAGACCCTAAGTGTATACCTCGTGGATTATCCTCTGTGTGGCTGGAGTATCTGGGGTGTACAGGATCTTTCCCATCAGCAGAGGCTTCAGAGCTCTCCAGATCATCCTGGAAATGGGACTAGACTCCAGTTTGCGCATCATGCTATTGCAATAAGGAGCTTGACAGAGAAGCAACAAAGAATTTAGAATTAATGAGCATCATTTCAAACTACTTCTCAATAAGAGCGTTATTGGACACTTACTGGATGTATTGTCATAAGTGGAAAGGGACTCATTATCGCTGTCGTTGCCATGGTTTCCAAACAGTGCCTTGTAGTTGTTATCTTCATACCAGTTGAGAGACTTGATTTTGAGGCCACCTCCCTCTGGGTGGCCACACACAATACGTGACACAGCCTGGTACATCTGATTCGGAGATCCCGTGGCATTGGCAGTGAGATAAAGGATCTCTTTTCGCATATCTTTCCAACTCTTCATGCTAGCAAGCTGGAGAGACAAACACAGCACAGTGTAAACAACAGGAAGCATGCTTGGATGAGTTTGGCATGGAAGAATTCAGGAGCCCAAACCGTACCCCCCTTTAACTAGATAGAATTGTGAGTCTTTGGGGTCTCTCTCAGGTCAGGGATGTGTGCAAAGGTCATTGATGAAAATACCTTTGCTTATAAGGCATATAAATGTTGACGAGTTAAGGGAATAGACAATTCTATGGGCACAATTCTATGTGCACATTATTTCAACTGGTAAGATGAACAATACAGGTACAGAGTACAAGTGTAAATATTTGACCATCAAATATCTTCAAGGCACATTTCCCTGTCAACAGATCATGATAATGTTCACTGTGTCACCTTCCAGGAGAGCAGAACAAAGTCACCAGTGGTTTTAAAAACACCGCTGTGTTTTTTATTTTAAACGTTTTACTGTAAACGCCGTGAATATCAGATGTGCCAAAGATCAAGTGTCACAATACAGTGAGTGTCTGCGAGACTGATGGTCATGATCAGCACTCTTAATGGTATTCCAGACATGGCGCCGTGTAGGAGTGTGTATGCACTGCAGGGGGGGGGGGGGGGGGGGGGGGCTCTGTGGGGTGGAAGGCACTTAATAGTCAAACAGATGGTGATAAATCTCCAGTCTTATCTACTGTTCTTTAGTGTGTCAGCCTTGATAACATGCGTAGGCTGCTGCAACACTTGCATACTCGCTAATTTTTAAAAGGCTTGTGTGCCAAAACGTTGTTATTATTTATGACTGAATAGAATATGATTTGCTGTAGGACACACCATTATAGCCAGGCCTGTTATTGTTGTATGTAATGCCTACTTTTGGGGAAATACGCTTGTAGGAAAAAAAAAAAAATTAACAATTATGATGATAATCAAAATAATATATTCAATTCATCAATTTCTCCAATAATTCAGGCAGTTTGATTCATGCTGATGTTATAGTTAAGAATGAAATAAAATAACAAACACACGCCTGTGTCTCAATCAAACCTGCGCCACAACTTAGACCTGCTTTTCTTTGGTTTAATATCTAGTCTGTCTTTTGTCACCAAATTATCAGGTGCGCCGGATGTGTTTAACAGCAAAACGCCTTCGGTCCGCTGGCACAGATAGACGGTAAACAAGACTTGCCCCAGCACTACGATTAATTAATTATTAATTAATTAAGATGTGGCAGTTTTTACACCGAGTGCACGTGCATCCGTATAGCTCGTGGTGGTAGATTTAGTTTTTGTTACTGCTGTTGTTTTTTGTTATGTCAAGCGTAGCATTTATTCAGATTTTGCTTTTCTATATTTTGTGAAATATATGCTCACATGCATTTGACACATTTGTCTGGCCTCTTTCACTTCCTTTGTGCGAGACATACGTAACTTCGTGAGCAGACAGGCACCACAGTTGCCACAGTTTGAGAAACAAGTCACCACAAGTTCTGCATTAATTACATTGTGTCACCGACTCGTGATAGGAAGGAGTGGAGTGGGGGTGTGACCATTTTGTGTAACAAAGAAAAAGGGGCGAAGGAGAACCTTTTGTGTCTGCAAATGTGAATTAGAGGTTACTTGAGTTCATCATTTAAAACTATTGCTCTGAGGTAATGACACAGGTTAGGGCTACCAGAAAAATATGAGCAAATATTTAAGGGAAAATAAGCAAATCCTCAGATACAGGAAAAACGCTGGAGACGTGAGGACAAAGAGAGGTTACTATCGGTCATTCTCCTCAAAGCCAACCACTGCAGGCTCCACAAGTACCCTGCTATTACACTGACAAATGCTGCTTAGCACTCACACACACTCACGTACACACACTCACGTACACACACTCACGTACACACACTCACGTACACAGACACACACTCACGTACACAGACACACACTCACGTACACAGACACACACTCACGTACACAGACACACAGACACACAGACACACAGACACACAGACACACAGACACACAGACACACACACACACACACACACACACACACACACACACACACACAGACACACACAGACACACACAGACACACACAGACACACACAGACACACACAGACAGACACAGACAGACACAGACAGACACAGACAGACACAGACAGACACAGACAGACACAGACAGACACAGACAGACACAGACAGACACAGACAGACACAGACAGACACAGACACACAGACACACAGACACACACAGACACACACAGACACACACAGACACACACAGACACACACAGACACACACAGACACACACAGACACACACAGACACACACAGACACACACAGACACACACACACACACACACACACACACACACACACACACACACACACACACACACACACACACACACACACACACACACACACACACACACACACACACACACACACACACACACACACACACACACACACACACACACACACACACACACACACACACACACACACACACACACACACGCATGGTTGTTTCAGAACAAAAGAATTGTATTATTGTCAGGATCATTTCTAGCTTAAGTAGTTTAACTCGACACATACACTTCTGTCTTTGCTTTTTGTCCACAACACATTCACATTAATCTCACAAAATTGAACGAGCATATACATGAAGCACATTGGGGCAGTTTGTTCTGAGTGTGGTTACGTATGGGCTTTGCTTGCAGTCGTATCAAATCACCAGTTTTCAAGAGTTCCATGCAAAAAAGCAGTGAGCGTGTGTGAAGCATGTTTTATAGAATGCATATCTGTGTTTGTGTAGGTGTCGATAGTGACGCAAGCTACTGAGAGCTAAACTGTGGAATGGTCTCCACACACACACACCTCAGCTGCCTGTTATGCCTCATAATAACCTCCTCCAAGCAGTCTGTCTCAGGTTACCTTAGTTCATCTGCATCATCCAGCTTTAGAAGTCACAATCACCAGGGTATGAATTGCTTATATGTCTAATTATCCAGTTCATTGATAATTGAAGGCACCTACAATTTACCATCTTACCTATCATGCTCAATTATCATCATTATACGGCACGATAATAGTATACACACTAAAATGATCTTCGATATATTTTCATTGGTGGTAAATGACGTGCAAGCACTTTATTATATTTAAATTGATTTGTCAGGTTATCTGTACTTTTGAGTATAAATCTGACTGAAGACTTTTAACTTGTACTCCCTTCATTTGAAAACAGATGTCTGTACTCTCTACTTCATACTTTGTCTCAGATGAGATCACAACTTCAGAGTGGGAGAAGTATGATATTCCACATTCATGGTCTTCTCAAGACAAGGTTTGATGTACGCTACAAAATTGATGTTCAAATCATTGTTGTGTTGGATGTATTTCATTCATAAACAACAACAGTGGGCATCGGACCCTCTGACTCACTGCACATCAATTCACTCATCACACACGAACGCGAATGATCCCTAACATAAGCAGCTTCATACCAAAGACTTCAACACTCAACATCTCTTACAAAACAAATATGCTCTTTCATTTCTGGTTCAGCTCAACACGTTTGAACCCCAAACACAGCCAGACTGCAGTGCATCAAGTTCTTTCCCTTCCATCAACATTTTTTAAATTTCTTTCTCAGTTCCAAGCAATTTGTAAGGAGGTACCCTATAAGGATAAAAAATGCTGAATGTTGCAATGGTCAATGTAAACAGTTGTTCTTACTGCTGATTAGAAAGGAAACATGCGTAGGCACAACACGCACTGTACTGTAATGCGTTGTCAGCAAAGTTGAGCACAGGCCTAGGACAGGGGTGTTTGTGTCTGAAAAAGCTATCTAACATCCAATGTTTCTCATTTCTTGTGTTAATGTTCTGCAAGAATGCGGTGACTTGGGATTAAAGTTTTACTTTATTAAAATAAAATTGCACAATGATGAGAAATGAATGTAAAAGTGTAACCCAAGTGTGAATCGTTATTAGAACGTGTGTGCGTGTGTTTGTCAGCAAAATGAGGCCTAACCTGACATTCACAACTGCTGATCGTTGAGCGTGACTAATTTTGAGAGCATGCTAACAAGAAACTGCACTCTGGACACAAATATTTAGTTTGTCTTATTTCTACAGTGCCTCATAAGTCAATGTTGTGCATGTATGCGTTTAATGCAAGTGTAGTTCAAGTACCTCCACGGTCAGCTCTCCCAGGCTCTCCAAAAGATAGTCAGTGGCAGTGGAGACTTCCTGAACAACTTTGGGATCAGACTTAACATCCTTCTGTGAAGAGACCATAAATATAACATTTTTAGGCTAAGATTATAAAACACATGATGGCGCAAGAATTTAAAACAATATTTTTCCCCCAAGCATTTTGTCCCTCCCCACCAAAGAAAATGCATTTTAACCCTAAAAATATATAATAGCTGCTTATCACACTTCAGTGAGCGGACGTTCCAAAACACACTTTTTTGTACATGTACAATGGGAAGTTTTTTGTAAGATCAATCAGTAAGCCACCTCTAAATCATTCTATCACACTGTGTCATTGGTAGTTCATTGACGTCTTGCAAATAGATTTTCATGGGGACTAAGATTTGTTTTTACCTTGAGTAAAAATGGGAGGGTTATTTGAAAAAAAACCAAATGAGTTCCCTCTTATATTATAATCAATAGTTATTAGATTCATTAAAATGGTTGTAGTCTTCTAAAATGAGTTTTAGTAAATACCAGAGCGAGAACCTTGACATTGTTTTGGGGTGGGGGTGGGGGGCTATATTATACAAAGGGGAAGGAAGGAAGGAAGCTGTGAAAGAACAACGGGCCACAGTGTCTTTGGCCTCTCGTGTTCCCGCCTGTCATACTGTTGAAAGTGGGTGTCTGTTCTTGTATGTCACACTCAGCAGTCAGCTGCTAAAATGTCTCACACACATTCAACCACAAGTGTTGTAAAGCAACCTTAGAAGAGAGAAATGCGTAAATGGTCTTGTATACTTGAACACGGCCTTGTTTTGTCTTGTACCAAACAATTATGTTGTTGGACTGCATGACAACTTTATTTATGCACTTGTCTTATTCTAATTTCCATTTTTCCAATTCTATTCATGACAATTTTGTAAAACTCTCATCAGAATTGTTTCGAGTGAATGTGTTACAGTACTCCTGACTTTTCAGATAATCAGCGTTTCTGTCCGTATGCAAGATTTCATCATCTTTTTTCAGCCGTACAGAACATTTTATTCACCTCTGATCATCATGACTCACTTGGCTGTCATGGGTACGAAGGGAAAGGGGACGGCTTTATTGGGAAAACAAAAGTAGGGGAAAGGTAACAAAGGAAGCCGATGTGTTGAAACAAGCAGAAAACCAAAAGAATTGTGGAAAGCAGAGGAGAGATGTGGGCTTAAGGCAAACTTTCACATGAGCGATGTATAACATATTTGGCTAAAAAAAATAAATAATTAAAAAGTACTTTTAATGAACACACTTACGCGAATTGGCTTGAGAAAGTCCAAGTTGGACAGGAAATGGCTCTGTGCGTTGTCCAGCCAGTCCCTGGAGGACTTGCAGATAATTTCTTGCGTCAGACGAGAGACATTGCGATCAGCTATATGCACAAACTCCTCCAGAGGCGTTATGTTGCACAGGTCTCTTAGATGAAAGCCAAAACCTTTTGTCAAAACCTGGAAACAGGAAGGAGAAAGGATATAAGACTGATTATACTTTGTTGTTTTTTGAAATGCTCCATGACTATCAACACAAAACACTGTACATGTGCAAGTGAGGGTTGTAACTGTGTCTTGACGTGCAGTACTGTGATGTGATTACATATAACATGGACTCACATTTTTCTATAGAATCCAAAACACAGAATAACACTTTTGTGTTTTTATTCATTGGGCATTATGCGCTTGTATACACCAACAAACAAACAAAAATGTTCGTTATCAAAGCTGAAGTGATGAGTCATTAGGATTTACACAAGTGTTTGGGGATTTTGCATTAAAATGAAGACTCCCCTCGAGTATTGAGCAATGACCTTGCTTGCAAGGTTACTGGAAGCTCATCCTTATTGATCAATAGACATCTGGGTAGCGGCAGTGGGTGGAGCTGAGTCACATCGCAGCACTGTGTCTGCACGTGAGAAGTAACGGAGGGAGGGTAGGCAAAAAGGAGCAGTCACGTGACTCTTGCCCCCCTCTAGGAAGTGATTTTTCAGCAGCTGCTGCTGGCGCGTCTGTACATTAGTAAAATTTTTTCATGTAAGATGGTGACCGATGGACAAATAAATACACATATATGCACAGACATTAATTTAAATTAACAAGCAGATAGCTGCACTAAAGTGAGGATGAAGAAAAACTTTTAAATTCAATTGTGATTTATTTTAATTAAAATTGAGCAAAATGTAATGCAGAGGGCATCATTTCATCTGCACCCATCGAAACCCACCCGAGTGTTTTTTTTCTGGCATTATGGGCTTAACATTCTCTACTGAGTCAAGGTTACTGGATTTGTGCATGAGCATCGAGGCTGGGGAATTATGATGATTTCCCATGTGGAAAAAAGACTCCACATACTGTTAAACACATTGACAATGTGCATTTGAAAATCTCGAAATAACACTCATCATAATATTCTACCTTTTCCAGATTGACATCGGCCTCCACTATCTGCTTTAATGCATGGCGAGGGAGTGAGGCATTGTGATGCAAGAAATGGGAGAGGGTTTCGTTGTCCTTTAGAAAGTCCTTCAATTTGAAACCTAGAAAAGTAAAAACAAAAAGATTAAATCCAGAACCTTTTGGAATAACAACTTTAGTTACACAAACAGTATAAATAAGAAATATGTTGGATGGTGAAGACCTGCTCCGTCAATAAAATCAAAGAGTGAATGTCTTTGACAGAGGTACAACAGAGTTTTCTAATCATTAAACCACAATTTGGAATCATTGAGTATTGTCTGTGCAATTCACATTCTGGTCAGACCTGGTGGACCTTTCCTGGAATGCAGGACTGGACATAATGAATGACTAAGACGATTTGGTGCATGATAAAATCGATTGCTGCGTATCACATGAACTTGCTTTGTTCAAATCACAAATTAAGGATTCTTAAGGGGTGATGCAAAGTATCACAAACTGGAACAAACTGCTCTGCTGTGACTTGCTGAATTCAGTGGATGTCAAGCAACTTCTCTAAACAACCTGACTCAGTTCCATGATGACTTGCCCGTCCGCCTGCATAAACTCGCTTTGGTTCAAGAAATGCACTCACTAAAGGTTACTTGTGGCCATTCCACTTTGCTCTACATCCTGTCAGATGGTTCCTTCCTGTCTTCTGCACATGCAAAACAGCTTGCTGCAGTCAAAATGAACATCCCAAAGAGGAAGTGAAAAACTTTAAGGTTCTACGGTTTAGTGAGGGTGTTAAATTGTGCACTTGTGCCCATGAGTTGTCTTTATTCTCTGAGGTGAACCTCCATGGAGTGCTAATAGGCTCTAATCAGTGTCCCAGTGGGAAAGAGAGGCCCCCATTACAGGGTATACAAAGGGCACAGAGGACAACAGCAGACTACAGTACATGCTCATTAAAATGGGAGGTCGTGTGGTCAAGAGACGAGTGTGGGTCCATTCCAGGTTTTTTATCTAATCTGTATGTGTTTGTTGTGCTGGATGTGGAGGATTACAATCTTCATATTAACATTAACGTGACTCGGAAACTCTGACGGCGCCTTTTTTTGTTGAAAAAGACAAACTTTAGTTCAATTCACTCCATGGTGACACGTCCCACCACTAACCAATCTGGTCTATAAACAGGCTGCTGTCATTGTGAACGAGAACAGAAGTTGCTATGCGGCTTTGACGGCAGTGAAATCAATCCCACCATTTTATGGCTGCATTCTGGCTTGTAGGTTGTGATCCGATAAAAAAATGCAGCCAGTCTTTCCTGCTCTGGGTGTGGAACAGCTAGGAAGGCATTTTTCGGAATGACGCATAAAGTTTAAAAAAAAAACATTCATATAAAATGTGCATAAAGGGCAAAGATGGTTGTGTTGAGCAATGTTTGTATCGCGATTAAGAGGAAAGATTTGTGGACCACGAGGACATGCACCCATTCAATTTCTTTGTGGACCAGGATGAAGGTCCATGTCCAATTTGTTTTCCACAACCGTTGATAACATTAAAATATATGACCCCTTTGAAATTGTCTTTTATTTCTCATTAAATATCACTTCGGTTGGAAAAAAAAAAAGATGGTTGACAAATTAAGAATATTTTGATGGATGGAGGGTCTGTCTACTCTCAACTGAGAGCCATTCTACACACATTAAAAATCTACCTTTTTTCTAAGCAATGTTAGTGGAAGACCAATACATTTAAAAATTGACAGTTGCACAAATTATTCAAGCACTGGACTGGAAAACACAATAATCCTGCATTACTCAAATTATGGACAAACAATAATATTTACAATTCTTTGTAAATGTGATGTTCTACTTCTACTAATGTGTAATGTTTGACTTTTTGAGCATAAGCTATGACTTGCAGGGCCGGACAAAAAGAACAGATGGTTTGCAAACAAAAACCCTCGCTGTTGTGCTGACTTGTGTAATATCTGCTCCATGCCGGAGTCTCGTGAAGCTTATCTTGGGCACATTTATTTTTGGAAACAAACTGAACTGATCACATGAGTATTGGAGACATATTTCAGATGCAAATTGATTAAAGTAGAACATACTCAAGCTATTTGTTATATTGTTTTGGTTGTCATATTTACTGGGCAGCATGATGAGGTCGTGGTGGTTAGCCCATCTACATTTGGAAAGTTCTAGTTTTGACTCCTGTTTGGTGCTTACGTGTTCGGCCCAAGTGCCTGTGCTTCGTCCCACATTCCTACAGCATGCTTGGGAGATAAATGAAGGACTCTAAATTGCCCATAGATGTGAGTGAGAGGTCGAATGGTTGTTTGTCTATATGTGCTGTGTAATTGACTGGTGACAATGAGGACAAGGAATATAGCAAATAAACGGAAAAAAACATATGGGTTCAAAAAAGTAAACGTTTAGTAAAACCAGTTTAGTTTTTGAATGTGTTGAAGTGATTCTGTTTTGTTGCAAAGTCAAAACAGGACTTTTTCTTATTTGAAACGATCTGCACCATGTCGGCTGTGCTGCCAACAAGCAGACGTTATCTTAGAAACGCAACCTTTCTCAGCAGCAAAGGTCATGGCTATGACTCTGGATCTGTTGCTCCCACAATCGTTCCAAACATTGCTCTAAAAGTCTAAACAAAAATCGAAGTGCGCTTAACGCTTGAACATTGTGTGACAACTGAAATCTACTGCCTCGGCATAGAAAGTATCAACATTCAAGTCGGGACAACTTTCAGATTCGTGTCTTGGCTGCAGAATAATTGTCAGGGTGGTACATATGCTTGTCTTTCCTTCACTGGCACGCAATATCACAGGCAACACCCAGTGGCCTCTGGGAGTCCGGGCCCCCCAGCCTGTCGTACACTGATAAGCAAAAACTCATAACTCTCGACTTTGTTATACAAGTTGTTACAACGTATTTTGTTAATCTACTGACGATCCATGACTTCCTCAAAAAAAATGTGATGATGATTTTTTACTTGAAAAGCGAACCCTTTCAAACAGCTACATAGTATAAATCAAGTAGAAAACAACTCAATGTGTTTTCAATAATTCAGAAGTCTCAAGAAAGACACTTACGTATGTAGTTGTAGGAAAAATAAAAAAATTCTAACTGCATGAAACTGGTTCACTAAAAGAATACTGTGAGCTGGTAAAGTTGTGTTGGAGTGTTATGTTGTCTTTCCTTATCAACACAAATAGAATTTTAAATGCAAATACAGTGCAAAACAAACTGATAAGCAAATGGTCCTTACGGGCAGTATTCTTCTGCATCTTGTGGAGGGCCCTCAGAAGTTCTCGGTAGCCCTCGTAACTTCTGTCGTTCTGGGTGTACAACAGGATCTTCTTGGCATCAAGGAATAGTCGAGAGATTCTGAAAACATATGCGGTACATTTCCAGTGAGACAAAATAGAGAGACTTTGTCATCCGCGGCATACAAAAGATAATCAATGCGCTACGGTATGAATGTTGAAGAAGGTCATTTTCATCACTCACATAGAATCGTTGAAGTTGCCAACCACCCCAGGACTCTCTCCAGGGGTTGGGTTTCGGAAGCAGGGATTGTTGGCGTTACAGATGATTCCTTGTACCCAAGGCAGAGTGCCTGCTGACGGCATGGCTTTGTTTGGGAAATGGCCTGAAAATGTATACAGTCATTATTTTTTAGTTAGTTTCATAGTCCGAAAGACAAAGTAAATGGAAAAAAAAATAATAATCAATGGGAAAAAATTCTATATGTGTTAATAAACAGATCCAAATCTTTCATACCACACATGTGGCCTCGACTATACTCTTGACGAGACCCATCACTAACTTTGCTGCCACTGAAGCAATTTACTGGACAATTTACTCATGAATTGATAAGCATTAGGGGCAAATTCAACAACTAATTTGCAAACTCTCATTTGCCTTTATTGACTTTCTATTCATGCAATATTTATTTAAAAGCAACTACATATATTATTACTGTAAACCCAGTAAAATATTTTTAGAACATATTGAGCTGTAGCCTTCATTGAGACATCAGTTCATGAAAGAGTTGTGTTGCAATTTAATGATTGTATTTCCATGAAAACCCTGTCATATGTCCCAAGCGTCCGACCAAACATTGACAAATTCCAAACATCCTCCTGAGACAACATACAATATCGATTTTACTGAGAAATTATAGGCTAGCTATGTTTAAAAAGGGGGGATTAACAAAGATGACTACAGCAAATACATTTTTTGCAATATATACTGAACATTGTTTTTTATGCTTAATGGGGAATATTGTTCATTCTTGTAACGGGCATCTTACATTCATGTTGTTCGTATGGTGGATAGTGAATCCGAACTGAGATGAGGATGAGGAAGATAAAGAGGGGCCAGATAATCTCGATCAGCAGCTGAATCTGAAAAATACGCAAGAAATAGAGGAGATGAGATCAAAAGATCAACCACATCCTCTCAGTAGAAATCAAAATCATATGAAACCTGTGCTCAGTCACCGCTTTGCTCAGCTAAGATCATTTTAATGTGGAAGACAAACAAGTGCATGTGCCCGTGATGACACGGAGTGGTCAAGTAAATAGGTTAATAAGTGGAGACAGAGGCAAGTCTGCCGTATTTGGAAGCCGCTGGGTATTGCGCCCATCTGTTCCATATGGCTGCTAAGTCTCAAGCAGACAATCACCAAAAGCAGTGGGAGGGAGGGAGCGACAATACAGACGTTCTCTCTGAGACTGCTCTGTACTTCTTTGTTGAAAATCACTGGGCTGAAAATAAAGCAGGCCCTGCCGTCACTTCGGGGAAACGTTGTTGGGATAAAGGACTACTGTATGCAAATGATAACACTTCATTTGAACAGAAGTCGGCTCTGTGCTCCGTCCGGCCCACTGCTGAATGTGATTGATATAACTTTGAGTGAGTGGATGATAGACTGCTCAAGATATTAACTGGATAATTGAGCCAATGTGCACTTGGGGCTTCACTAATATCAGGAATACTTTTTAGACTTTGAGCCCAAGTGGGGGCAGACATCAAGCCCTCCACTTGCAGTTTTTGTCAGTGTCAACAAAAAAGAACCAAGAAATTCTAAAAGTACCCTAACAATAAAAATCAGATTAATATTTCTAATAAAATACAAGGTTCCTGCATTTTAAGGCAAGTTACTTCGATATATTTTATGTCGCAAGAGCAACTTTGCAATATTCCCAATGTTCCGTGTTGTCCAAAGTTACTCTGCTGTGATCACGTTGTTACTACAAGAGTGATTTTCTTAAATTGTTGCGGTTTAAGAATGTTCATTTATTTTAACACTTGAGATACTGTATATCCTACTGAACATGTGCTAAGATTTTTGAAAGACTGATTTCAGACATTTAGTGTCAATCAACACCTTGTTATTAGATTCAAGGACAGTCTTTTCAGATTTCTTAAGAATCCGCAGAAACCCTGAAATGGCTGAGGAATTTGAACACTTGTTAAAAAGCTACAACGTTCTAATCTTAACTATCTTCCATAATAATTGAGGGTATTTAAAAAACACATTAAATCAAACTCTTTTGACAAGCTGATAGTAATGTAAATACATATTTTAAAATTAATACGTTTTTTTTAAATAACTTGACTTGTGCCTTGATTACGTTTAGCAAGATACATTAATGTTGGCAAAAAACAGAAATACTAGAACATAAAATTAGACACAATGACATTTAAAAAATAAAAGTCATATTGCCACTTGACCTGCCATTGCTTGTTACACTTTACCATGTTACTTATACTTACAGTCTGTCTTCTTCGATAAGTGAAGTTCTTCCAAAGCAGTAGACCCAGTTGAGTGGAGACAGCCATCACACTTTGTTCCTGAGCTCACTGAGCACACTCTCCGGCTCCTCACTGCAAATCCACACACACACAAAATAACAAGCAGTGGGTGTTATAGCTTCCTCCATTGACCACAGGTAAGACAAGACCGTATCGAGTGGAATATTAAAAAATAAGAATTCGGAATGGATAAGTCAATTTAAAATTTGAATAAAACACAAATTACAAACCAGTTAAGCCTTAATTGTTAACATCAAAGGACTTCAATTGTCATTTAACTGTGAAACTCCAATAATTATACTTGATAAAACCACGGCGATGAATTTATCATCATCAGTGGGCTTCTTTGGTGAACATAAACCATAAATACTGCTCATTTGGTCACCCCACTTTTTGAGATAAACCTGATTGGATGGGACACAGTAAGACAACAGCAACACCACTTCGAGGGCAAAAGGATGTGTAAACATGGTGTGTGGGTGTGTGTGTGTGGGGGGGATATTTGGTTGAATAATTGCAGAAAAAAAGCCCAAATCAGATAATTTGTCAGATTTTTTTGCATTACAAGTTTTGAACATCTCAATACATCTCAGTTGATACTAATTCAAAGGTTTTATTTGGTTTGTGCATGACACGATAGTTGAGTCCAAGAACATTTACCAAAGATACTGGTACGTATCACAAACTTTCCCTAGTTGCGTGCATATATTAACCCAATCCCCAGGAATGCATAAAATGTTGCAATGACAACTGACTGGAACAGTGGAATGAACAAACACCACAACGACCTGTGGACTTTATTTTTCTCTGTGAGTCATTGAATCTAATGGGGAAAAACTTGTGACACATTTAACCGCAAGGCACCACTGCATAGTTCCCAATATTTATGATTTACTTATTATAATACACAAAAAGACATATCAGGTAACTTGGGGACAGAAACCCAACCATTAAAAAAGCATCTTGAAGAATGACAAATTCACAAGCATGTCCTCAAATTGGATGCTTCTAATCATACATTTAGCTTACTGTAAAAGATCCCTATTACATTAAGTCCCTCCCTATTTCCAAACCAACAAAGCTGTATGTAAAAAATAAGGGGTGTGGGTGTTGCCGATTGTTTTGTTTTTTTATACATATATATCTTTTGAGGTGGTAAGCCACAGAATGACATCGTGTTCATTTCAACCATGATTAGAGCTTCTAATGATTCCATTAATTGTCACTTGTTTTTCATAGTGCACAGTAAAATGTTCTACATAAATCTAACTCATTTGACAGTTTTGCCGTCGTCTTAGTTCATTTAAGCACTGACAAGCACGTTTTTCATGTTGCCTTCAAGCAGAATGGTGCAGAGCTGCAGCGCCCTTAGTGGTAAACCCAAATATGCTCCATTTTATACTTGTTTACCATCAATTCTAGCTCACGTGTTATTGTATCACACCCCCACTCCGCAGCAGAGCAATGAGATCATTATTTGACAACACGATTATAATAATCCTGTTCATCTCAAAATATTCACGTCGACATTTTTCGCACCTTGATTCAAGAATTTCAAGAAGATCGCAATAAAAGAATAACAAACGTAAATATTGTACTGCAACATCAACATGCACAAACAAAAAGAGCAATGCAAATACAAATACAGCAATAACACAATAAAAACTAAATGAGACGCGTTTGTGTGGTTACGGCGAGACGGTTAAAAATAAAACATAAGATTGCTTTGACCTCGCACAATTTTCAAAGAAACAATGTCTAAGCCCCACACAAACAACACAGTGACAAAAGTGGCAAGATTCGCCACCGCTTGATTACGTCGCCTGAACAAACGCTTTAATTGCTGCTTTGGAGTGAGGTTACTATCGGACATTTATCTTCTTTGTGTTTACACACCAAGGTGTCAATTTCTGAAGACAACGGAACAAGTTTCCCATCTGAAAATGAACAACTTGATAATGAACCGCCGCACATAACAAAACATGTTTGTAAAAAATAAAAAGTTAATATCCACAATTACAATATCATAATACAACATGCTTCGTCCCTTTTGTCGCTTAAAAAAGCAAAATCTAGACGTTTATTTTGAAAGCAATTTACCTAAGCGTTTCCTGTCTAACATTTAGCTTGACCATAATCCATCTCAGAGCAGACGGCAAGACGGCAAAGGAGGATACTGACATCACAATACGACACAACGACCGCTGACAAAGAAAACACCAACACATTTTAATAAACTCTTGTAAAAAAAAAAGAAAAAAGAAAAAAAGTTGCTTTCATTACACATGTCCTTTCAGCATAATGACACACTAAAATACGTTCGTTGGTAAAAGTACATTTATTACTCGGAACACTAGACTAATGCAAAACAATAGTTTGCCTTCCACTAA
Source organism: Syngnathus acus (assembly GCF_901709675.1). Lineage (NCBI taxonomy): Eukaryota > Metazoa > Chordata > Actinopteri > Syngnathiformes > Syngnathidae > Syngnathus > Syngnathus acus. The sequence continues at coordinate 8,369,201 of NC_051087.1, read as the reverse complement.
ACTAAAAAAAAAGAAACTCGACAATATTCAAAAGAACGAGACGTGAATATTAACTAATTGTGTCATGCATGTTGCGTGCGGTGAGTGAGTGCATAAAAGAAAATCACAATAAAAAAAAGTCCAAACTCACTAACCTTTATTCTGAATATCCTCTCTCGTTATCTCTTCTCATCAATAGAGACAATTAAGAATAAAAAGAAAAACAAAAAAAACGGTACTCCTGATCCGTAGCGATGCTTCGCATCGGTGCGCTTGAGTCAGTGCAAAACTGTAGTTCAGCCCCCAGTTGGGTTTTATACTGCTGCTCAATGCGGAGCAGAAAGCCAGCAGCAGTCGAGGTAACTAGCGGTCACCAAGAGCTGTCTTTATCCCATATAAGGAACGCACGTGCCCAGTCAAAACATCTCTTAAAGGGCCAGCGTCAGCGCAGTGGCGTCCTGTAAAAGATAAAACATAGATGGAAAACTAAAGTACAGTACAGCAGTGGTCCCCAACCTTTTTTGCGCCACGGACCGGTTACGTGTCAGAAAAATTTTCGCGGACCGGCCTTTATATAAATAAATAAAACGGTTGAAGCCGGATGGCAGCCATCTTAGGTTGCCATTGTTACTGAGAAATTCTAAATAAGAAACACAGAGTCCATCAAGGACAGCAATTTCCCCAAGTGTTTGCTATCCAACTTGTTCGTAGGAGTGCAAAGCAGTCTTGATTATTGCACAAAGAAGATGGCAACCATCTGGCAGTGATTATCTGGCCTAGACTGCCTTCTTTCATTCCTTTTGCTGGAAAGTTTCAGTAGAGCACAGAAAATGCTGGGAAGGTTCATCCTTCTCATTTTTCAGAACTCAATACAGACATATATATATTCCGTAAATTGTATTTACCTGTATTATTTAGGTTGCACAGATTGTTAATTCTAGCAAATGTTACAAAGAGTAGGAAGCAAAGGAAATTTCAGTCAGTTGTAAAATCTCCTTGTATGGAACCTCATTAAAACTGGGCCCTTAATTAAATGGATTGGACATTTAATCCATCTCCACCATTACAGAATCTCCCAAACTGTCAACATGGATAATGGCAGATAAAAAGCACTTAAGATAACAGAATTAACGTAACATGTCTAACATGTCATTGTTTTGTCTAATCATTCAGGGTCCACGTAATACATTTTTGCCTTGTCAAAACAGTGAGGTGAAAGAATTAGATTATTAAATTTGTGGTCATATGTATTATTTGCATTTATAATACATTCTGTCACACTGACAATTTGGGGAATTTTCTTTATTATATACAGAAGTGTTTTTTCCCATCAGTTATATTTCATAAAAGTAACTATATATTTATTCCTTTTTTCCAATAATAACAATTGTTTTCAAAAATTGGATTGTATGGAATCCGTTGACACGAAACTAGTATTTTCTAAAAGAATCAAAATTTAATTCTTGTATAAATCTGTATACAAAACCAAGGCAAGAAATGACTAAATATGTGTAGTTGTCTAAAGATTTAGAATTCAGTTTCTGCACTCCGGTTTCAGTAGTCGTTCAGTCGTCATGATCTTGCGAGCTGTCAGGAAACGTTATTCCACTGACTGGAGAACAACACTTGAACATAACAGTGACATGCACGAAAGGCAGATGGGATTACTCGCCCAAAAGCCGGTTAGGAGTGTCAGAGTGATGCATATCGGCTAACAGTAGAACATCAAGTTAGAAAATACCCAACCAGAACAATAAAAAAAGATGATTTCAGTTTCTGGTTTGGTTCATATCCCTTACAAACTTGATGATGAGCCTCTTTTCAGTCACCTTTCCCCTCATTTAGCTCTTTAGTATGCGGTGTTGTGTTTTTGCCCTGTGGCACACATCTGATAGTTCCTCTTTCTTTGGGGAATGGACTTTATTGGCATGCATTTAAAACTGCAAGGCTGTCTTATCAAAACCCCCAAATTATTTGTTTTGGTCAATTTCTGTATGTTTGAATTAAATTTACTGCTATAATCATTACAATCCCTCAAATGGAAATTCAAATGATTTTACTTGATATCCAGATGTATTCAACAATGGAGGAGGCTCCTCCGTGACACTTCACTCAATGAGTCAGACTCGCCCCTCACCTGTTGCCAGGGTTGCCAGATTGTCGATATACGTAATACAAAATTGATACCTTTGGTAAGTTTTATTTCAAAAACAAAAGGTGTAACCCTGCCTCTTGCCTGAAGCCAGCTCGGTTAGGCTCCAGCACAGCCGTGACCCTAATGAGGATAATCACGATAGAAAATGGATGGATGTGGAGAACACAAATTCTCATTTATCACATCGAACATTTTCGAATTGACAGTGAGAAAGGCCTCGACATAGCTTTCAAAACATCCAAAACTTCCTCCTGCATGATTCCGTAATTGCGGTGCTCATTAAACTATTTTGTTCTTTGTAACAATAACGGGCGCGCATGCGCACGCACGCACACGCGCACACAAAATAACATGCTAATTATGGAATTAAAGATTTTGCCAACCAGGCACGCAGGTATAATTACATGCGACTGACGCCTAGTTAAAACCTCAGTTAAAAACGGAGGAGGAAGGAAAGCTTTGACCGATAGTAGCCTCGGAGATGCAAGTCAAAGAGGAGGGGCGCTTTGACCGATAGTAACCTCGGCAGGCAGTGTAAAAATGAGCGTATTAGGTTGATGAGAAGAAGAGTACTGTCTACTATAGTCATAACTATGTTGCAAAATGTATTTAAAATATTACTCCTTGTTGTTTTATACAAAAGAGACACAGAGTATTCTATCTGTTTTGCAGAACAATTTAAACGTCATGTCATTTTTTTTTTTCATTTTTAAGGAAGTCATAATTCAAAGTGGCATTTAACATCAAGCAGAGAATTGTTGATAAGAAACATCGCTACGCGAGGATAAAAAACAACTTGGTTAGTCCATCGGTATATAAGCTTCAGAGGCAGCGCTTGTGTGACATTTATCTGCTGTCGGAATTATTTAATCTGCGTGATTTAAATCATTCCGTTGAATGACTGGGTCTTAGAATATCGTTTTTGTCCCTACAGAATTTTTCCAAACGTAACATGCATCAAGCTTTCAATCTTTAAAAATTACGGCACTGTGCACCGTCTATTAAGGAGCGTACTTTTTGTTGCGGTTGTTTTCCTTTTCCTCTTCCTCATTCTCACAAAAAGAAACTAAACAACCGACGCTCCGTGACTACGTTGAGTGAATATATGCTTACGCCGAAAAGCTTTTTGTACGAGTCCGCTGTTTTAGTATTACATTCGAACGCACAATCCCGACTATGAGATCTCGGAGATGTGGGAGGGCTCATGCGTTTCGTTTTGACCGCAAGTTACCTCGCACTGCAGCCTAGAGGGAAGTGGGTGAAAGGGGAATGATGTCACTGGCTCCTTGAGAACAACGAATGACTGAAAATGGATAATGGGCAAAAGTGTGAAAGGAGAATTATGATTTTTCTGCATTTTCTATATTTAAGGCAGTGCTTCTCATTAATGAACTAAGGCATTTTACATGACATAAATATCTTAGCACACCCTAAAATTGTCACACTGAGCATGAATTCTGAATCAGAGGCGATCTCGCCTCAATTTACTCACAAAGTGACTCACTCGGTAAATAATTTGGATTTGAATTGAACACAAGTCTAACGCAAGGAGCCATTGTATGCTCTGTTGTATGAATGGCATCATACGGACACGGTTTATTGTACCACCTGCTATCTAAGGGAGGAATATTTAATTGTTCTGCCTGTCATTATACTCTGGTGGCATAGATAGGTGAACAGATGTTTTTAGTAAACGGTGATTTTCATACAAATAATGCAATGATGATCTGTGCCATCTTTAGAAATGCCCTATTAATGGATGATGGAATGAAGCCATTGTTGTACCAATGAAGTTCATGTTTCTATGTATTGCATGATATTCTCGTAAGATCACAAACTAACGATTGTTCTGCTGTAGGACACGTTGCACAATAATGTTGACATGTTTATATAAAATGAACAAAGGTTTCTAGTTTCTAGGAGAGAATGGGCACAGCATGAACAGTTCCTACGCTCATTGCTCACATTCTAACGTGTGTCAAATTTGTGAAGACAAATTTGGAGAATACTGCGTCTAGTCATCGTCCTGTGATGATATAAGTGAAGAAAATTGTAATCATTTGAAACAGTGCTGTTTCATATGTTCAAAAAAGAGAAGTACTTTTTCATTTCCTTTTGACCTGATGACATAATCCAACTAAGGTTAAGGAAAGCTTGATAAAGGTTAGAAGATTGGATTTAGAGTCTCTCGGCCCTATGGATCAATATCTTTCAAAAAGCAAAGGCTATATGATATGGAAGCAGAACTACCCTCCTGTTAGCCTTCATTGCCGTACATTGATTAATATTTCATTTCTGTTTTTGAATGCAGTTTTGCACCCTAGTCTCCCCAAAAACAGATGGCCACTTTTTTAGACGTAAAATTAATATGGCTGAATTTTATGCCAAAAAAAATGCAGCGACAGTGGTAAAGTTAGCGCACATATTTGGAATAGAAAACAGAAAATGCAAATGTAAACCTTTTTTGTTAGGGTGGTTATTTATCTAAACGCACGAGAGAGGTATGTAGCACGTGTTGCATATGAGGCAGTATTTGGAGTAGGTGTTAAGTTGTTCAGTGTTGGCGGTGGGCACTGGCTTGGAACTCAGTGCTGACCTCGCCATTATTATTTGTGAGGGTGACACAATGCAACCGTTGCTGTTATGTTCTTAGCGCATACCGCATAGCTTTCTGCATTCAAGTACACCTTTTTAAAAGTTGTCAATGTAGCTTCAGTTCACACAATGTGCTTTATCTTCAATTAGCATCTCATGGCGTTGGTTTCATGAAGCGTAAAGAAGCTTATACTGTATTAATGGATAATCTGAAGTACAGCACAGATTTTTTTTTAACTGCCATCAAGCTCTGAATGTAGCCTGACTTCACTCCCACCTGACCAAAATCACTGACATGCACTGTTTGTAACATGTACACACTTCAAATATTGTTCTTTTTCTCAACTCCAACAATGACACATTGACACGACATTGTTTCTACACTGTCAGGAAAAAAGAAAGGGCTAGATTTGTGTTTCGAGGAGTCGAATGGATTGTCACAGGGGCTACTTGGATTGAGCTATAGCCTCAAGAGTACATCTGATGATCAGAAATGATCTGAGCTTGTATTTTCTACTGAGCATCATGCTTATTATAACCAGTTTATCATAGCTGACTGGGACCACATTCACCCCTTATGGGCAATTTAGAATCTTCAGTTAAAATAGCGCATGTTTTTTATTATGAGGGAGGCAGCCCAAGTACCTATAATAAAACATTCCTAAAAGCACGAGAATAACATTCCACAGAATTTGACCCAAAATTCATACACAGAACATCTGACTCAAGATTATTAATCTTTTGACCCGCTTATCCTTGCTAGGGTTATGAGGGGTGCTACAGCCTATCCCACCTGAATTGGTCGCCGGCCAATCGCAGGATTCTAAATTACTGCCCTATAAATCGTTCCTCATTAGTTTATTCAAAATGTCCATGACTTCTGTTTGGCCTGTGTATAAACATAAGGACATACTGTAAGAATTAACTTCAGAAACATTTGGCTGCTTAAATGGAAGTGTGCAGAGGACACAGTATATTGTTGGACTGTATTGCAGGAAGATGTCACCATTTTTTACTCATTCCATCATCCCAACTGTCTCTTGCCACTCACCTATAAAGTTGCTGACTTTGTGATTATTTTATCCATATAAACATTATACTATCCTTTTATTGACTAAACCCAAAAGTGTAGCACAGTTATTAACTCTCCAGGTCTTGGAGCAGATTCCGCAAAAAAAGCAGTCCCTCCAATGCTGCCCACAGATGACCTTGTGTGCAATGGTTTCAAATTACACACACACACACACACACACACGCACACACACAGTATTACAGCACAGCTCTGTTGCCATTCCCAAAGGAGAGCTTGTTCCTATTTTAAGCAGTAGGCAGGATATAACGCTGGAAGAGCTCAAGAGGGAGAGAATCAGTATTGTAAAATAGAGAGTCAATTGCATAGCTATGCTGACGACTATCCTATTGAGCGTGAGGGGAAATGCCAGTAAAACCATTTACCTGCACTTAGGCTCACACAAAGTATAAACTTGGCATTAGTGTTGACCTATGTGACCTATTATTTTTATGTGTACTTTAAAAAACATATTGAATTGTAGGCAAAAGTGGAAGAAGAATTATGGAAACAGAGAATTAAAATACACAAATCTTGATTTGCTCAAAAGATACAACGACAACTTTGTTTCCCGGCATGTTTGCTTTCCTTTGTTTGTGGATTTAATTGCTGAATTATTTCCGAAGGGTTGCCTTCAGGTCTTTGTTGGTGCAAACTCGACTGCAATTATCTTGTATAAAATCTGCCTTCATCTGTGCTTATGATGCTAAGGGCAGTTTAACATTCCTGTGACCTGGTGCATGGGTTTTTATTAACTTAAGCTGTGAAAAAGCATGGTGTACATTTTGAGGAAAAATAGAATGTATCTACTACTAATGTCTATTGAGCTTTTTGCTACGATATTATATTATATAGAATAAATGGTGGGAAACAAAGAAAAGACAAAATGAAAGAAAAAGCCAACAAATGAGGTCAACGAAGCACAGAAAAAAACAATAGATGAAGACTCAAAAGGAGAGTTACAGGAGTGCTGCAGTTCTAGCGTTAGAGACAAATCCCCCTCTTTTTTGTTCCCCCTCATGCTGCTGGTGCTGCATCCACGTGAGGGAACACATGCAAATGCAGAGGAAGAGAGGGAGGAAGTGAAGATGTTGGGATGAAGAAGAGGATGGCGATCAGCAGAGGATATTTGACAAAAAGATTACTTCCTCAACTCTGTCATAGCTTTGATTATTTACACATGGATTATAACGGTAATTAAAATACTGTATATCTATGTGCTCATATGAGCACATCCTCATACTAAATTTCAATGTACATGACACAGCTCATTGAGGGTTTTATTCAGAACCAGGATAAACTGGTTTGATGATCTTCGGTTTTATTGAGGAGGCGTTAGAAATAAATCTGTTATGTGACAGTTTTGGCAAGAGGTAATGGGGAGTCAGTCTAGTATTCCATCATCTCAGTACAAATGAGGTCTCATTACTCTTTCATGCTCGGAATAATTCAGCTACTACATCAGTATCATTTTAAACAGGACATAGAGTGCCCTTAAAAGTATTTGCCCTCTTCATAAACTTAATTTTGTGCATAGTTTCCCTACTAATGATCATCAACAAATATAAATGTCAACTGTAGCTACAGTAATGGCACAAAATTACATATTCAGTAATTTCTATGCAAACTATTTCAGAACTTGCCATAAATATGACAAGTTGTCAAATCTGGTGAGGTAAAAAGAATATCTTGTTAAACAGAATAAGACACTTTTTGTAAAGGGGATGAAGAAGTTGCAACGTAGGCCTTTTTCTGATTCCCATCACCCTTAACATTATATTACTGGAAGTGTTACACAGGCGCTTAAAAATGACTCATGTTTTTTTCTGTGAAAACAGGAATAGAAATACTATACTGCGGCGACATCTACTGGACATTTTGTGGAATTACTCACAGCCGTGACAAAAGAGCTGGTCAATTTGAATATCATCGTATTCTCAAACTGCATATTTTATTGCTTAGGTTGACTTCATGAAAATCTAGAAAATTTCATAAAGATGACATTTAACAAATAGCTGCAGATGTAATGATGCTTGACTAGTTAACCAAAGTGTAAATGCTTTTAAATGCAGGATAAAACTATACCATCGTTATGATAAAAGTCTTTGAATGCATTTTAAATTATTTTTTCACAAAACCTTGATTTTGCGTTTAAGTGTATTTGACCCCTGTGTTTGTAAATGCTTTTAAACGTATGTATACGAAGCACATTGTTTATGGAATGCACGAAATTGAATATAGATGGAAAATCAATTTATTTCAATTTGTTTCAAAAAGTGAAACGTTTGAAGTGAAATGCTATTATATTACTTCACCATTCACCGCACACAAAGTGAAATATTTCAAGCCTTTATTCGTTAAAGTTGGATGATTACGGCAGAAATAATAATAATATTCAACAAAACTAGAACATAATGACAAATTTCAACATTGAAGGCTCCCTGTGTGATATAAATGATATCTTGTCAGCTAATTTAGACCAAATGCCTGCAGAGGTTTTTCCTCAGCCTTACATGCTCTTTTAATGGACTTGCCCTCTAGTTTCTTGGCACCCACCTGCACGAAGATGAACGTGCCTTGCCTTGTCCAAATAATGTGCTTAAGCAGTGACCGCTAGCGAGTAAAAGGAGTAATAAAATGCAATGGTTCATGAATGGTGCATGAGATGCTCAAGTGACAGCACAAGCCCTGACTTTGCAACGCTCCACTACTGCATGGTTATACTAAAGTCCTTCGTAAACATAAAATTCTGAGGTGTTTAAGATGCTTAAGGTGTTAAATGCTGTTTGACAACTTTTTTTCCCTTTAATTAACAGTTGATAGTGGCAACACAAATAAATTCAATATGACTGAAATCAATAAATATTGAACAAGAAAAACTTCAATTTTTTCAAAAATAACTCAATTTTATTTTATTTCCATGGCACCCTATAACTACTGCACACATGTGGACCCCAAATGAAGCGAGTCACTGGCATGAAGGGTAAACAGACTTTGGTGAACTCTCAATAATTCCAAGTTTTTACCCAAGTTAATATCAATGACAAGCTTTATAGAAAATAGCAGATGTTGAAGTAGTAATTAAAGTCCCAGACAACGGAGTTCCTCAGACCACTTGGACACACAAACCAACTGTTGTCAACTGGTTTTGATCCATAGATCATTCATCACCCATTATGCACACTCAACTCAGAGTGGGAAACCTTTTCTGACAGTTTGACAGCAGGCAGTCAACAATATTTGCAGCAAAATGCAACATGAAAAAGAAACTTGTGCCTCAAAAAGGAAAGTGCTCAACCATATTCACACTCACTATGGAGCAATGTTACTCAACTTTTACTGAGCCAAGGCATCATTTTACACAAGAAGAATCTCATGGCACGGTTCCATCAATCACAATAAGTCATCCAGGTGCTGAAGTAGTAAAGCATCCCCAGACCATCACACTACCACGGCCATGTCGTACTGTTGGTATGATCCTCTTTTAAGGAAATGTTTTGTTACATGTACGCCAGATGGTCTGAAGCAATACCTGAAATACTGATTTTTTTTTTTATTTACACCGTCAGCTAACACTTAAATTCTGATCAGGGGATTAAGCACCCATCCCAGGCACAGTATAATTCCGAAGGCTGCTGCTGAGCGCATTTATTGTTCTCGCAACCCACCCAAAAACTCCCTCAACAGTTAGCAAAGCCTGCAATGGATTCTGTGGCACTAAAATGGAAGCTACTGTGACACCACACAAAGACATGCATGTGCATGCACACACAGACGCATGTAAACAAAGAAAAAAAAGCTGTGACTATTCAGAGCCTCTCCTCCTGCTGCTTTGTCCTTAATTGGTCGGCCTGTCTTGTTCTTCCCACATATCTCAGTATTTTCCCTGCTGTGTGTCCTGTTTTCATCCATATTTGAACTCATAGAACAAACAATTTTCTGTTATGCCGACAAAGACATTTGAGCAAGAAAAACAAGCTGCGTGTTTTAATTATTTTCATTTTGACAATTATGGCAAATAAGTATCTTGTCCTTGGAAATATTTAAACTCAAAACTTCTGAATCCTAACTCAGGCTTGTGTTATAATACTGCACTAATGTATACCCTAAAAGTCTCTTCTCGTTTATTCATTTTCATTTTTTTTAATCAACATTGAAATCCAATTTACTTTCTAGCTCAATGTGCTTTTATATCCCTACACCACTTGTGGAAATTTCTAAAATGTAGTTGAGCAATTGGTTTTGTTATCAGTCCTCAAGGTCAGAGGTGATTAAAGATGTCTGGGCCACAAAATGACTAAAAAGCAGAAAATCATGTTCGTTAATTTAACGATAGACATTTTTAATTAAGATGACTCGATTAGCTGATTGGTAATTTCAATTTATTTTGGTCCTGACCTTGTCAATTTACTCATTTCTTTTAAGCTCATCCTTCCTCCGAATGCGTTGACGGTTTAAAAAAAAAAGAAAAAAGAAAAAATAACTACGGCAAAAGGGTAATTATAGTGCTGACATGCAGTCACACACACACACACACACACACATGCAAGAGATGCTGAGGGTACAGAATATTTGTAGAATTGATTATTCTAGAATTTCTCCCATTGATCATTCAACTGATTGGCTAAAAAATGATTTTGCATGATTACACAAGATGCCAAACAATGTATCCATGTGAGATGCTGGTATTGTTTTTGCCCACTAGGGGATGCCATCTACACATGCTACACTTTTGTATTGGTGGATATAAAAGAAGCTTTTAAAAGGTTGGATTGGTGAGTGACATGGGCGTCAGCAAAGTGTAGAGTTGGCTGTTCTAAGATCATGTTAGCAACGGGCTGTAAACTGGCTAATGGTTAGACAGTCTGTGCATTGTCAGTTGTGGCTGTGCAGCAATTGTGTGAATGTGTTTATTACGTTTGGTTGTTATTGTTGTTTGCTGAGTAAAGCCATGGAAAATACAATTGTGACTGTCTACCATTGAACAAAGGCTACACTAGAAGATGCAAAGAGCAAAGAGTCTGAGAGTATCCAAGTCAATCTCCAGAGTCAAGGCCTCGACAATGTGCTTCATGCCTTTTAGAGAAGAGACCGAGTGTGAACCCCCATTTTAGGTTATGACCCAATATAACTTGATATATTTTAATGTAAGTGCATGTCATCCATCTTATTTCGTAAAATTCACATAAGGTAATAGGTTCAAATCTACTGGAAACGTTGAACTGATCTCTGTTTTTAAATTTCATTTGTTAACGTTCACAATGAATATTTCAAGTGAACTTTATAAGCAATTCACTTTTTATCATTGCAAGCCTAACCGAAGTTGAATGACTCATTTTTTATTATGCTGGAAAAGTTGGATAATGCTGAGGGAAAAAGTTGGATAATAATCAACGTTCTGGAAACGTTCTAATTATATAATAAGTCATTTTGAAATACACCAAATCTTTTATTCAGTCAAACTAGAGAGATGAGTGCACATGAAATGAGAACACATGGAATTTATGATCTGAGGACCATATGATACGCATACTACCCCTAATACCTTCACTATCCTTCTTTCAATTATCCTTTCTAACATCATTAACTTTCAGGCTTGATTTGGAGCGATCTAAAATATTCATAGCATTCCAGCAGGTAATCCCAGTCAAGCAAGTGCGCACAGGAGGGCATGCACACACACACGCATGTGCACACACACAGGTTAACATCTGCTGTGTATTGGGATGTTCAATATTTCAGCAGTACACACATCCCTCCACCAACAGACCTCTGCTGTCAGCAATCAGGGGATGTGTCAAGGCCAAAAAGCACATTCTTGACTTATTAATGCAACAGCAAAAGATGCTGCATGATGGATGACAGAAGAAAATAAGATTTTGGTCTTATGATGAAGGTGAAAATGGATGGGGGATATATTATTCATGTTTGCTCCAATGTGCTAATTATGATAGTTGGTTTAAACTTTTTAGGGGGGATGAACTTTATCTTTTTCACTTTTCTTCCAAAGACTCTTGTCTCACAGTGTATGAATGTTCCACTTATGAATGATTTGGAGGAAGCCATCTTGCCACCATAAAAGCAAAATTGTAACATGAGCAGGCAATAAATTTTCAATATATTCTCTTCATACTTTACGACCAAGAGTCAGACAAGCATTTGTGTTGGATAACAGAAAGGGTTTCCACTTTTTTGGTACTATTTAAAAAACAAAGCAATCCAGGATGAGTAAACAGCACTTTTCAGATCATATACATTATGGTACACAGACAGCTGATATGATGATTCATGTACTAAAATTTAAGAATAAACAGTACAAAAATGACAAACTAAGTGGGTAAGATAACATGATGGGAAAGGGAACTATGGGTGGGGCTTGACAGTAGTCAAAACTTTATAATAGCTGATAGGCTCCTGTGAACGTGGAGCCCTGGCACACCATAATTTCTTTTTTTTTTTTACACCACTTTAACACCATTGGCAGCAGGATTTGAATAATATGCAAAAATGGTAACATTGCTATTTCTGGGTAACTAAGTAAGGCAAGGTAAATTTATGTTCATTGAGTTTGCGTGAATGTGGGCGTTTTTTTATCTAGCGATACTTTGATGGACCCAATTGACTGGACTGAAGTAAACATGGAATTGTCAAACTGATACGATGTGCCATTACATTCACTGTGAAGCTGAGGTACGAGCAGATATTTGATCTTTTTATCATCTTAGCAAGCAATAAATTAAGTCTCTTCGAGTGCATTATTATTTACAGTCATATCTGTGGATGCTATGAGTCTCAAATATGATTTCAGCCTGTTCTACAAGTCCGAAGAGAATCCAAAGTCACTCTCCTGATTTAATATTGCCGCTCTCTTGATCTATTCATACAGTACAGTGCGTCTCCATCAATCACACCACAATATATCATCATCATCATGCATCACTGAAAGGAAATGTGAGGCTTGCATATACACCCTCAAGAAGTAGGTAAAGAATAGAGGTAAAACAATTTCAGCTGCTCTTAAAACTTGAGAAACTTTGTGATGAAAAGCGATGAATCAGTCAGGCATCGAAAGGGGATACATTCATTTTAGTGTGTCACTTCAAACGCTGCCAGGAATGCCAAAAGACTGTGGGAAAACAAACAACTGCGTCAAGATAAAATGAGTTTCTCAGTAGGAAGAACAAACAGGAAAAACAGGGAGGGGAGTGGGGATGGGAGGAAAAGGTAACATGGAGGAAAATGTGACTTTATCCCTCATTCAAAGTGGCAGTGTCATATTTTAATGTGAGCAACAATTTCAACTCAATTTACTTTGCCGTTAAAAATGTAATTGCACGACAAGATGCGATAGTATTTTAAATCAAAACTTTTAATTCAAATTATAGGAAATAATGTAAGGGAGTATAGTAGGGTGTTTATTCCTATGGCCATGGCAATTCATTTGAGCTCACTGTTGTAAAATGGGTTTATTTTTTGCAGATCATTTCCAGGACTGCTGTTATACTGACAGGTACATCGCCGAAAAGTTGTGATTTGAAAAAAGAAAACAAAAAACAAACAAATATAAAGCATGGCTTGTTATGTGCATCATTCCTTTTGCTGAACTTGTTAAAAGTTACAGAAATGAACTTTATTTCAAAACGACAACACAGCTCAGTACAGTAACAAGGATACCTTCAATATACAAACCTACCTCATTTCAGTGCAGGCAGTGTGTGTTTAGTTCTCACAGTCACTGTGTGACTGTGAGTGTGAATGGTGGAATGTCTCTACTGTATATGTGCCCTGTGGTTGATTGATGACCAATCCAAGGTCTAGTCTACCTTTCGCCCAAAGTGATCTGTGGTAGACACCATCTACCCTCACCCTAAGCGCTGTAAGCGGTATATGAAATGGATGGATGGATGGTTTAAATAAAAAGTTTGAAGAAAAAAACAGTCCGCATGCTCTCCAAGGTTGAACAGAAAGTGCCATCTAGAAGGGTAAAAAAAGAAAAATCCAACAACTGGTTCATGAACCTAATGTGAAACTTCATTTTTCCATGACCACTGTTTACTAAAGTGCTTGTCCTCATTTGGGTCACAGTAAGCTGTCACTGTAAATATATGCATCTATAAATACAAATATTAAATCAAAATTTTTTTCCAGTGGGCAGTATAATTAATAAATTTTGTGCAAAGCAATATGCAGCTTAAAAGTAAAAGATTCTGTTAGAAAACATGCTTAGGACTTAGGGCTATTGTTTCTATTTATTATGACCATTACTAATACCTACAGCCACCTACAACCACTTTATGACCTTTACAACACAAGCTGACTTTTCCAATCTGCAGACTATAAACTATGCAGTGTGGCCCACACTGCAAGCCACAGGAGCCACAATTCGAATATAGACACTACAAACCAATTGATTTTAAGAACACGAGACAGCTCCTGGTGGAGGGAGCTAACGCAACGTATGCTGATTTACTTTGGAGCAGAGGCTATTAGTTTGAGGAGTGTGCTCATATAAACATTCCCCTGCATCTCGTTCAGAGCAGAAATTGGTATCCAGAAAGCAAGAAGAGATGTTGACGTGCAGTCCACATCCAATCAACTCAAACCACAAAACATCCCCTTTTGTGTTAATTGAACCACAACGGTCAAGCTCAATTACCATTCTGAAATGAACCTGTTTATTCACGGACATAATTGGCATCCCTTCACGTTTACAACTAGCCCTAAATGTTCAAAGTTAAAAGTATAGTCCAGGTGCATGGATGCATTGTCCTTTGAAAGATATCATTAAAAGGAGGTGTAAATGACCCCCCGTGGCAGGTACATGCCTGTGTGGACCTTATGTGACTAACAATCTGCCTGTAATTGGCGTTCAAACTTTTGATGAGGCCCCCTCTCCATGTCATTCTCTTTTCTCCTTTTTAAATCATCTTCATCCTCACGCATTTTTAAAGCCTTTATTTCTAGATTTGCATTCTATTTGCATTTATGCTGCGTGCTCGTTTTTGTTTCAAAGGTTGAGGTACCGCATGTCCAATTGGCAAGAATAGAAAAGGGATATCTTGGTGGATCCAAGAATATCTTTACATTTTGGTCTGGCTGCTATTCAGATTGTTTGGAGATAGTTCACAGTAGCTGTAGAGTAATGGAACCTGCGTTTTTGTACAAGACCTCGAAGTAAATTCGATTAGAAGATCTGAGCGTGACAGTGAGAAAAAGCAAGTAAGGAAGACAGAGTGAGTTTACTTCTGGAATGAGCTGTCAAAATGACACAATGTGAACAACATTTTGAATACTTTGTTTCAACCTAATTCACTAGTCTTTCTCTTAGAACTTGTGGAAAAATTAAAAACGCAACCTCCAGAGTAGCTTGAATCCATCCATCTGTATTAAATCTTTAGTTTGTAGAAATGCATGGCTGTGATGAACAGATAATATACACCTGTGCCTAATTCATTTATGCAATTTCTTAGAAAATTAATTCATTTACATGTAGCTTGGAAAACGATTCTCCATACTTTGTAAAGAAAGTGCAGCACCCTATTCACCATTACTCTTAGGTAAAATTTTTATTACTATACGCCAACAGAAAATTACATGGAGAAAGTATCTGAAGGGATAAAAAACCTTTGAAATTAGAATTTTCAGGCTGCTTCTTTTAAGAAGAGAGACACGAGAGCAGGGGCACAGACACACGACATCAGCATGTGAACAGAATAAAAATCTTAGTCTTTTCCATCACCATCCAGTCTCTCCCGATGACCACTCCGATGACAAAACTCAAAGGTTAGACTAATGTTTGTATGTGTAATGTTTGAATATTTAAGTCGAGTTTATACAGGATGAATAATATTGACTTTTATTCGTGTGCTGAGGCATAAACTGTGCAGACTGTTGAAGATAAAGTAGCTTGTTTATGATTGGCTTTTGGCTCTATTGTGCAAATTCATGACCTCTAACTTGTCTTAGTCTTTCATATTTGATTGAGTCTGTGGCTAGAGAGTCTATTCCATCATTACCTTTAGAATCAAGATAAATGGGATGGCATTGCTCCAGAAACTAGAAGAGCTACAACAAGCATCGGCCTACATCAATGAGTAATATAATGGGCAAATCGTGGGGAGTGAAGATGTCAATGCCATGCGAAGGTGTTTTTGCTAAATTAATTTCACTTTTCATCTTTTGTCAGAGTGCAATAAGTCATGGGAATCAGAATTTGAATTATAACCCCAAACCTCCTTTAAAAATCTTTTTTTGTCTGTATTTTCTTCTAACAGAGATGACTGCACTGTGGGCTCCGCTAAATAAACCCTGGACAAGCTGATTTGTATGCTTTCATGAACTTCATAAGCATGCAGCCCACAACGCACAGGAAACGCCGCTCACAGTCACTGTGAAGCAACACGGCGGTAAATCTAACGCCGTCACATTCACTCCATGACAGTAGCTTACTTGGGTATGCAAAGGTGCAGGCTGAATGATCTTGGGGGCAATAAATAAAATAAAGGAGACAGCAGCATCATTATTAACGCCATATCTCATATTCAAAACAACTTCATAATGCATCACTCCTTTGTTTTCTTGTCAAGTGGCTCTCTCATCTGCACACCCCCAAGTGCTTGTATGTGTTTTATGGTCCGTTTTTTTCTTACTTTCCATGTGTGATGTTATCTGAGCTTCTGCTTACTTGTTTGGATGGATATGATCAGAAATATAGTTTTCTGCATGATGACAGTTTGACCCTACAACAGATTTATTCAAGTCATTCATTATTTAGAACAATTTTGCAATCACAATGATGAAAAATGCTGGAAATAAAGATGATAAAATGTTTTTCTTTGAAACTACAAGATGCTTTAGGATGTTGTCAGCCTTTTGTCAGATGGGATAAACTCAAGCAAACTTGGCCACCCTGCACGGGATGTTGAAAATGGATGGATGAAACTACAAGATGAAAAATACAACAGTACCAATAGGACCTATGGTCAAGACTCACAAAATGGATACACAGTAATTCATTTGTGACTCACCAAATAATACATAGACTAAATAGACAACAATCAATAAAATAAAAATGAATTATAGAACAAAGAGGCAAAACTAATCCATCTTAGTCTCGTTATTGTTTTTCCTCCTCTAGCACCACGTCTCCTTGAGACAATTAGAGGACTGCAGCAATGAGGAAACTAGTCAAGCGTGAAGATATGCATGGACACACACGCTCACACACAAACACACAGTGGACATCAGTGCAGTCTGGTGGGGAGGACAATGGGAGAACAAGAACATTAGCTATCTACCAAAGGGCCCACAAGGCACTTTGAACTGTATTACTATTTCAAGATAATTACTGCACAGTATTCACATCTATTGTCCTTTGTCATGACCCCTGCAACTCACATTTCCCTTCTTCCCAACCTTCTCATAAATCTTCTTACCCTTTCTGTTCCATGTCATCCTTTTGGTCCATCCCTACTCTTAATATTTGGGCACTAATTTCCCTTCATCTCTTCTACCTGCATATTGAAACAAGATCCAAGTCTACAATTGTACCCTGAAAATACTTTGCAGTAATATATTTTGGTGACTTTAGTTAACTCCTTTTTAGAACTTCTTACAGTATGTCGCAGTAGAGTCATACAACACAAAGCAACAATAGGGAAAAAAGCCTCTGACAATCAATACAGGACCAAGCAAATATTCAGGTTAAGTGTACAACAGCTGAGGGTGTTATTGACTTAGTACCGAAGGAAAAATAGCGTCACACTATTACTCACTCTGTCTTATGTCTTATTAAGTCCACAACCCAACAATTCTAGAAGAATCAATAATATACAGTACAGTAGATAGCGTCTACAAATGAGGTCCCTCATTTCCTTTATTAATAGCATCAAATGTCCTCAAAAGTCCCCACTGTATAATAAAGTTGATTGAACATCACCATTCTCATCAAGGTGACATTTTCAAGATGAGTTGTACGTGGCCCAGGGCCAGTGTTGGAATGGGGCCCCGTGTCCTGGATGTGACGGTCTGTGTGAAGACTTAGCACAAGAGCATTTATCTCAATAAAGACACGATGCCTGAGAGGAGAGCAGGGCATATTTTTTATCGAGGGAAATTACAATAAATGATAGATTGGGTAGGTAATTAGCTCTTTTTTAATGGCTCCAGTTATACAAAAGGCGGAACAGTAGGAGAGGAAAAGTTTGACACCGGTGAATGGGGGATTTCATGAACATTTTGTGCACTGCTAGACATGTTCTAGGGATCAGAGAATGAAATATGCTAATATCCTAAATGCCAACAGTCTCCAACTTTGAAGGACCTGCTTCAACTTTTCACCTGTGCATAGTAAAATGAATACAAGTCACATTGTATAAAGAAGTGACTGAGCATTCTGTCCTTGTGGTAAAGCAGTTTTAAGACATCATGAACTCTTCGTATTGCTATTACACGGAAAGGACATACCAAGTAGGAAAAGTAGGAAATTATACAATAGTAAAATTGATTTTTTTTTATTTCCTTCATCTGAAAAATAATCTTGATTATGTTTATAAATTAAGGAGTAAGATTTTTCAGTTTTTGAACCTAGTATTTTTTTTATGGGGCAGGCGTCTTAAGAAATCGCATCCGCATTCACGGATTGGTCTTTTGATGTGAAGTATGTGACGGAACTTCCTTGGTGTAAGAATTAGTAATACGACTTATTTCTCACTCTACTCATAGGCTTTCGACAGTGTTGAAATGTTGCCGTGGGATTGAAGTGTCAGAAGTAACGCCTGAGTTAACCTCATGCTGATTTCAGACATCTGAATATAATGTTCACAAAAAGGCGTCCCCAGCCAACCTTTCCTTCTCATCACAATCAAGCGGAAGAGAAAGTGACTCTCTCTTGGTTTGCTGTTATCTCTGACGGGATGTCTTTGGTGCACACAGAGAACATCTATAAAACGCAGCAGCGGTTACAGAGACATAAAGTTGAGGAAAACAGGATGGGGAAAAGCATAACTTTAAGGCACTTGAACCAGTTTGGGGAGACTGCTACAGTACATGTCGAGCAAAACACATTACAAAAGTATGACATGCAATTGTAGGTCCTTCCTCCAACAAACAAACTAGAGTAAAGGGCTTTGCACAGTCCTACAGACTTAAAAATGTAAGAGATGTTATACTTTTATAACACTTGAGGTTTTGTAAGCATCTCCAGACGAGTCTCAAAGATAAAGTAGAGTATATTATTTTTACATTTTAGAGTGGTTAACATGTTTTTGAAGTTGAACACCAATATTAAAACATGAGTGATAAGTCATACATTTGTCATGTATCAATGTCAAGGCCACGTGTATTAATTTGACTTGTGGTGAGACTTGATTAGTAAAATATAAACAAAAAGATCTTATGGTTCATTTAATAAAATGAGAATAATTTTGTAGTGGTTGTCAGATTTCAATACCATCGATTTTACTCAACAGATAGAGTCACCCCCAAAGTTTTATTTTCATTCAAAATACTACAAACATACATTGGAAAAGTATTTTTATGTTTGATTTAGGGAATATAATTTTAAAACGCTTTTTGAGCTGCTCTAACTCATGAAATCAAGTTGAATTCATGAGTTTAAAGAACATTTTGTAACCTCAAGCTATTCTTAAAAACCTAATTGTTCTACTTTCAAGTACACTCATAAGCAGGGGAAACCTTCAAATATACATGCACTTGGTCAACAACAGTTAATACAAAGTTGCATTTCTAACATCTGAAAGGGCCAAGCAACATAAAAAGAAACACTCCGCTGACTGACCTAAATCCCTTCATTCTGCCCGAGCAATAACTGCTGTTGCAAAATAGGCCATAACAGTTTGATAAACACCTTAGTGTGATTTAATAACAACAAACCCACTGGTTTCACAGTATCTGTTTATCTCTTTCTGACAGTTACTGGAACAAAGTAGCAATGTTCACACTAGAGCAGTTGGTTTTAACTTGAGCTTTAGTGTTGTCCTTGTTTGCTGACACAAACGTTGGACTAATTGTGCTTTTGCATGAGAAGCTAAGTGTTTGTTGCATACATGCTCTTTCTTTTTCTTTCTTTCTGCAGTGCTTTCTGCAGATACCAACCAGCTCTTATACAAGAACAGGTAGACGATTTTTTTTTTCTTGTGCTTGTTTCTTCACCGAGCTCTTTTCCCGAGCTAGACTGTCTCCCTAAGCTTTGCTTCTGTGTGTACTGATGTACCCATTATTTCTTGTCCTCATTTCCAAAAGAAATGAGCGACAGTTGTCTTATTAAGTTGCTACCCATTGCGGCCATCAGGTGGCAACACAAATCCAGATATGAAATCACAACAGCCCACCCCCCCCAACCCAATCTTAAATATGACACCTTCTCCCTGTATTTGGCTCAGTCACTGAATTCCAATTAATTTCTTTTCTCCAGCAAAACTGTTTTTCCACCAATGATAACATCAGTGCAAATAAACAAACAATGTTTCTGTGAGCGATTCAAATGAGATAAAACTAATTCAAAATGAGATTTTTTTTTCTGTTGTTTTCATCTATAAATACGTTATCTCTAATACATTTTGCATACAGTGCTGTTGATTTTAAGATGAGATGTACACTATATGAATAAAGATGTTTCACAAAAAATGCGTTAATAAACATTTTATGACTTTTAGTAGAGAATGACTTATATTTTGTTCGGTGTTAGTAACTAGTAAATTTTGTACACACGCACACTCTTAGATATTTGTTACTAGTTTGTGTGTCCGTGCATGTGCTATGCAATGTCCAATGTGGTGAGGTGGCAAAAACCCCCAATAAATCCAAGGATCATTACTTATTATATGATACAGTAGATCAAATAATATGAGTCCTTTTAAGGTAATGGAATGTGGTGATGAGGAAGTAGTGTGTATTAAACCATAAAAAAGCAAAACTATTTATAACATTGAAATGCTTTTAAAAGGAAGAACTTAATTATAAAAAGTTAGAGAAATATCAAGTATGTACTGTTTGAGAAGTAATGTAATTCACAAGTTTTTTTTTTGTTATGCAGTCATAAAGTGAATTCAATGAAAGGGGTGGTTTTGAATGGCACATTCAACAGACCAAATTCCACCAAAATTAGATACAGGAATAAAAAGCGAGATGACCTTTCTGGCCACTAATTGAGGCTTATTTGTTTAGTACCTGAGGATTTCTTCCGTCGACTAACAGGAACCAACATTTTAGTCCATGATTCATTTTCTCCCTTCATCCTTTGCTTTTTTTTTTAAATACTGCTTGTCATGAAGATCTAGGATGAAGTAGAGCCTTTCCCAGCTGACTTTGATCAAGAAGTCCATTGTAGTGCTCATATAGACAAACAACCATTCACTATGGACAATTTAAAGTCTTCAATACACTTAATGCATGTTTTTAAAATGTAGGGATAATTAAACATAATCGGAGAAACAAGCATGGGGAAAATATAAAAACTCCACCCAGAAATGCCTAAACCAAAATTTAAATTGCCAAAGCTCGTTATGGTAAGGTAGTCCTAATCACTCTATGAGGCCCAATTCATTTGTTTCTTTTGGTTTATCAACAGCTGTTGCCACCATAGATTACAGACAATTTCTGAAATAATTTTCAGTAGACTTGATTTGGTACTAATGCACATATCCACAAATGGGTCTTTTTTTGTGCCACAGGTCCACTTGTGCTTATATAAAAGCCCATCTCCAGCGAGATTTTATTGAGCCTTCTTGTTGAAACGAGGCTTGCGCTGAATACTGAACACGACTTCTGAGTCTGTCAAATACAATAACAATCTGATGTTAAAAGCAGAAATATGCGCTTTTATTGGACTTTAAACGATGCAAGTGATTGCCCTATGGAATTACTTTGCCACCATTCTATGGTTGTCATTCTCCTTCCTTACTTGAAACAATACAATCACCGCCCTAGAAACCATACAAAAGGAAAAAAAGGAACTATCCTTCCAAGTCACCACACTTGGATAGTAATTGGCTATATTAAGTCGCTACAGTCCCCTGAAAAATCACTAGAAGGAGCCAGAAATGAATTCTTTAAATACAAAGTTCTCAGTCTAAAATGCAAAGGATTTGTGCATAATGGTGAAGAGATTGCTATGCTAGCAAATCCGTTAATTTCCCACGAACAGTTAAAGCCTTTGATATTAAAAATCCAGACTTCCAGACGAGAGAAAAATAAGATCATCTCAGCAATGAAAGGGGAGCTAACATGGTATTAGCACCATTATTTCTTTTTTTTTTTTTAAATCAAGGTCAGGTTGATGAATAGTTCTACCAAACTGGGCCGGACGCTCAGGTTCTGCATGACAATTGGATGAAGTGTCTGAGGCCGAGTCCCTCTTTGATCGACAGTGAAGTAATCAACAACCTTGTTGGTATAACGCTTTACTCATTTTCAAAGTTTCAGAGACTTTACCAAGCGATGTTGCATTTGTTAAACAAAAAACAAAAGACGGACAGACTACCTCATCGATTCGATGTTGCAATAGTTATCTATAGTTAATTTAATAAAAATAATAGCCCTATTTTCCATTGAGGACAACATTAAACTAATCATCACAATAATAAGTCATAATATTTGACAACAGTGGGCTTACGTCCTTCAACTATATAATAAATAAATATGACTACTTTTATTATTTTTGTTTGTCAACCAGCACACAGCACATAAGCGGATAAAAGCAAACTGAGACGACAAAGCAATTGCATTTTATAAGAAACACCCACTCATAACCATGCATGTATTTGCAGGCTGACAGAAACTTTAAACATAAATCTAAGCAATAAGGCAATTAAGTGCTTTTGGCGTCAAAACAGAAACACCACATTTTTTAGACAAACAGGGCAAACATAAATGCAGAAAACATTTTAATGAGGAGCAGTAATAATGCTGGCTAAAAGTCTGACATGTTTGCAAACAGTTGCCACTAAGGTTTGCAGTGGAACATTGATAATAAAAATTCTTGGTTTATGTAGAACGTTCTTGTTAGTGGGTCACGATCTTCTGGCCAAACAGCGGTTCGCGACATAATAAATTGGGAAATGATTTCAACGGTGACCTAAAAAGTGTTAGAAGGAAGGGATATTCTAGCAAGCAGGACAAGGTGCTCCTGTTAATTTCACACAACTTTCAGCGGCTGAATGTATAACACACCATCCATCGTGGTATGTGCGCTGGCAAGCAAAAGAAAATTGATGCACGGTGGGAGTGCAGCCTTATTAAAGCTCGGCTCATCTCGCAGGTTTGAGGCCACTTTATGGCAAGAGGTGGCCAAGTGTCGCTCATGCTGACAGCTAGCCCACCCAATCAAATATTCTGTCAACTTGTCAGCACGACATAGTCACCACTGGGGAGACAGAAAAAAAACCCCAACAGTGTTCATCCAGACACCTACAGTGCATTAGAAGATCAGGGGGCACTGCAGCTAAAGATGTCACAAGATGAACATCAAAGTTGAACACCTTTACATTTTGAACTTGGATCGTGTCAGAATCTGAACAATCATGAAATCTATTTGTTTTCCTTTGAGAATGAAACTTATTACAAATGTCTTTTTTTGTATGTATGCTATTTGTTTAAGTGAAAGATTAATGAAATATTTTTAATATTTAATTTGGATAGTTCACTTTTTACTTTTTCAAAAGCAATGTTTCAGCGTTAACATAAAACTAAGCACCTTATAAAGACTATTGAATCAAAGCCTCCTTTTCTCCATAATTAGGCTCAATGTTGGCCTGCACCATTATGAAAGCTTTTTATGCAGACATGGCATATTAATTTTTTGCTGAGCCTTTCCAACGTTAATTTTAATTGGAGGGGAGGATGCCAGTTGTCAGCTTGAGTGCTAATTTGTCTTCTTGTCCACCTCTTGTGTCTCAATATCAGCGGTACAAAGGTCTCGAATGCTCATGTTCTAACACAGCTGAATACAAATACATGTAGAAATGGACTTAATCAAAAGAGGATAAGAAATGGTACCGTCAGTACGTGTGCATTTTCTAAATTGAGAATGGAGGTATCATTTTGTTTCATTTCACACGGCTCCCCGTCTGTGTGCAATTTCAAGGGCTCAGCTGGACGTATGCGTCCTTGCTTTTGAGGAAGGCACCCTACCTGTTGGGGGAATTTGTCGAAACGCGGACACCATATGGCATAGACCATGATTAATTCTTATCTGTCATGGGCCAAAACGTCGCACATGCATTGTACACACACGCACTTAAATATAGGGTTGATATTTTACACATGAAATACAGTAGTCTTATTCATCTCCCAAAAAAATAAACTTAGTTAGGTGGGAGGGGTTATTTAAAAAAAGCATTATTTTTATTCATGAATATTAAAAATATATATATCTTAACTTGTCAGAAACAAGTCAAGATTGTTAAAAACTTATGGCTGGTCGATAAGAGCAATCACAAGTATATTGGCTGAACAAAATTCCATGAAGCAAAAAAATTATTTCACAAACGACATTAAGAATCTCTACTTTATAGTTGGCATAGAAAGATAAAATATATACGTGGAAATGGAAAGAGAATAACTATAATTGTTATAATTGTTGTCAACTCTAAAATAAAAATAAAGAGTTCTTAACATGAGGTACTGAACAGCCTCATTTCACTGTTGTGAGTAATGATGACGACTTTCCTTATCAAAAAATTCGGTTTACCACAAGGGCACATTTAAATTATTCATATATTAAATAGGATTTTAAAAATACAAAGTTCCCCTCAATGATATCTTTTACATCTGTTAAACAAATGTGCGTGTGCGCATGACCTGGCCTCTGTCATACAGAAAAAACTACAAGAGCGATGATGCTTGCTTGGAAAGCAGTAGGGGATTCAATTCTCAAGTATTTTTTTTAACAAAAGAGCAGCGTGATTGAGTGTGTCTGCCTCCTGAATTCAGTATTTAATTTCCTTGCAGTCCCAAGAGCCATGTCTCTGTTTCCAATTTGTCTTCCTCATGAGATCAGGATCAGGTACATAATGAAGGACTTTGGCTCCATCTTTGCCCTTTTAGTAAATCCCTCATTTTATTTCTTTATAAATTTATAGGTGAATTAGGCATAAATTAAATCATATACTTTCTTAACGGTTCAGTAATGGCAAATATTATTTCAAAAAAAGTATAATGATATATTGTCTTACCTTGATCTGTTGACACATTTTCCTCTTAGCTGTCAAAGTAAAGTTATGGCTGCAAATCCGATAACAATTTAGTCACTTTTCCGTTGCGTTTCTGTTGTCATCCTCTTGAAAGTCCCACGTATAGAGTACGATAATTGCTCTACAGTGCATTGTGCCATAAACTACGGTGACCAAATGACAATATCTTGGTATTTTCAAAAACAAGAAACATTGCAAGTGGTTTTTGTCACACACCTGCACCACCTGCCTCCCAACCGGTAACTTTTTTGCAAATCATTCTCAGCCCCACCCCTGCAATCACCGGCATCTGCCCCTGATTGTTAACGGCACTACTTAAACCCTGCACTTCCAGCAAACTGTCAGTTTTGGGTTCCTTGAGGGTGGCAGGGTTATATGAGAAAATATAAATGTATGTGTGCCCCCTGGCTTTATTTTGTGTCCCCACTCTTAAAATATGTGTTTAATAGCTAGTGGTAGGTAGATTTTTAGATTGTGAGTTTATGCTCTGACCCAGTATCTGGAACAGTAGGTGGCGGTAATGCCCTGATAGGTGGCCAACCGTTGGACAATCCAAAAAGAAGAAGAATCTCTGTCAGTTTGTCCATGATGCCATCCCTGTGCTCACTGTTCTCTGCCCGGCTGACTCCTGTTGCCAACCTTGACCATATACTGACCTGATTGGCTCAGAACGCCACCCATCCTGACCACTTGATCATGATTCTGCACTACGACCTGCTACCAGCTACCCCAGCAATCCAGCCTCCCATTTCCCCGATAATAAT
This sequence comes from Syngnathus acus, assembly GCF_901709675.1. Taxonomy (NCBI): domain Eukaryota; kingdom Metazoa; phylum Chordata; class Actinopteri; order Syngnathiformes; family Syngnathidae; genus Syngnathus; species Syngnathus acus. The sequence continues at coordinate 8,343,428 of NC_051087.1, read as the reverse complement.
CAATAAAATCTGCATTGTGTTGCACATGGTTGTTCAGCCATGTTTGTCACAGTTTTGGCATTTCATTCTGGACATACAAAATGTTCTAATGCAATTTGAAATGATTGAAGTATTAAGGAAATGTATCTATCAAAAAACTTTTACAAACAATTCCGACAGATGTCAATTGTGCAGATGACCCATTTACCAATACATGCACAAGTAATTGGTTCTAAATTTCAAAAGAAGAGTTACAAGCAATAGGGAAAATTATACCTGCATTAAAAAAACATGCAGAGGGCCATAAATCCTGTAGAAAGTGAGTAATTAAATAAGAACAGACTGTTTCACTATCGCCTTTATGTCCGTGCTACTTTGATACCTCTGACAGCGGGATTAACTCCCACTATAACAGGCCTCCTGAGAGTCGTTTGCTTAAAGAAAATCCCCGCTTTTTCTTTTATAACACCTCCTGTGGAGAAAAATGATAAAAGGAGGTGTGGGTGTTAGTACTGCAATCTATTCTACAGCCCCATTGTGAGAAGCCTAGATTGCGTAGTTATCATGAATGGATGACATACCAAATTAATTATCCCAATAATATCACATGGTCAACAGTTTTACTGGGATTACTTAGTATAATGTAAAAGAACTATATGATATTGTCTTTCTAAAAAAAAAAAAAAAAATAAAAATGTTGTACCGGGATAATTCAATGACATACTATATCCATTAGGCCACTGGAGCACATATTAGAACATTGAAATAAATTAACACCCGACGGAATTTACCAAACCTCAAAGAATACGCAAGATGGGACTTGAACAGAGAATCCCTGTTTTAGGGGGCCAGTGTCCTATCCATTAGGTACGGCCACTGGGGCACATAAAACTTGGAAAACATTATAGGAATTCAATACAAACACCCAAAGGACTTAACCAATCAGGGAAGAGATGACACCGCAGTGCCTTATCCGGTCACTAAACAGAGAAAGGATAACACCCCAGAGTCTCTAGTTTAGGCCACATTGTACCATATTAACACCCAACTGAATTTACCAATGAAGAACACCCCAGATGGGACTTGAACCCACAATCCCTGGCTTAGGAAGCCAGTGCCTTGTCCATTAGGCCACTGGGGCACACAAAGAACCAAAATGAATATTAGCAATTCAATAGAAACACCCGATGGAATTAAAATTTTACCTTCAAGTAAAGTTATTTTTTTAAGGCAAATAAAAACCTGTACACATTTGAAATAATTAAGTTGGATTCATCACATCAATCCTTTTGAAAAAAACCCACAAATTATTTATGTAGTGAAGGGAAAATAAAGCCTCATATTTGCTTCAAGAACCAGTTGATGTATTTCTTTACTCCCCTAGATGGCACTGATGGTTTAAAAAGGGGTTTGAGAAATGGCAAGTCAGTGTGCTTTCAGTACAATGTTGAAGAAGGTGCCATCTAGAAGTGAAGAAAAACAATTGGTCCATGAATCAAGTTTGAAGTTTCATTTTCCCATCACTACCTTTATGTAAACTCTATTTGCACAATAGAACAATTTAAATTTGTTTCTAAAATTTAAAATTGTCATCTGAATTTTTCAAAATTGTTTCGAATGCATCGGAATGATAGGCAAAGCAACGTTATTCAAACAGCACATAATTGCAAGTAACAAATTAATACTTTGAACTATTTGAAGTAAGAACAAAACATTAAACAGCTGTTATATACTTTTTTCAGTGTAGGGCCCATGGAATCACCACGCATATACGTAGGTTAGTGCTTGATTTGCTAGCAACGTGGTCATGATCACCACCTTACCTATTTATTTCTTACTAGCAGGATATTTTAAATTGCCTGACAGTTTCCATCAAAACCGGCACTTTGGGCTCCTCGAGCATCTTTTATGTGTTATCTTGCTCCACTTGTCATGGTGAATGCCACTTAGAGCTGGAGGGACCCACATTTGACTTTTGATTAAAAAGTGAAGTATTTCCACATCCAGTATGTGGTACTGTGAGAGATGTCTAAAAAAAAAAAGATCTACCACCCAAAAAAGCGACCCCAGCCCACTCACTGTCTTAACATTTGAGAACGTTTATTAGACTTACTGGACCTTCATGCTAGTATATATGTCGACTGTGTTCCGCATATGGCAGGATTATTGATATTAGCAATAAAAATTGAATGGCAGTCCTGCAGTGAGGAAACAAGAAGAATCAAACTCACATGCACAAGACTATTTTTAAAAAGAATATCTTTATTTATTGTGTTATTTTATTGGTATTCTTACGTATATACATGGCATCGTTTGTGCTTTTTTTATCAAGAGTAAAATCAAGTCAGAAAACAAACAACTTAAAACCAGGGTTGGATAGTTCTCTTTTTTCATTGGATATACTGCAACGACAAACCCGAGTAGGAAAGTTGGTTGGGTAGTGTGTGTGTGTGTTGTCAGGGGTGGGGGCAAAATAGGAAGTAGGTACGTAGGTAGGTAGGTCGAAAAATAGGTTGACACTTGCAGATGTCCACTAAGCGGAGTGTGAACGTCCAGACTGGGATGTGCTTTTACCAACAGCAGCAAAGGCACCTGTGTATCGCTTTGTAAAAAAAACAGAGTCAGTCAGCCTTGGGGCCTTAATCCTACCGAGCACATACTTATTCAGCTCATTGCCCTTCAGGGGTTGGGGGATGACACCTAGATTACGCATCAGTCACATCACACATTTTCATTAAAAATCATTAAATCATTAAAAACAAACCAAAAAAAATCATTAAATATTGTTGTGGAATCTTTATAGTTGTTTTCTTTTAGTTTGCAGAGCTGTTCAAAGGTCAGCGAAGATGGATGTAACATGTTCCAAAAGCCACAATGAAGACATAAATATTGGGACACCTAGCCAACACAACCAAAATGGCAGAAAACATGGAGTTGAAGCGAAAAAAAAAAAACTGTCACTCTCTTGGAAAGACTCGAAGGAGCCGCCACACAATTTATCCAAAAGGGGTTTGATGTGTTGAATTCTTCCACATGAAGGTTGCTTGACCATGACGTGCCGCTACAGAAAAGGTTTTTTCTCAAATAGTCCCACAACGTCGTCACAGAACTGTGTTGGCAAGATGAAGAATTAAGATTCAGGTATGATGTCCTACCACCAAGTAAAAGATTTTTGGAGGAGTCCCAAGACTTTTTTAAATTTAGTGTTTAGGAATATCAGTTGAGCAACAGATGAAAATGAAAGAAATAGTCAGTACTGAGTGATGGCAATATAATGATTTCTCACTGGTCGATATTTAGTAAAACACTGAAATTAAGAAGGCTTAAAATGTAACTGAAAATAACAAAAAATTGTTAAAAAATAACAGGAAATTAAATGAGTGGAAAAGGGGAATACAGGATGACTCTTGGGTTGTGTTCACACTGTACTTAAGGTTGCTTGGTAAAAAGCTGTATTTTTTGTTAAGACACTCAAATTTCCAAAACATTTATTTGTCTATTATAATTCACAAACATGACTTGATAACTATATTGGGTCAGTATAGTCATCATCATTTGTTATGTTTATTCTTGCCGGTGTGAACGTAAAATCAATCAGTATCATATTATGTGTCTTTTTCCACGTTTGTCCGGACCAGAAAACCAAATGACAAGAGTAAACACAACCTTAAAGTCCATTATGAGACCTGAACTAGTTGTACCGTTGCCCCAGTGTGGTGGTCAAACCAACACCATAACTCTATTTGTCTGCTGCTGGTAACCTGAGCCTGGCCATTTAAAAAAAAAAGAAAGATTTGTTTTCTCAAAGACATTTTAAATATAAACCTAAATAATAAATAATGAATGAAAAGGGTCTAGTTTTGTTGTGACATTATTTTGCGACTGAAAGGGGCGAGTGTGGGGTTCAGTCGTACTATAACAATTGGGTGAAAATACCAGCCGGGTAGGAAAGGGAAGGCCGTTCTGGTATAGCTTGGTCCAGTCGCTAGCCTCAACTTCCCACGAGATGAAACCAAAAGTGGGAGCTACCTACAGCTTGAACACATGATCCTCAGCTGAGGTTGACCCACGGTCCTTATCTGTGTTCCTGCTGGTGAGGTTGCAGTCAATACCGTTCGATTTTTAATCATTTGATGAGCACTACACTTTCTTTCAACATTTGTTTTTGTCTGATGACCATTTTTGTCGCACTTAAAACACAACAGCCACACGAGCATTGTATCAGATAGTCCGACTTAGTACGGTTGTGACATCCATGTCCTTAGTGTGACACCTTTGTCAGTTCCACCAAATTCTTCCATTCTTCTGACTAACATGTTGTACTGGCATACTCCAATTTGGTGGGTAACTGAGCTGATCGTCGATTCTCTCTCTCATCCCTGATGCAGTTCTTTAGTTGGGACTGTCTTGACACAAATCCACAGGCCATGGTGGTTGGTGCTGCCAAGATCTTTTCCATTTTATATGACTTGCCAGATTACAGACAACTGGTCTTTTGGCTTGCAATAGCTTGACCACCATTTATGATCCGTGTTGATTCAGTTTGTTGGCTAGCATTAGCTTCTCTCCTGTGGTCCATTGTTTTTCACTTTCATGTCCGCCTTCTGCTTTCAGCTCCAGAGGCAAAAGTTACTTGTTGTTTGGCAGGTCGAGCCTTTCTCAGCGGGTGATAGGTAGAGCTTGCCGTTGGCGCAGGCACACAGTTCGTACACACCTGTCTGTTTGGTGTAGGTGGTACCTGCTGCAGCACCTTCCAGTGGGTCCACCGCACTGCCAAGGGGAATGTTGCCCAGCCGGATGGTGTTTGCGTCTAGAAAGATCTGGGAACACAAGGAATTTAAGAAGATGGTTTGAGCTCATAACATTAATTGTCTGGTGGAGCCAACAAAAGAAATAAATTACAGATTAGAACAGATTGACAGTAAGAATGATGAAAATACCAAAAGTGATCACTTAAACCCATATCCCCTTGAGGAGCAAAGATTTGCGAGTGTTTGTGAACGTAGTGAAGGTTGATCTTTCATCAGGGTGTCGCAAACAATCGCAAAGATGTTCATCAGATGTTCGGCAACAGTTTTAATGGTTCGCAAACATTTTTGACATGTCAAAATGTCTTAGTGACGATACATTTTCTTTTGCTAACCTCGTTGAGCTAAATAAATATGAGTCTATATCTATTAATTACCTACTGGTCAAATTGAAGAGATGAAAATATTTTAAGTCTGTAAAGTGATTCTCCTGAATTTGAATGACACATGAGCATATTGGAGTCATTGGGTGGACATAAATTAAACAAATTCCCTGGATTATCTTGATATCATGTTCAGCTAATGAAAACAAAAGCATTTTTGAAAACAATAATTAATACATTTCAATCATATACTTACAAACCTGCTAGTTCATCTTTTTGAGTGTATGCAGTAGGAGGTGGGAAATACAAAGAGAGGCCGACAACTTGATGGAGAGAGATTGGACAAGTGAGGAATCACGTTTGAGAAGCAATTAGTTTAACTAATGATTTCACTCTGGCTGACGGGGCACATCTTGATCTGTTTAAAAAACACACACATCTACGTACATCTGCACTGTCTCACTGTTTCTGCAAGATGAAGTGAAGCAAAATTGCAGTTCCAATTGCATTTTAAATATCAATGTAGCTAAAAGCAGAACATCCATCAGCTATTAACCAGGATCAAGATACGCGGGTAACCAGAACATTTCAAATGGTCTCAAAGGTTTTAAATTATTAACATCCTCTTTGCAACAATCCCTGTATAATTACATGGGATTCCGCAAACTACATACTCCTTAAGCACTTGTAGATACAGTAATGACCAAGGAAAGGCTTGGGCCACAACTAATTATCATTATTATTATTTATTATTATTACTATTATTATTATTATTATTTTTGACCACTTTTTTGTCCACTGATCACTGTTTTCCCACCATCCATCCATCCATCCATCCATCCATCCATCCATCCGTCCGTCCGTCCGTCCGTCCGTCCGTCCGTCCGTCCGCCCGTCCGTCCGTCCGTCCATCCATCCATCCGTCCATCCATCCGACAAGGATCATTGATCATTGGGGGCTGTTCTAAGAAATAGTATGAGATGAGACAGGAGGACATTTTGAATAGGTAAAAATAGATGAACCCTTTGCACACCGCAATGACAAAGACAATTCTGACACAATGAAAAAGGAGACTCTAGGAAAAATGATTCAATCCGTTTAACATTTGTGAAAATTCCACACTAAACAATAGCATTTACAAGTGTTCACCACAAATAATTCTGCACACAATGTTCAAACTTTGCCTTTGCTGACCATCAGGTCAAGTTGCCACAAATTGTCATACCCACAAGCACAAAGCTTTCAACAACACAAACATGTGGGAGGTGGTGACACCATCTGAGTCTATTACACAGACCATTTGGCGAACTGAATGTACAGACAGTGAATTGAAGCTGACAACAAACTAAATGATTGGCACACTACAGGACAGAAATAATGGCCAGTCTGCTTGACCACATGTGCACACACACTTCACATACACAAAGAACACCGCTGTACTGCACGCACGCACGCACGCACGCACACACGCACACACGCACACACACACTCAGGACTAAGACGTCGAGTGTGCATGCTGTGTTGTATCCAAAAAGAAAGTTGTCTTTGGAAACTAGAAGTTACAGAAGTTGGCCATCACCACAAGGAATCTTCTTCTTAAGATGACAAATAAGAAAGACCGCCAACGGTTTGCTGAAGACAAGCAGACTAAGGACATGGATTACTGGAACCATCTATACCAACATGTACTGTGACACACTAAAGCAAAACCAGGCATCTGCCAAAATATCAAAACCCAGTCAGTCTATGTACAGATATATATATACCGTGACTTGCACTGGGCATTCAAATAGAGTCAACAAACTTCACATAGACATGTTCCACCGGAGATTTGATGCCAACTCTCCTGGCTGTGTGGCAGAAACTCTAACCACCATTGAGCCAAGACTGTAAGTCTATTTGCTCTATTATTTTGTGTGAGCCAGTTCAATTTGAAGGAGTCATTGCCATTGTGAGCCCCAGTGACTGTGTACAAAACCTTCCAGCATTTTAATTCACTCAACATTCTGCTGCTTTGCTCACAGGTTAATGGACAAACAGAAGCGGAGCAGCCAAAACACAACACCTCTGTCGAGCAAACACCTCCAAGCTAGTCTTGATAAGCCTTGACATTGTTCCACCAAGCCCTACAGTAACATGAACAAAATATTTCCATTATTAACCTCTCAAACAGCACAAGGAGGAAAACATGTCATCATGTAGTCATGATATGATGTAGCGATAAAGAATGTTTAATTTCTCTTCTATGATTGTTATAAAATGTTACTTAAATTCCCATGCAGTTAAGAAATGATTTTATCATGATATTAGTTTGAGCCTTGAACAAATTAATTATATTTACAATTTTTCAATGTAAAGACCGTTTTCAAATTAGAACAACCCACATCTCAGAATGGACTATATATTTTTCAAACATCAATTTAAACATTGAATAATAATAATAATAATAACAATAATAATAATAATAATTATTATTATTATTTTCACCACTGTATGATAGGATGGTAATGAATTAATCAACGAGACAATTGGAGTTGGTGAGAGTAAGACATATTAAGCACAAAATAACAAAAGTGAAGGAAAATAATGAGAGGACCCGCCAGCTCCAATTTTAATGGAACCCATTGCTCTCTACCTTTAGCCCATTTGGCCCTAATTCCAGGACTGCGTTTCCAAACTTTCTAAACTTTAATGGTCCCTTCTTAAATGCCAGCTGCTGACAACATTGATTTGGCTTTAAGCCTTGCTGTCCCACACACTTTTATTTTGTCCCACAAAATCGACAGAAACATCTATTTGCTGCCATCCTCCTCCACCCCCCACTCATTCCATCCGCCCCTTACATTCTTTCATCATCAGCTTGCCACTGTTCATTTGACAGGGTTAGCAGTCAGTCCAAATTAATATTGGAACATGTAAAAAGGAATTGTAAATCATGGATAAGATGCCCTTTACGGGATCTGTGTGCTGTATGCTTATGTGAAAAATGGCTTCGATTAACACACAGTCGTGATTCCAATTTGGGTGAGCTGATTTGAGGATGAGGCAACACATGTAATGGTGTGCCGGTGCCGCTTCCCGTAAACTGTAGCTTGAGATTCTAAGTCATTCAGGTTTCATTAAACCAACACAATAAAACCATTAAATTGAAGCCAACTTGATTTTCACCACACTCAATGTCTTCACCACAAAGAAATTATCCGTTTGCCCTTGTTTCTACCTTCTTAGATTACTATTTACGGCCCATTCTCATCACATCATCAGCCACTGACTCATCCCGCCACGCTAATTGTTGGTTTCATTTGCTAAAATGAGCCAAATAGTAAAAACAGAGCCTCAGAAGAATCTCCCCCCGGCTGTAAGACACTTTCAAATCAAATTTTACATGTTTTCAATGGGCAAATTGACACAGAACTATAACAGCAGTTTTATATGCTCTAATCAGACCTCAATGCCTAAAATATTTGGAAGTCTCAGCATATCGTTCATGTCATTTTGAGCTCTGGAGTTATTGCATCAAACTGTGCTCACATTTTGGCATATGGCGGTGTTCCAAAAAATAAATAAAATAATTAATCACGTGCCAACGCTTCTTGACTGATTTATATGGCCAACCCCTTTCACATAACTAGTGTAAAGATTGACAAGTTCAAGTGGCATCATACAGTATGTCCTTCATGCTGGGATTCATTCATTCATTTATAGAGCCTTGGTGTCAAACTTTGCTCCAATCCTTGCGTAAGCCAGCTTTATCATTCATGTTATTGTTCACTTCCTGGGAGACATCCATTAATGCATGCACGACAGGGAGACGGAAAGAAAGAGAATGAGAGACAGAGATAATGGATGAGAAGGGAACAGAGGACAAAAGAATGCATGAAATGCAAAGACAGAGAGAACTGACACAAAAGAGGCGAAAAAAGTCCCCTCCTTTTTCCTATAAAGTGACAGTCATGCTGATGTACAACCCTGGCAGAGGAAAGTTAATTAGATAGGCTGGGTTACTCAGATATGACAGACTGAGAGGATGGAGGAGGAGAACACGTAAGAGAGGTTTTTCCAAACTGTGGGCTGAGCATCTCTAGCAGTGCATTGTTTCTCCTGACGCCTAAAAATACATCATCAGTCTGAATTTGTTCAAGTCAACTGGGATTGGCTCCACTACCGTGACACCCCTCGGCTCAACGATCTAAAAAAAACAATAGATCAATGGGTGCTCTCACCGCATGCTAAATTTAAGTCCAACACTTTGTTGTGTAGATATAGGGATGAGTTGGTGTACTCTTCCTGATTAAGGGTCAGAGGGTAGAGACAAGAGGTGTGAGAAGCGCATGTGAGGGGATATGAAAGGATTCCAAGAGGTTGGTAGGAAGGAAGAAATGAGAAATGCGCTTTGGAGAGGATCATCATGCTTGTTTTCTAAGACTTGATATGATGTGCATGTGTGCACAAGCGTGTGCTTGTGTGTGTGTGCACGTGTGTGTAGGAGAGAGCAAGAAACAGGGAGAAAGTGTATTCCATGTATGATGGAACCTGACAGTGTGTCCAAATGATGAGGCATTCTTCTGTTAATTACAGAATTAATGACACACTGTGCTCGAGTGGACACATGCACGGATGCTCGTGCACACGCACACACATACACTGACAATGGCCGAGCATGAGCTCTTGCTCCCATGTGGCAGGCTGTTATTCAAAGAGACAGACAGTAAGATAGCAGGCTAATAGAACACACACACACATGACGGCAGCAGATGACAGCGAAGCTCATCAGAGCAGCTTTAATGAAGTCACTTTCCCAAATACAAGAGAGGAGGGGAGAAGAAAAGGACAAGGTCACTAGATTGATGATGCTCATTAGCCCAGCAAGGTACTTTAATGAAGGGGGGGCCTATACTGTCTCGTATTTAAAAGCACACAAACCAGATGAGATAAACACAGATATCACACATAAATTTCATGACATAGGAGAAAGGCTGATCGATTGCACACTGGGTCATGCAAATCCTCTGTATTCTTCTGTGAGGATCAATAAAGGATTATCTCATCTTAAATACTGTATACTCACCTCTCCTTCTGAGGACTGCAGCAGGAGGTCTTTCCTGCATGATGCTGTTAAGTCTCCAACCCCAGCATTGATCTCCACACCTCGAGGCGCCTCCAGGGTTAGCGTCCGAGTTGGAGACTCAAGCCTGGGAAGAAAGAAAAAAAAAACACTCTTGCAAATAGTGGATTGGATTATCACCATGGTTGAGTTCACAATGTGAAGGTGCATTAAGCAATGACAGCCAACTATTACAGTCATTGGTGAGGTCATTCATAGTTTGCTGAACCTGGGATATATTGAAGAGAGAGCGAGAGAGAGAGAGAGAGAGAGAGAGACAGAGACAGAGACAGAGACAGAGACAGAGAGAGAGACAGACAGAGAGAGACACAGAGAGAGAGCAAGGCTACCAGGAACCCATGAAATCGTTTGCTGTTTTGTCCTTCTAATATTTAGAGCAGCAATGGGTAAACAATCACACAAAGGTTGTATCGACAATTTTAAGTGTGCTTCAAGTAGCTAACTTTGATAAACAGCATATACCCAGTAATTACAGTGCTAAAAAAAGGCTTTCAGACAATAACTTCATACACCGAGTGCAAAAATAAAAACACAGCATCCTTGTATTGGCGTTTGAGAGCGTAAAGTGTTTTAAAAGACTGTCTCCTTAACTCGATGTGAACGCCGAATACGGGAAAAACCCCAAAACATTCTGAAGTGCTCAAAAGAGCAAAGAATGCAGTTGGTGTTGCTCTCCTTGAAGCGTGCAAGGTCAGTAGCGCTTGACACAAAGTTGAAAACAATATGAGAAGATTAAACGGCATAGTGGCATTAGATAAGTGCTGCTGTTTCGCTCAAGGGTAAGCTGGCAAATGAAATTGAATAAAAGGTCTTTTTGGCAAAGCAGAGGGAATTACAATTGATGACGGGGGAGTACAATAAATTAAACAGCACATTCACAATAAAATCAAATCGGAAAAACGCTTTGCTACTGGGACACTTGTCGAGATACATTTTGCTCTGAGACACGTTCTCTGGTTCCTTAAACTCTACTCAGTGATTGAGGAGGGAAATAAAACAAGGCAACAAGCAGATTAACCTAATGCATTGTGTCCAATCCGTGGCCATAAGGGGGAGTGCTGGCATTATCATCCTAATGTTCATCAATAGTTAAGGTCCCCGGAGTCGACAAATTGTTTATCCTCAGGCTCAGTTGGAAAGGTAGGGTTTCTGCTTTATCTGGATAATTTGCACCATACGCAGAGAAGCAAGAAGATTCCCTAGGAGAGGTTTTCATTTTGTTTTCCAACGCAAGTACAAAACAGAAAATGGAAATGGGTCTTTCTTGGTCATCAGGTTTGAGAGGTTATTATTATGAAAGCATTCTTCTTTTGATTAGTTGGTGGAAAACACTTGTCTTAGTGTTTCGTTCCTCTTGCCAACATCAATAATCTGACATAACTATGAGTTGTATAATCATAATCATGTGATGCACAACTTCTGACACGGTGGGCGCGCAGCAACAAGTGTAGGCAAGAATGAAAAATGCACAGTTAAAATGAAACAAGCATACGAACTATGACAACTGTAGACACATATACTCAAGTTAATAAGACTGGTGAGATGAGCGGCAAAACACAAGGGAAGGCTCAAAAGCAATTGCCTGGCACAAGAAGAAAAACGCAGAAGAGGCCGTAGCTCACGAGACAAGGAGAAATCCCCGAAGTCAAACAAAAAGGAGCATAATGCAGTCAATAGAAAACTGCTCATTGAAAGGACCTAAAAATAACTTTAAAGAGGGACGAAGGAGGTAAATGTTCCACAAATCAAAACAGATGTCTTAATAAAATGTCTGTGACCCGTGCTTTGTTAAAAATCCCAGAAGAATACAAAATTATATCGAGCGGTGTCTGAAAGAGCATTGGGTTCTTGTAGGCATTTCTGTCTCATGCAAATGAGCCAGTGCTCACCATGCGCTGTTCTGCGGCGAGGTGTGTGCACAGCATGTCTTTGCGTAATATGATGACTACCGAGTGCGAATCAGAAGAAAAACATCACAGATATGTTTGAACCGGTGTTGAACCCAGAGCAAGACGAACGAGACTTCTGAGCAAGTTCGATAGTCACGGTACAACACAATGGAGGCTGTCTTTGACATAATAGTGGTTCCAGAGCTGGCAAAAAAAAAGTCTAGCGAATCAAATAAATTGACCGCAAAAGTTTGTCGACATGAAGTTTTTGCCCTGAGGCTTCACCATGTAAGCCATCCACACAGCGTTTCTACATAAAACTCCATTCCACTAGCCTATCAGCATATTGTGTTGGTGGAATGTTGCCATGACGACTCTTCTTCAGCTTTCATTTGTTCTTATACTGTCTTTTGGCAGGTGGCAAGTACAGTTGGTGCAATGCTGCCACTTTTTTTTTTTATATCATGCTGTAAAGAGGTTGCCACCGGCAGTAATGCATAACTACTTGTACTGCCTTTTGGCGGATAGATAAAATAATTCAAATACAGGACCGGGTAAACTATGACAACAAAAACGGACTTACAGCCCAAAAAAAAAAAAGGGTAAATGTATTATAATTAAATGAATACAGCCTTTATTCAGCCTTCTATGTCAACACAAATATGAAATAAAATGAATTCAATTTATTTAGTTTGGAAGCAGGTGAGAGCAGTGGAGGGATAGATGAGTCATGAGAAGGTTTATTGGCGGGCCACGGTTCAGCTGCTGTGCAGCGAGGCGCTTCAGAGTGTTATAAAAAGTTTTGGAAGTAAGCACTCCACATTGAGTTTGACTTATTGATCGGTGAAAGATAATAGGGGAAAAAGCAGTCAGGTTATGAAGAAGAGAAACAAAAATACACACGGATCAAATCGAATATGTTAACAGAAGAGAGTACCTGTAGACTACCAATTAAAGCTAGTAACCACACTATCATTCACACTGGCATGACTTTTAAAACATTGTCGTGGCAACAGTTTGACCTAGAACAAATGGTTTCTATTTCTATAGTTCTTTGGAGGAAAATGGTGGCGTCATCAAAACTAATTAGAGATCAAGCAGAGTTGAGGAAAATGTATCTACTGTGATGTACTGAGAGGGGGTTATAACCCCAACTTAATTTTTTTCTTCGAAAGCTATAGGCTCAGAGAAGAAACGTACCGGCAGGCACACTCAGGGAAGAGCAATTTTGAGTATCAAACAATTGCATTTGGTTTTCATCCTGTACTCATGCATTCATGGACAAAGAAGGTGTAGATGATAGCTGATATGATAACTAAGCCGAGTACAGAGAGGCTCTGATGAGCATATAATAATACGGCCGAACTATCAAGCGTCTCATCCCTCAGGTGTCACCTTGACACCCTCACCTCCCGTTCCTTTAAATACCTACACATTATCATGCTCAGCGTTAGATTGGGCATGTTATGAAAATTAACAAATCTCCATTTTGTTAGTGCTTCATTCCCACCAGTAAAGTATTCAGACTACTTTGATGCATAGGTCTTTTGATCAACAAAGAAAAAAAGTATTGGTTTGGAGTTTGCAGTATGACAGGTTTAAATATATCCTTGAGCTACTTTTGCATAAAAAAAAAACCCGCGGAAAAACACAAGAGCATAGGAAAAAGAAAAAAAAAAAATTGAAAACCTTAAGAATAAGTATATGTGCGAGTCTGATTGTGTGGACAGCTCACTGTGGACGTTGACGAGAAGAGAGACGAGTTGTTTCAATAAAACGCTCAATTTTGATTGTCGTTATCAGAGAATATAACATTAGTATGGTGTTTGTTAATGTGCTTGCCAGTAGTGTACAACTGGACTGCACCATTTTGAGGAAAAGTAAAGGCACCATTTGGAATAGAGCTAATGCAGGTGTCCATTACGTTGTGACCGGTGAATGTATAAAAAAGGTTCCTCCTAATGGCATTTTATTGCTTTTTAATGGCTCTCAGTGATCAAGGTCTCCGTTCATTAATGTACACTATTAAGGCAGCATGTGAACTTATGGTGTGGACGTTCTACTTTTAAATGCACAAAGCAAAAAAAGATTAGTCTGATATTTCTGTTCATGAATTGGAATGAGATATTCATGAAAACAATTCCTCTCCATGACTCATGATCTTCACCATTTAAAATATGTCTGAACAATACTGGCCAAGGCAGCGATTGTTTATATTGGATCTTGGTACAGTCAGTCGTCATACATACTTTTATGGATAACTGCTTATCCTAAAGGCTTTTGAGATGTACAGGGTTTCCCAGAAACGAAAACACTTAAAGCACCCTCGTAGTTGGCAATGATTACTGTGCTTGACACCCAAAAGCCGCATTATTGTTCTTGAATATAAAATGAATCTCTTTTGTATTCATTGTGGTGTGTTTCTATGTAAGGTTTAAGAGGATGGAGCAGTACAGCGCACAAAGTAATCAGACTCAGCATATCCACTGCAAAGTCTGCAGCAGCTCTCCTGGAGGGGCAGTCATAAGAGAAGAAGAGCAACAGAAAGAATTCCAGCAGGTTTTAGACTGACTACTGTGCGTATGTGAAACATTTGACCATTGCTTATATTCAGCAGAGGAAATATAAACAAAAGGACTCTACACTTATTGGGTTTAAATTTAATGGGACAAGACATACCAGAGCGTAGGATACACAAAGAATCCACATTTTACTGATAAACCCAAGCAAAACTGGACATTTGTTCAGTCTGCAGTCTGCTCAGCCTACCTCTTTGTGTGTTTTGTGTGTGTTTTGACACAGGTGTGCTGGAGCCATTTGGCAGCTTTCAAAGCTGGCTTTAGTCTCCACCATGGCGTCAGAACATCTTCACTCGATATAGAGTAAGTTTTGTCCAGCGATTCTTGAGAAACTTTTGGAGCTCTTGATTGTAATACTTCCTGTCTGTTTCCAGTTTCAGATAACTGCCAGCCCTTGTTTGATGCACAGCAGACTTTAGCACTAAATATGAACCCCTAAACTCATTTCATCCTGCTAAGGAACCTGCTATAATCATACATGTTCCAAGGACTGTGACTACAGTGTGACTGCGAAACAGAGGGTCACAAGAACATTTTGGTCAAGGAACCATTTTGGAACTTAATGTAAAATACTCAGATGGTAATTGTGGTGTGAAGGCGTAAACTTAAGCGTACTTATGAACCTTATGGGGCTAAGTGCTGTAAAAAATGGACAAAGCAATGGACGAATGGATGGATTTTATGTTCAGCTTAGGAGGCTTTGTTTGGCATTTTTTAAAGCAACTAAATTATTGCTACTTTCATTATTTTCAAATCTACAAATATCGAAGATTCATGTGTCCCTGACATTCTAATGCAGTTTAACACACAGCTTTTTTTTTTCATTTTTTTTTTCAATTGTAGCCATAGGTTATGAGTGGCTCTAACAGCAGTGGAATGTTGTGCGAGAGAGCTTACAGTATTGTTCAGAAATGATCCAAAAAAGACTTTTAAGTGCGATTTATATTTCCCACGAGACTTGGGTAACATCCTTTTTGCCCTTTCATCTTCAGATCCATTGAAGGCCTCACCACCTTACCAATTGGGACACAAACCTTATAACCTTTTCATGCTAAATGCACTGTCATCTGCCTCAGTGCCTCTGCCACATCCAATCACATCCACAAAGGCTGTAAAACATATTCAATCTTTTTCAAAAAAGCTCTGAATGAGAGCAAGAAAGGCCTGGAATTTGAAGGATCCATCTTCAGAAAGATCAAAACCAAATGTAGAAATATGGCATTCCAAAAGCCTCATGATTTACTCTCGTCACCTGCAAGAAGGAAAGGTTGATGCGCTGCCCCATGAATCTTTCAGGTATACAAAAAAAAAAAAAAGAGAGAAGGGAAAGCCTCCAGCTGTTTTAAAAGGTTATACAATCCCTTTCTCAGTTAGTGAAGTGACTTGCGAACACATTACGGAGAAAACGTGTATTTGTGTGTCTGCCTTGAAAGAGGCAGAGGTAATAATGAAAGTGAGAGCCATCCACTTGAATAATTTCATCAACTGTTGGCAATTACATTTATTGTAACTGGTAATGTGTTAAGCGCATGTCTTAATCTGCGGCCACAAATTATTTTTATAATATGCTGACAGAGTGGTGTTTTGTCTGCTTTTATACAACAAACCTCAACTTTGAAAATGTTTTCTAAATGTGAAATGAATAACTGCAAGAAAACAAAACAAAAAAGGCAATTTCATGCTTTTGCCTCTGATGGGGCACCAAGCTGATAATTTAATCAGTAGTGAAAGACTGGCCACACTCCTCTGCAGGTTCAAGCAATCTAACCGTGGTTCATTTAGTTCACATATTCATTTATTGGTAAAACAGTTTGCAGCTGAACTCTTGTTAATCAACTGCAACAAAAGTGAAGGGAAGTAGAAAGAATGTGACAATAAATTAGATCCTGTGATGCATCCATGAAAATGGTAGCAATGAGTAAGCCTTGGAGTGGAGTGAAGACATGAATAAGTTTTTTCCGTTTACACCAAATGATCAACTTAGATTGCACATCACCATAGGGCCTGTACAATATGTGAGTTATGTGATGTAGGGGGGAAAAAAAGAGGGCGCCTGATATATAATGATGGATGACGTTCGGACTGAGGTAATAATTACCAATCCATGTATATGCTTAAAATTGAGTTTTTATGTCATTTGTAATTTTCCATGATTAGATGTCCACATGCTAGAGATGAAATGAAATGAAAACTCCACCCATGAGAACATTACACTGCCTCAACCCGCTGGGAACAAGGTAGTTTCAAATAATACCAAATAATAATACCACTGAAGTTGGGAGTCGTGTAAAATATATATAAATATATATATAAATATATATAAACATTATTAACCTACAGTACAACCATAAAAATAACGTTTTTATTTTCATATAACAGCATATTTCCTTAGACACAACTCTTGAGAATATTTCCCCAAAGACAGAGTTCAAAGAGAAAGTGGCGTATTGTAAAATTTAATGATATCCAATTACTTTGACATGAACCCCACTTTTTAATCAAAAAAAAAAAAAAAACAGCCAGGGGCAGCCTTATTCACAGAGTTTTTAAGAGCTAATTAGGTGGTGCTCTTTGCCATCCCACACTACATTCCTTCATCAAGTTCTTCATTGAAAAACCTGCTTAAATTAACGCTTCAACAATCGTGTGGAAAATACTTTCCCTCAGATCCTACTATTTAAATAAAAGAAAGGCGAGGGCTCAGACACATTTTAGACACATAATTTGTTAGACCTATGAGTTTGGCCCATTTGAATGTTCCAAGTCACTTGCCGAGAATCTCATTATACGCTACTCATCTCACGAGTTCCCACTGTTCGAAGCTATAAAATGTTTATTAATTGAATATATCTTCCAACCTTGAAATAAGCTTTTGTTGTTTTTCAATCCAGAGGTTGAGAGAGTGGAGGTAGACTGAGTTTCAGTGATGACTCATCTCCCTACTCCCTCTTTTGAAATGATACATTTCTTAATTGGGCTGGTTTGGAAATAGGCCGCCAGGACGCAGGGCCATTAAGTCAAATCGCTTCTGTCCTTAAGAGACCTACCGCAGGAAAACAACTTCAAACATCAAAGAAGATTATTCATTTTGTAATGCGGAGGTCTACGGGACCTACTACCTATGTGGGATGGAGAGATAGATGGAGGGCAAAAACGAGGTCAGTGCTAGGTGTCTTCAATTTGGTTTTAACAGAATCTCTTGCCATTTGCTAAGGACGTCGAGCCTCACTGAAGGCTCAACACTTAATAAGTTAATGCAGCACAAGTGGGACACTCTGTGACAGTAATTAGCAGTAATTACGCATCCGCCAGCACCACTCCAGGACTATGAATGAAAAGGCTGAGGGATAAAACAAGATCACTTGCTAGGTTCAAGAGACATATCAAAAAGACAGTAACTCAGAATATAGAAAAAAGGCCCCAAGGGTTTTGTCTACCCATGCAAATGCTCTTCACCAAGGACTGTCCTGTACTTATTCCGGATAAATCACACGAGAAAAAGAAAGAGCTATTTAGTCTATGAACGAAGAATATGTAGTCCATTTCTTATGTTTCCATGTGGGAAAATTGCATACATTTTGTACTAACTCTCTCCTGGTTCATGTTAGCACAGATCACTTAATTAAAATGAAAAAATATATATATTGTGCGGTCATCTAAGACTTCCCATGAGCGTAGTCTGAATGGAAATAAAAAAAAGAGGGAGTGAGCATGACAATTTACATGGCATTAGTTCATGCTAAACACTGGAACCTCAAAAAATTAATGAAGTCTATAACCTTATAATAATAATAATTCATTAAATTTGTATAGCGCTTTTCAAAAACCCAAAGACGCTTACAGGGAACAAGGCAAAGACATACATGAGGGGAGGTGGACGGGGAAGAGACAATGGGATAAAATTAAGTCGAGGAAACCATAGGCTTG
The DNA here is from genome assembly GCF_901709675.1 of Syngnathus acus. Classification (NCBI taxonomy): domain Eukaryota; kingdom Metazoa; phylum Chordata; class Actinopteri; order Syngnathiformes; family Syngnathidae; genus Syngnathus; species Syngnathus acus. The sequence goes on along the minus strand of NC_051087.1, from coordinate 8,324,797 downwards.
AGAGAAGAGGTACGTTTCTGGACGGGACTTAAATATGGGGAGTGTGGGTGAGTCACAGACAGACTGAGGGAGAGAGTCCCAGAGTCGGGGTGATGTGCAGGAGAAGGCTCTGTCACCGAAGGATTTGAGTTTAGATTTTGGGACTGTCAGACGTGAAGTATTGGAAGATCGGAGGGGACGGTTGGGGCAGTAGGGGACAAGGAGGTCGGATAGGTAAGTGGGAGCCAGGTGGTGAAGGGCTTTGAAGGTGAGGAGGAGTATCTTGAAGATGATACGCTCCTTAATGGGGAGCCAGTGAAGAGAGTGGAGAACAGGAGTGATGCAATATCTTTTTCTTTTTTCAATTCAGTATTTTGCATCAAATACCTCAAAGGATAAATTTGTTGATAAACTTACAGAAGTTTTGCTGATCTTAAAAGGAGCTGGCTCACTTGAGATTTCTATCAAGATGAAGCACTGCATTATAAACTTGAATAAGACTGGATTAATCAACTAAATGTGTTTTTTCACTGCCATCAGATTTTTAATGAACGGCCTCAACTATGGGCATCTGCAACAATAGGACGATCAATTTGTTTCAGTGTGATGTTGGAAAATGTGAGCTGTGCCAAATCATAACTAAATCATGTTCAAAATGACTTTGTAAATAATCCCTAACAGCAACGAAAGAACACAATGAGCAATGTCATCTGAAAGCCTCAATTTGAAAGTGAGCACGGAATGTTTTTAGTCAACAAACATGAAGCTGCACTTAGATACTTTTAAACTTTTTTTTTTTTGTCTTTAGAAGTATGTTAGCTCTGTTGAATTTGAGCCGCACTACAGTATTTTCTCGTGTTGACAGACTGAATGCTCTCCGATGCCCTTGAGAAACACGAGAGATTTAAAATAGAAGAACTGCAAATGGAAGGTTACAGTCTTGGGGATAAGGGCAAAATGGCAAAGTGCTCACTCAAATCAGCGCCTTTGCCTACAGAAGAGTTAAATCTCCCTCAAGGGCCTTCTCAGATGCCATCAAGGGTTTAAATGAGAGGAGGAGGAGAAGAAGCAGGACGAGAATGAGGATGGAAGTGTGGATCGCGCTGGGGAGAAACTGACTCAGCAACAGCTTGCTTCTCTCTGATGTGGATCCAAGCATTAGATAGTCACAGACCTGTCTCGCATGTCTCCGAGCATAGCGATGCAGTGGCGTGAGACTACTCAGCTATTGATTTCACTCTCCTCGCTCGGGCAAAGTATTGCTTTCCCCATGCAGTTGCTTATTTAATGTCCGTACCCTCGAGACCCAGGGCTTTTCCTTTCCAATGAAAACTCTGGTGTCACTTAATGATTTCAATATGATCATTGCTTTAGCAAAGTGGTGACTGCTTTATTTATGCTTGTTTGTGCTCGTCTGAGATACCGGCCTTCAAAACCAACAAGCTGGAAGAAAATGATCCTTTAGTCCGTGGTGCAAACCACAGTTGATGAATTCAGCAGACGATCAAGTCAGAGGTTTTTAATCAATGTGACATCTAAGAGTAAAGCTTCTCGGCTTAGTTGAATAACAATTTTACTGTCTGTGTTATATGGAAATGAGAAGATTCGTATTTCATTGCTGCTCAGTGAATACCGTAAAGTGCATCCCTGCTTCAGAATAGATCATATTTGTAACTAAGTTGTTTATCTGGAGGAAATCCTGCTTTAGTGTGGACATTTGTTATGGCTTTTCACAGCATACTTGTTTACTATAATGATGAGCCACAATTGTTGATGCCCTTAATATAAAACACAAGCATTTTTTTTATCCATCTATAAAGTGGAGATGGATTTGGCACAGGGTAGCAACAAAACAATTTCTCATTGTTTTTTTTTTTTTTTTTAATTTTCAATACTTTATCAGTCCATAATAAGATTATTTCTTTTGAAGATCTCAAACCATCACACATAATGCACTTTAGTCTCCCTCCCCATATACTTTTGAGGAAGCGGAATATTACGAAAACAAATTACAGTGGTTATCATCACAGCAGAAACTGTGACAATCTTGTGATAGTGTGCTATTTGGAAAAGAGCATTTGGTTGCCACGAGCAGCAACTAAGCTCAAGCACTCTGTGCTTCACTTTTAAGTGTCTGAAACGTCCATCACAGCTGCTATCCTTGGGAGAACTCATTTAACGTTTCAAGTGACAAAGTGATCTGAGCTGCCTCCAGCTCCCTGGTCACTGTGATTGGCAGTCAACACAGTTAAAAGCAGCTAAAAGTCACGCAGAGGAAGCATGGAAATAAAGAGTAGCTTAAATGCAGGAGTGGTGGTAGAATTTAGTTTGTATTTTGTACTATGTGAATATCAATTGCCATAACAGTAACAAAGTGATAAATGTAATAAGTCCTCCTCCCAATGTTTAACATAGTGGAGCAATGTTCATAGTAGATACCCTTTCCCATTCTTTGCGCTCACCTTTTCAGCTTGTTTAAAAAAAGAACATTAGTCCTTCTACACCTCTTTTTGTCCCTACATATTTTTTGAATATTGAATATTTCATATTTCCTCTGAAATGCATTTGTTTGCTCATTGTCAGGAACATGGAACATATTTAAATGGGGTTGTGCAAGTTAAAAATCAATGACAGAAGATGAGGTATACATTGGAGAGCTGCAGGAGAGTGACCCGCGTATTATCTATATTCCTAATTTATAGCAGAGCACTTACTTTAAATCCTGGAATGGCTCTGCCCTCACGTGTGACGTCTGTACGGAATGGCTAAACACAACTCCTTCTGACCCTATGAAACAATACAAGAGACATATTTAGGTTAAAAGAAAAGAAAAATAATTTCCTTCTTTCTGCATAAGACACTGACTCAATTTTCCAGGATTACAATATGGATGAAAGTATAATTTGTATTTGAACAGATTGATATGTGTGCATGTTGAGTATTTTTGACCCAATAATAAAAAGAACAACGCCAAGAAGAACAATTCCAGCTTGAATGGATAAAAGCACCTGTCACTCTGAGTTTCTCAGTGCCGATGCTGATCTCCTCTTCATCTGCAGAGAACAGAACTCTCTCTCCATCAGGACTCTTCACCTCAAACCTCTGACACTGGACCTCCACCATCTCTGAGCCTGATCAGGCGGAAAAGAAAATGGGATCTGAGTCAAAGATTTGGAGCACAGGAACTTTCAAAGCGTAAATAATGTACCATGTGGATGGTTCCATGTAAAGTGTCCAAGAGAACCACATAGTGTAAAGGGTTAGCTTAAATGACCCTAGAAAAATGTGAACTCTGAACTGCAATGTGCTAAAAAAAAGGTTCAGATGCTCATGCCTTGTGTGCTATTGGCGGGTGTATAGCACATCTGCTAAGATTGTAATATTTTACTAATATCTTACAGAAATGATGCTAAATGCTGTGTTCATACATCATAACAGATTGCACTTGCACTCACTCACTCACCCATCCCTACGAGCCAAGTTACTTCTGCTCCCCCACACTTAAGGCACACATCTCTAAAAGCTAACCATCATTAAAAATGTAGAAAGAAAAAAATACTCAAGATCTTATTTCATTTCATCATCGTACCGATTTTTCGGGTTAGAAATAATTGTGTTGAGTTTTTTATCACTTAGATATGAAAAATTTAAAGAAAAAAAATGGTCTGATCTTGTTTGATTGATGCTAGAATATTATTTTCCACCACTTCGGTTTTTGTGCATTGAGCAAGATTGTGAGAGGTCTCTGAAGCCAGACATGATTGATAAGATGGTGTTTCTCTCAAATAATCTGTAAATGTTGGAGTATTGCATTCGAGCTATGGTTGAGAGTGTGCTATGGATATCACAAACACATAGACACCTGCTTTTTGTTTTTGCGAGACTAGACTTGCGCTGGCGCGAAAAAGAAGCTACGCTCATTTTGCACGCTTGGGTGCCATTCTACCAAAATAGGGCCCCAAGAGTGTCCAGTCAGTCTCAGTCAAACATTATTAACCACATCAAAGTCAGAGTATCCCCCGCCTCACCCCTTGCTGTCCATTTTAAACCACCGGACAACTTTAAGAAACCAAGCAGACAAGGTTTTGAAAACCTGACTCATCCTAAAGTGAAGTGTGCCAGAGTTAGAAATGTATGTAAAGGTTTGGAGGGGCATTGGCAGACGCCATGACGGGAATGAAAGCAAGGGAAGAAAGGACTTTCAAGTTAGATGGAGAAAGAGAGGCTGCTTCAAATTGGAGATGTGCTGTCTCAGACATCCAGCGAGTAGTGTTTCACTGCTCAGCTCTGTCACATAATATAGCTTCCAGAGCGGCTTTCCTTGCATTGGAATGGGTCAGCACATTTTCAAGGATGTTTTATTCACATCACTTATTTCTTGAGGGTGGATAAAAGATTTTAAGAAAAGCTAGGAAATCCACGAGAGTGGAAAATGGATAAATATATTATGCTTGGAGATGAATGGGGTGAAAGTTTGCAAACAATACACAATGGGGACACATTCTCCATCCTCAGTACCAAAGCATTTTTTTCTGCGGCCTCTAATTTGCTGATGTTTAAAAAGAAACATAAAATAATCGGAATAGAAATAATATCTTTCAAGCCTATCCCAGCTGACTTTGGACGAGAGGCAGGACACACATTGAACTGGTTACTAGCCAATCACAGGGCACTGATAGACGACTAAACAGCCATTCACACTCATGCCAGTGCTCGGATTTCAACATACAACCTGAGGGGATTTGCCTTGGTGCCACCACTGCGACACATCTATGTGGAGGAAAAACGATGCTGCTGGTTTGTGGTGATGAGTTGATACGTGTTCACACTTATGATGGGAGCAAAGAGTAGACATAAACAAAAAGGTGTGTGTGTGTGGGGGGGACACTGAAACACAATTGATGTTTGCTCATCTTGTAGTCACCTAATGTCAACTCAGAATTATAATCAAATCAAAGTGTGACTAGTCATTTTTTTTTACTTCCCTCAGCTACACTAATAGATGTAGTAAAGAATGTAATCACTGAAAGAATAGTCCAATTTAAATTTATGATGCACAGTATCTGAATAATTCTGTTGACCAATTTCGATTTTGTAATTAAATCAAAGGGGGCATTAAAATGGTCGCCAAGTAACTTTTCTTTTACTACTGTACATTAAAGCATTAAGGCCATAATAAAGTTATACAGCTTGGCTATGCTGGATTTTTAATTCCAGGCGTTAAATTAGTGTTTGTAGCCATAAAGACATATTATGTGAGAAAAACTTCAGAAGATTCAAGAATTCAAAACACAAATAAGTGTCTGAAGTGTTAATCATGCAAATAAACACAAGTTATCCTACCAAACAGGCACTAATCAACTCTAATTAAAATTGTCTTTACAGTGCTTCATTATGCGATCATCTTACGTTTTCCTTGATTTCTTAATAATTGCTTCTGCCATTGCGTGCCACTCAAGTAAATAAAGAGCCAAATAGCTTTCACCATGTTGAACGCAACATTAAGCGTGTTTATTAAACTTCAGCTGCCTGTCACTGGCTTATAGCATCTTCTATTCAAATCTGTGGCTGCTGCATTCCCGCTAAGTTTGAAGAGTTGGCGGCAAACAAAACTCAATGAAATGACTTTAAACTAGTGAGTCAATATTGGAGAAACTTACGAATTGACTCGTGAAGTGGCTTGTTCTGGAGTGTTTTTAAAAATATATACGTATATTAAACACAGTGACAGATTTAGTGTAAAAATAATAATAATCTGCCATTATTTGGAATTATTATGGATTTTTCTAAAATTGTTAGAGGTCCTGTTTTCAAATCAGACATGATTATTAAACTAGTCATTCTCTCAAATAATCTGTAGATGCTGCACTGAGCCACACACACAGTTGTTTTGAAGTAATATTAATAATTGGCCTTTTTTCCATGCATTACAAATGCCACCCTAAAACTGCGGCCTGGGGACGGATCTGTTGTGAATATTTACACTATATCAAGTCATAAATAGCAGTGAAAACACCTTGAAGAGTCAAACAGATGACACTCATTAGCTTGTGAAAATGCTTTAAGGTACGAGAGGATTTGAAAACTAACCATCCTGATGACTTATTCAAATGTGTCTGATCTTATCTGTGGATTCATTTAATCATTTATAGAGTAAGTCGAGAGGATATGCTTGCCATTTTCGTTGCTGTCAAAAGTATTACATTTCATGAATATTCAGTGACCCTGCTGGCTGTATTTGCAAGGTAAGAATTAGTGGTGTGATGAGCATGGCGGCTTGCATATGACGTGCAGCGATGATTTGTGTTTTGTACTGACAATGGCAGATTGCAGTTATGCGAGTTGTTCACACTAGGCAGCAATGCTGCATACATTGGACAGTTTAAAATATTTCGGAATCATCTGCTTATGACAAGCTTAAGAGGATTATTTTATCGATTATGTGAGAGAGCTTTATATATTCATACATACTGCATTTGGTAAAAGACTGACCTGGTATTTTCTTTGTGGATGTATTCTCTCTATTAGGTGAAATGTTTTTACAAAACTATATAAAATGGTTTATGTGCAGTGTTTGAAAACATTCCTGCTTAAATTCCAGTAAAACTACACTTGAATCAAAAGTTTTTGTTTTTTAACTGTCAAAGTAAAAATGATATCAATGCTTAGCAGGACTTTTGAAGCATAAAAGAAATCGTATTTCATAAAGCAAAAAGTATAGCAATTTAATGGTTTAACATAGAGATGCTGAGTTTTTTTTTGTTTCACCTCCTCTTAATTTGTATATGCACATTATGTGCATGCAATACAATATGCAACACAACTTCCATTTTCAACTACTATTAATGGTTACAGGGAAGCTGTTTGTGCAAAATACAAACTTTCATAAAAAAATAAAATAAAAAATAAAAAAAAAACAGTGTGGGCTACTACGCAATCAGTGACCCCAAAATAACAGTGTCAACAACTAAAGAAAACTTTCTCTAGTGGTGTGAGCAAACACAACTCCTAACTATTCAAGATAAGTGAGGCCAGCCACTGAGTGGATGTCTGAAATTGGAGTGATGAAAGGCAAAACCAATTGCATTATTTTGCCACATCTATGAGGCAACAACATGAAACCATAGGGTCACCACCAGCACCACCGCTTTAATGGAACCTTTTTTACTTGTCAAAAAGCAGGGCCAGACCTTTAATCTTTCTGAGTGTTTCTTCAACAAGCCTTAGGAAAGAAACATTCAGATTTTGACCAATTGCAGAGTGTGTGTGTGTGTGTGTGTGTGTGTGTGTGGTGATGGTGGGTGTTATTTAAAATGCTCATAATGTTCAGTAAAATAACAAAAAACATGAGAGGGGAAGACAAATTAGTGCTGTTACCGGCTTCATTTGTCAATCTGAACTTGAGTCTGCAATGATACAATACGATTTGTTTTTTTAACAACCTAGTGCTCACAGCATAATCAATGTCCTTAATACGTATACGACACATAACATTTGGTTTTCTTTTGCTATTCTTATTTGTGTTGTTAAACCAACAGCCAACAACGAGTTGTAGTTTTACTGCACTAATCATGCTGGTTTTTTTTGGTGTCTTGTTTTGGAATCTGTAATTTCTGCATTTGCAAAAACAGTCAATATCAATGAGCTTCTTTTGTCTGAAAAGAATATAAAAAAATATATGGAAATTTAGGGTGCTGTGCAGTCTGGTGTGTTCTGGATGTGACATACAGTAAGTTCAGTTGTAAACTAATTAAGTGTCATATCTGTCAGGAGGTTGCTTTGTTTTGCAGGAGGTTTGTACAGTAAAAATATTGCATAACCTACACATTTATTCAAACTACCTACCACATGTGGGCAGTTTTTCAACAGAGCCAGCACAAATGTAATGAAGGGAAATTGCAATAAACAGCAGGATTCATTTAGTATTTGCACACGACTTACTGAGGTCTTGCAATAATAGATAATGACAGCTTACATGTACTTCATTAATTCTGATAAATCATTTTAATATCTGACATATTGCCTCCGTGGAGGTCGTTTGCACTTTCACATTTGTATTTTTTTGCAGTTTGCTCTGTGCAATATTATTCCAAGGTTCATAACAGCGTATGAAATGTGAACCTAAAATATTTTATTTATCATCAAACAGACAATGCACACATATTAGAAAAAAGGTAACTAAGAATCTAAGTGAAATAATAAGTTAAATACTTTGAGTGTGGCCACTAAAGAGGTCTGATCATTGGTAGTATATTTGGATCATGTCTGATAGAAGCAAAGACAAATTGAACACCGTTTTCCAACAACCTCCTTTGACTGTCATGCGGATTAAGTGTAAAGATGAATCTTGAAAAAAAGAGTGTCAGTACACTATGCTGTAACTTTACGGCAGTCAATAAAATATTCATTTTCAGACACATTCCAAGCTCATAAAAAAGAAAAAATGAAGAAGAAAAAAAAAAAGATGTCTCCCTTTCCCCTTTGTCCTTTAGCTTGATTGATATTGAACAAAGGGAAGCCTTAATACCGAGCTAAAGATTGCATCTTTAAAATGATGAGGTGGCTCTCGACTTTTTCACATAACTATAAAATACGGTATATTTCCATAGGCAGGTCTGGTGGTATAAGTCAGTGGCATTTCATCACTGGTGTATGTGGAGAGAATGGGCATGATGCTCCTCTTAAAAAAAAAAATAAAAAAATAAATAGTTTGGTAGTTTTTTTTACAGAAAGGACATTCTATGAAAACACTAAAGAATTCAATATTATCTACAAACAAATAGAAAGGAATGATTAGGTAAACACCATAACCATTTGTCTTTATTTATTCAAAATAATAATTCTTTAATAGTTTCTGTTGAAGGACATGTCAGACTGAAAGTAAAAACAAGCTTAAACAAGTCTATATAACAACCGACGTGAGGATAAGCAAGGTCACGCCTCAAGCGTTATACAGTCGATCGTCCAAACAAGGTTGCAATGTCAGGTCTGCAACTCACTATCAAGCTGAAGGACGTCTCCATGTAGCTGTAGCAGTTAACTCCTTTCCCACACTTATGGACAACTGATGAAAATATAGTATGACGTCTAGCAAGGTAGGGTAGTCAATTGACCTCTGCATAATATAAACAGAATGAAAGCTATAGGATCAACAACGGCAGTACATCCACGTCTTTATCGAGTCCTTGGCAGCCTCTTAAAATGTATTTCAGTTCATTAATGCTCCAAGCTATGTATTATTAAATGGCTCATTAAAATTATTGACTTGATCAAGGGCTGGCTTTATAAAATGGGCAAGTTGGGCTGTTTGATCTATTGATTAGATGAGGCAGTGACACAGTATCATACTAATTTCAGCATTATCTTTTTTTCTGCCGCCAATTAAAGGCAGAAAGACCTCACTCTTGCTGAAAATGAGATCGCTGTGAAACATGATTGTTATGTACACCATTTGTTTCTCAGAGGGGGATTTGCAAAGATGTAGATTCATAATTAGAATGTGTGTAATGGAACAATTGAATTTTATGCAAGGCTTTGCAAGTGTTCACTCTCCGCACACTAATCAGAAACCAATTTTCGCCGACATTCAGCTGCTTAACTGCGACGGCAACCTCATGTTTCAAAAACACAATTGCATTCATTAGGTTCGCTGAATTCTTTATTTTGCACTTACAAATCTGCAAATCTTAACTACAACGGCACATTAAAGCTTTTGCCTTGGGACCGTCAACATGCTTTTACCACATAGCGCCCATTAACCTTTTGCCTTTCAGTCCCTTAATTTCAGCAATTTTATAATCCCAATTTCCAAGCAACAGCATCAGAGAAATGATCTGAGTAATTCCACCCTGATAAAAGAGAATGTAATTAGTGTAAGAAGTTAAAGATGATGATAGCGATAAAATGGAGTTTAGAAGGCAGTAACAAAGTCGATGGGAAATTAATGCGTTGCATGAAGAGATGAGATCCACATGTGATTAAAAACCATGAACGGTACAAATGACAATCAAGGGAGGGAGCACTTAGACCTTAAAAAGATGGAAATCAAAAACCTACGCGCATTATCAAGAATTATACTTCTTTTTCATACACACAATTTGAAATGAAAAAAAAAGTACTTTTGCAAGTACAGAATGATATATGCACCTTGAATCATAGTATAGACCTCCGCCAAGGTCGATTGCAGTTTTTTGCAGTCAGCAGAACGGACTCAGAAAAGAACAAGGCAGTAGATGGCAATGAATAGCCTTTGTTGCAAACTCTCATACAAACACAAAATGGTGAATTTCCACCCTGGTAATAGCAAGCTGACGTCTGGTGGAGCACACACATCGTTATGAATGATAATGTGAGATGAGAAAATGAGCACTGCTTCGCAAAACTGCAGGAAAATCATGTGTAGCTTCTTGCAGTCGTGCAAAGTGTCAAACAAAGAAACAGCATTTGATTGCTTCTTCATGGCGCTCAGATGTAATCAAGTACGTTCATGGACATGGTAGTGGGGACATTTGTTACTTTGTTTTTCGTCGTGGACAACACAGACCACGGGTGGCCACACGTGTTCTTCCTCTCCTGACGGTGAGTTACACGTGTTTGTTTCTCCCATGTTTCATGTAAATGAATTATTTTGAAAACTGTGGATGGATCTCAAGTCTCTTGATTGTATATTAAGGAGCTCTCATTTGTTTTGAATGTACATCAAGGTGGATTGAACACTGAAGAGGTTTCTTTGAATAGCTCAAATCAGAGGATCACTAATGTTTCTTTTGTAGTCTTTGACAGCAATGTATTCAAAGTAGCCCTGTACGCCTTATCAATTTTAATTCATATATGTACATTTGTTTTATGTTGAACAGTATCTAATGCTTGAATAATTTAATGACACTGGCTCATAGTTTCTGTGCAATAAAAGTCTCGAGAATGTCATTATGTCAAATGTAACAGGCCATATCAAGATTTTAAAATGAAGTTTTAGTGATTCACCGCTATTTATGCATGTCACATACTGTAATAAATGAGCAACATATCAACACGGTGTACTTGTGTATGGATATATATTTCAAATAGATAAATGTTAGAATCAATAAAAATAATTTAATGATGGTCAACAAGTCATCATTGCCAATATGACATTCTGGTAGAATTTCCTCACTTGCAAACGGAAAACAAAACTATCACACATCACAGTGCAAGCCGGCAAAATAATTGGTTCACCACAATCGACACTGTCCCATCTGTACGAGCGCCCTGTTATCAGGAAAGCCACCTTGATCACAGAGGTGCCCACTCATCCCCTCCATCATCCCCTTGCCATAAAAATACCAAGTTGCCCTGACCAGAAAAATATTCCCTGGAAGAAACAAAAAAAGAATCTGCAAATTAAAAAAACAACAACTATCAAGTCACATGTCAACCATATGAGAAGTTTTGGTCCTGCTGTAAGTGGGCACTGGCAAGTTTGCATTCAGTTGAAGGGTCACTTGTTTGGAGCAAAAAAGAAAAAAAAAAAAGTGTTAGATTCCTCTCCACTTCCCCTTACTTTCCCAGATATTGATGTTGCACAGTCCACTCTCTTGAGTGGACTATAATGAAGTATGCATGGTGTGTTCATTGAATGCCTTAAGTATGTTTGCTTAAACAAGTCTATTAGTCTTCATGATAAAAAGCATTTTATGTAACTTGTTTTGATGAATTTTATTAAATCTAATTCACACACTTTGTATACATGCACTATAGGAGTCATTGCATAAAGTCAATTTAAACGAAGCAAATCCAAAAGTGTTGGACCCTAATGAGTTGAGGGGCTTTGCTCCAGGGCACGTCAATAGTGCTCCCACATTACCGCTTACAACTTGCACATTTTTTCAGATGCAAAGTAATACTGCATTATTTGTGGATGAAACGTGGAGATGCACGGCCTTGTCCTAACTAAACTCATGCGGCTTGTCGAGACAAAGAAAAATTAACCACTCTACATGTTTAAGCCCTTCCAGTATTTCTCCTACTTCCAGAACGTGGGCATTCATTAGCGGTACATGCACTTAAGGAAATGAAAATTCAATAAGACCGGCATGGCATAACACTTAGACACTCACATACATTTTGCTATTATGATTAACAACCTTGCCAAGATAACAGCGCACAAAAAGCAGAATAAACCTGAGGAATAACTGCTCCGGTCAAATAAAAATCCTATTAATGCTGCACTGCTGCCGTTTCACTTAACAGGTGAACAACTTTACACATACTAAGAATATTAATAAGCAAGAGACTAATCAATCAGTGTCCCCCGGAACTTCATCATAATAAGACTTTTTTTTTTTCCCCCAAGAACTTGAGAATCCAAACCTAGAGCCTATCAAAATGTTTGGGGTGACCTAGAACAGAGATGGTGAGCAAGTTCATCAGTGATATTAATAGAAACTTAAAGACAATGGACGACAACTGCAAAGCTGTTTTAAATTGAGACATCATGGGGAAGGGTCACAGAATAAGCGGAACTTAAACTTGTAATGCCTATGTGATTAGTAGTCCACGATAGTTCATGTCAGTGTTTTATAGTCTCCAACTGTACTCAACTCAATGGGATCTGACCAGGAATGCATTTATCTGTTCCTTTTTGATGGCCAGGATTCAACTGCTCATGCTGTAACATCACTACCTAGGTGGGTGAAAGGGTAGGGCTTCAAAAACTCAAAATCCACACATCATCTTTATGGTTGCCTATTAAGAACACAAAAATGAAAGGTTCTCACTCACATAAATGAGCTGACAGAGAGGACGGAGGGAAAGAAGAGAAAGGGGGATGAAAGGAAGTGAGTGAGTGCAATAAAAAATGAGATAAAGTGCCCAAGGCCAACAAGCGTACTCGGAATCTCTTCTGCAGCAGATGCATGCTCAAGGGAGCTCACTTGTTAAGTGTGTTTAACTTAAGTTAAGGCACTTACAAAGTAAACTGTTTCTTTCATCACAAGGAAAACACATCAAATCCATAAAAGCTCCAACAGGACAGCTTCAGCTGTGTTGACAGTACATACTGTATGTACATTAATTGGTTTGCTGGCATACTGTAGTAACTCTAAACTTTGGTTCGATCGCTATAGGTCTGGTGATGTTTAAAGATTGAGGAAAAAAAACTAAATATCACAAATTCCTCAGGAATTTCCCCGTGTGGGACAAATAAAGGAATGTCTAATGTAATCTATGTGTTTAAAACAGTTTGCCCACTTTGTCAGCAGATGTCATTTTGTAATAGTTATTTTATATAGAATATAATTATAATATATATATATATATATATTCATTTATATATACAATTATATTGAAGATTTACTACTGTTATGGTACAGTTCATTATTTTCCATTTGTGTTTGACTTAATCCATCCATAGAGTGATGGACTTCACATTTATTTCATCTTTCCTTTCCAGTGAAATACAATTTTGTACAAACAGAAGTTATTCTTCTTGTGATGGAATACAGATCGGGGTTTTACCAAGGTGAAACATTTTTACTTCAAATGTGGTAAGTGTTTTTGTGATGAGGGAAAAATGCTGTTTTTGGCTGGGTAATTCCTAAGAGGAAGCATTCTCTATATGTTTTTGTTTTTCTGTGTGTGAGGGACAGAAACATAAACGTGTTGGCGAGTCAGCACAAAGGAAGCGAGAAGCAGTGGCAGGCCAAGACCAAGGGGTTTCCAGATAATCCTCCGAAGACTTCATTCTTTTCCATTCTGTCTTATCAAGGAGCCACTTAGACGTTTAAAGCAATCATATGTGTGTGTGTTTTTGTGTCTGAACTATCTATATGAAGATGCATTTTAACATGTATCATATGTCATTGGTATTCAGGAGAAATTCCGAGCCTGTGTTTGGCTTTGTTCAAAGTGTGCGTGTGCGTGTGTATGTGTGTGTGTGTGTGTGTGTGTGTGTGTGTGTAAGGTAGGTCATGCAACACAGTTCATGTCATCCTCTGGCGACCTGACTAAATTGACTGCAGACTGTCGCGCCAACCAATTTTACAGACTGATTCTGCCTACTCCAAGATAGGCATGCAGACACACTCACATACATCAGCATTAAAGTGGGTTTCTTGGTGAGGAAAGCTGCTTTGGGGAGCTTTAACAGTAGGAAGGGAGCTGTCAGGGATTTCCTACCTTCAAAGTCCAAGAGAAGGCAAGGCTGTACATGTGTGGATGTGGGAGTGCCTGGTCAGCTTATGAAAAGAGATGACTTATAAATACACCCCAGTAGCATTGCACAAGATAAGGGAAATGAAAAAAAACCCCACCTGAATTGGACTTTAAACATGATGTGATTTGGTTTTGCAAAACTCATCACCAAAATACCACATGTGATAGGGATGGCATTAATCTTCATGTTATTAAAAACAACAAGAATTGTTTGATGGACGGATGGACGGACGGACGGACGGATGGACGGACAGACAGACAGACAGACAGACAGACAGACAGACAGACAGACAGACAGACAGACAGACAGACAGACAGACAGACAGACAGACAGACAGACAGACAGACAGACAGACAGACAGACAGACAGACAGACAGATAGATAGATAGATAGATAGATAGATAGATAGATAGATAGATAGATAGATAGATAGATAGATAGATAGATAGATGGATGGATGGATGGATGGATGGATGGATGGATGGATGGATGGATAGATAGATGGATAGATGGATGATAGATAGATGGATAGATAGATGGATAGATAGATGGATAGATAGATAGATAGATAACTTTTCATCTTTGCCAATATTATTGGCACAAGATCTATAGATTATTCCTGACTATCGAGCACTCGCAAATTTATTTTAAATGTCTCAATTTCTCAAAGGTGTCAAATCCAGGTCCAGAAAGTAAAAACTCAGCCACGGTTTGTGTCCCGGAGCTCCAGCCGGTTGAGAAGAAGCACCTGTAGACTTAGTCAAACTGTTCCAGGGCTTTTACTTTCTGGGTCTGGATTTGATACTTCTGTAATTGTTTCATCTTCATTTCAGTCTCAATCAGAATAAACTCACTGCCTTGTTAAAGCACTACAAACAAAATTGTTGGTCTGTATCTTAACTAGCATTGTGAACAAATTATTTTTAGTGAAGCTTCAAATTTGCTTGATGAATCAGTTAAATTTTTTTTTTTTTACTCCTCAAGATGGAACTGTTGGGGGGATTAAGAAATGGTATTTTATTGTGCTTTCAGCTCAACGTTGAACAGAGAGTACAATCTAAAAAGGACTTGCTTGAAACTTAAAGGTTAAGACTTGAAACTGAGCGATATCACTGTACAAATGTGACTTACTCCACCTCTGGCTGGTTTCAACTTGCTGGTGTGACAAAAAATAGTAAATAGTCATCTTTGGAGATACTCAAGGGTTGGCCCCCAAGGTGCAAATGCAAGTGTCAAGAGTACAAAAGCAAGAGCTCTGAGACTACTAACACACTGACAGCTCATTCTAACCCTTAAGACTTTCTTTAATGTTTTTTTTTGTGTGTGTGCGACAGACCTCATATTGCTCTGACTTGTAACCTGTTCTTACTGGGAAACTGAAACTGAACGATAAGCGCAGCAGGGAAGGTGTGGGAGGCAAAATCCACAACCGCTAGTCAGCAGCCCAATGTGCTAAGAAGAATTCAACGACACTTCTACATAGGGAGTACTATAAGACGTTCTTAAAATAACACTATACACTGTACACTATATGTATTTAATGTCCCATAATATTAAAACGAATCTACATTATAAAAGTTAGCCTTTTTTTTAAGCCTCAATGAAACAAATACTGTGATTCAAATATTTAAATTTTTTGTTAAAACTAATCTATACATTATAAAAGTTAGCCTTGTCTTCAAGCCTCCATAAAACAAATACTGAGATTCAAATATTTATGTGCCAAATGATCGATGAACTGAATAGTTATTTTATCATTGCTCATTTTCACTCACACAAACACGCACTCTCACACATGCACACGGCTTAATAGTCATAAACAACACAAATGGCGGCACATCAATCATAACTCTACTGTTGTTGCAGTCTCATAATTAGCTCATCTCTGTGTACCTTGTTCGTACGACATTATGAGGCTAACCTTTCTAAGTCATTAAACTCTAATACTACTGGTTACTTTAATTTACTTCTCACCAATCTATCAACCAGACAAATGTGCAGGCATGAGCTAGCAAATTCCCATCGAGAAGGGAGACATTTGAACATATCACACTGATCTCTCCCTACAGCTGGATGAATGAAAATGAGTCATGCATTGGGCAGACACATTTGTCATTCAACACATTACAGCATACAACTTTCATAACAGATTTGTTCAAAGTCTTTGCATGCTTGCCTGAGTTATTAAATTCTATAGGAAGACGTCATACACGCCACACAAGCTCAGAATTATATCTTCTGAAGAACAATAGGCTTTCACTAATCCAATTAGAGCTGATAAAAATGATTCGGTCAAAGAAAAAAAATTGCTTTCAAGGCTCAGTGAGAAAGCCTAATGGAAACAGATAGTATTTAGTTTAGTAAACAGAGGGGGGTAAATGCATTTAGGAAGTCAAGCAAAAACAAAGCAATATAACTTAATGTCCTTTGAGAAATGATCTATTTTCTTTTATGTGTTTTTGCACACTCTTCGCATAGTGTGTGTGTGTGTGAGTGCACGTGTATGTGTGTGTGTGTGTGTGTTTGCGCGCCTTACCCACTGTGAGTTGACCAGTCAGTTGTCCATCATCAGTCCTAGCATTGATAGTCACATTTCTATCCGACTGCATGATCAATGGACTGTCCTGCAAAAAGACACAGAGGGGTGTGGTGTCATTAAAATAATTGCTCCACTAATGTTAATTATCGACCTAGATACACATACCACAACACAGATAACCAAATGTATCAGCTCCACCATTTGTTATGCTTCCATCAAGAGCAAAAGTGACAAGTACTGCTTTTGTTTATACTGTGAGGCCCAGGTGGAAGCGGTGACCCATGTGACCTTTTTTTTGATCCCACGGCCGGATTGAGACACTCAAATTCACACTTTTCATCACTCTCTCGATTTTCTTCCTAAAGTTACATGATTTTCTGTCCCATTGCTTTCATTTGTTTTCTTTTTATGCCTTGAAATGGCGTTTTTGTTTGGCACCATTAGTTGCATGGCTCACTGGTGGCTGAATTTCTGTGAGGGTTTCACCCAAATAATCCTTTGTTGCATGGTTCAAATTGCAAGTTTTGGCTTAGTGATATAGACAAACGTATCTTCCATAAATGTTCCCTTCAGGTTTAAGAAATAAAATACTGGGTACCAGCAATTAGACTACATGTCAGAACACACCATCCAGCATCATAAAGATGACTGAGGAGTTCCAAATTGAAAACATGTTTTTGTAACCAAAAACTAGTCTAAAATAGCTCATTATTAGTTACCTATTAATCAATTAAATACACTTTGTATGTTATTTTCTATATACCAGTGAATTAAACATCACGGAAAATGATTTTGGTGAATGCAGATGTTTATCCAAAGCATTTTTACATTGGCTGGTGAATTAAATGAGATAATCTCTGTGCATCATCTTTCGCTCTTCTTTTTTTATCCTTTTACTTTATTTCTTATGATACTCAAATTGCTCCTGAAACACAATTACAGCACATACTTACACCGAAGTGGATGAGGCTGATTGTGCTCCTGACACCACAAGAAGCAAAGACACACAAGCATGCAAAGAAAGGATGCCACATTTGACACACACACACACACACGCGCACGCACGCACGCACGCACACACACACACACACATACATACACACACGCACTAATTAGAGAGGTTTTAATTAAGGTCATGTACATGGTCAAACAGATCATTGAAAACACACGCAAATGCGCACACAACAGCCACTCAGGCAGACAATAAAATGGTTTGATGCACATAGTGCTTATATGCTCCCAAAAAAAAGCATGCACACTGGATTAATTATTTTCAGGAAGGCTTGGGATAAGCTTCACTATATTATCTTTCCACTCTGTTTAAAGCGTATGGCTGCTTTGTGCAGCTTGACAGATGTAATGTTCTCAACATCATTCCAGCTCAACGGGCAGTGCATATGAGCGGCCCTGATGCCATTCACTAAGTGCATTGCTCAGTCATCTAAAACCATGACTGTATATGGAAAGTCTTATTTCATTAAGCAACCATATGCAAATGAATGGAAATTGGAGTTGTAAATAATGAATATTAAGCAGACGCTAATTGCTATTTGTGCAACACCTGGTTGACACCGAACAATGTGACGAATACGAGGATATAGTCACCATAATTAAATCTACTGCATTGGAAAATGAGGTAGCTGCAATTAATGCCTCTAAAATGTCAGGTATCAGATATGATTTTTATAGCCCTTATCATTACAGGAACATGTATACCAATATATCATCACTACAAATCAGGGACGCAATGGCCATGGCCTGTGCTTGTTATGTTTACTTCCACTGGGTTAAGGTTAGGGTTAGTTTGGAGTCAATCAGATTTTCATCAAGTATCTCCAGTTGGTTCAAAGTGCTGCAGCACACCTCCTGGCACTCGTAAGAGGGGGTACATAACGACTACTCTGATGTCCCTTTCATTGGCTCCATGTACATTTTAGAGTTCTCAGCATGAGACTTTTTTTTTTTTTTACTGTCTTTGTTCTCTATTGTTTTACCCGTGTTTGTTGTTGTATGACTTAATTGCGATATACATACAGCGCTTTGCTTTAACGTGCTCTAGATATACAGTTGAGTTGAGTGTAAGTTCCTCACTTTCTCTTCTTTTCTTAGTTTTGCCCCAGGAACAGCAATTTTTTTATGTAACCCCAAGTAAGTAAGTATAACATTGGATTACGGTTTAGGTATTGGTCTGGGCATTCCATCTTAATCAAGCTGATCTGCTTGCTTTTTTTTAATTTTTTTATTTATTTATTTATTTATTTATTTATTTGGAATCCTTGTTGGAGCATCCATTCCAAGGGCGTTTTCTCTTCGACATAAGTCAACATGACTTTCTGATCCATGGTCCCTGCAATGTAACAAAAAGGCCTGACACCATAATATGGGAAGCGTCCCTTGTATCATGTTTGTGCCATCATGCGTCACTATCTTACATTTGGGGGGGGTGAAAAAGCGTGGCCTGAGACCCGAAAAGAACAATCATGCTATCATCAGTCCATAAAATGTAGCCCCATTTCTCTTCAGGCTGATGTTTTTGACAAATTGTCACCTCTTCAGAACATTTCATCCTTTTTCCAGCAATGGAACTCAGGGTGGCTTTACATACACGTCTTGAAGGAATGCAGACGAATTGTCCAATCTTTTTGCTTTAATCAGTTCTTTTCACGCTGCTATTATCGTGAACACAAATGTAAGACCATACCAACCTTTGAAACGAGGAAAAAAAATCTATAAAACAAATAAATCCCACATTTTCTTTTCATTGACAGTAGAAGCAATTTGAGGAATCACAAAGACTCTTCTAATCTGACTGTCAACAGATCTGGGGCACTTTTAGCTCAGCTTCACAATGAATAGAGATGAGTCTACCTCAGATAAACCTCGACACAATCCAATGCCACGTTCACAAACAATCCTTTCGAGTAAAAGAGCACTGATTAAAAAACACAAGTATATACTATCAGACTAGCCTGCAGCATTTCTTCATAAAACATGTGGTAATAAGAGGTTAGGTTTTATATTATGATTCAAGACAGAAATATCCTCCAGCAGCTACAACCAAACACACGCATGTACGCACATGCACAAATTCACGCACAAACTCTCCCATTGCTTTTTTTTGCAAAAATGTTTGAAAATACATTGAAAACCCTCACACCTCCATCCAACATTTCATCTCCAGTTTTATCAATAGTAATACATATGCAGTGTTTTTATTTTTTAAGAATGTAATGTTTTATTTGAAACATTTTTTAACGCCGGTACTATAAAGCAAAAGTACTCACCAGATAAACAATAAAATACAACTTTATTTATACAGCTGGAGCTCGGTTTACATATAACAATGGGCTTACCAAAAAGATGTCAATGAAACATTTGATTTTGAGACATGCGGTAAAATATGGCAGAAGCAAGTACTATAATATAAACATAAACACATTACCTGACATGCACTAACTAACACATATGGAGTGGAATATAAAACTAACATGTTAAACACCTGAAGTTAACGGCGTTTCCAAAGTCATTATTGCGGAATTGGTCCACTTCTTTGCAGCCATAATTGCTTCCACTCTTCTGGGAAGACTTTCTACCAAATGTTGTTGGCATGTGTGTCTGTGGGAATTTCATAGCACGTTTGTGAGGTCAGAGGTCATTGATATTGTTGGTCCTGAGAGAGGACCTGGATCACAATCTGTACTCTGGTTCATCCCAAAGGTGTTTGATGAGGTTGTTCAGTCAAGTTCTTCCAAATGAAAGTCATCCAAGCATGCTTTTATGGCTCTTGCTTTGTGCACTGGGGCACATGCTGTCTTGCTGGAACATAAAAGGCCATCGCTAAACTGTTCCTACAAAGTTGGAAGCATTCCATTATAAAATTGACCAACCCCTTTCCTGACCCCCGCTTGCCTGCACTCGCATATCGTTTAGATGTGTGTCATTACTGTATTTAGCCTACTGCAAGTTTTCCTCATTTTATGAATTGTTACTAGCCGTACTACTCCATTATACAGTCGTCATGAATAACTGTGAGGAAACGATAACATCACAGTACCAATCTACATTGCACTTACATGCATGATTGTGTTTTTGCAAGATTCCTATTCATAACTTGCATAATTTAACATTATTTAAATGTATTTTATTCAATCTGCTAAATGGTGCTGTTATTCATGCATTTTGCATGTTTAGAGGTTTTGCTCCAATACACCTAACTCAAATGATCAGAATCATGATCAGAACTTCATTGTTTGTGGAGTACAGTTGAAAATATTTGCCTGTTTGGATAGTGAACAGAGGCTGCTAGTGAATACTTCACAAATATACAATAATTGGTGAATACAATATCATTTAACAAAAATAATTTTGCCTGGGAATAGTTTACTGCTATGAATGATTTATTATCAGGCCTCTTTGCATAATCACCACACATTGTGGCTTCTCGTCAGTTGTCCATTTTGTTGCTCGTTTGAGCTCAGAATTCGCACTGTATGTTCCGAATTGGATATGTTCTTCCACCGTCATTCTTGAATGCAGCATTGTGGAAAATGTCAGGAAGAAGCAATTTCACAGACTCGCTTCCAAGGTGGCATTCTCACACTTACACATTATAACCCATATTCTCATGTGTTTATAAATGCATTGCCAAGTGTGGAAATGGGAGAGAATGAATTACAATAAAAATATATTTTTTTTCCATGCTTACTTCACTTTTGATTGTATTCTTTTCACTCACCTCTCCCTCATTATCCTTCCTTGTTGTTTACACAAAAGAAGAAAAGCAGTATTAACATAAAAATGTTACAAGCACTTGTGAGCTACCATAACATCAGCTCAGTTAATAATTTGATTTGACATTGATTATAGTTGCAGGCACAAGGCTAGGGGCCTCAGGCACTTAGTGTAATTAGCGCATGAACAGTGAGATGTGGAGTGTTGGTTCATCATCATAGCCTCAGGGCACGAGTACAGATGGGCCTAATAACAGCATTCAGCCTGTCCGTCACACTCACTGTTAGAGTGCTCCCTGGTTCTAAGCAGACGTACTTGGTTGTGTTGTGTGTAAGCTACATGTTTATCCACATGCTTATTTGTAGTCAAGCCTTGATTAATTTTGCCATTATGGTGAATGACTGTTGTGATTATTGGAAGAACTGAGACTGTTTTTCTTCAATGTCCCATCTTGGGGTAATGACAGACAAGGACATCTATCTGTTATAATATCTATGTCCAGTCTACTCTATACTTTAGTTCACGAAGATAAGTGGTTGGATATGGAAGCGAGGTATTAAGTGTTTTTTTGGAAGGCTTCATTGTCTCATTTCCCAAAAGCTGTCGCCACATATTACAATAGGACGTCATGGGAAAAAAGCTTAAGTTTGACTGCAGATCAATATCTGCATCCTCTTGAACTCTTAGGCTCTTCTTCTGGCTCCCTTTTTAAGGCATATTTGGTATCAAAGTAGTCTAAAACTATTTAAAAGTAATCAAGTTACACATTTTATGGTACTTGAATTACGTTACCATTATTTCCATAAGCATGAAAAAAAAAAAATCCACAGAGGAACTGCGATTCATGCTAACTCATTGTCCACTGTGCTTCTCTAGAAAACATGCTTGACAAATATTGCAATTAATGCCAGTCTAAGTTCTGATTCATATCACAACCTACAGTGATGCCTTTAATTGCATAATTTATCTTTAAAAGAATTGTTGTACCCAATGTTTTTCAAAGCCCATCTCTCCCGCTCCAATCACATCTGCTTGTGTTCTAAATAATGTAACAACAAGTAATAAATGAGTTGGGTGAATCGAGACAGGCAGGGAGGCTGGTTTAAATTGATCTGTTTGGACTTGTAGCTACATAGTTCTTGCTGTAGTCAGACTTAAAAAACAGAATACCAATCAAACGGTGAGTGATTAAACAGCCTGCGGTGTCCCTCTATTCCTCTTTTATTTATTCAGCTAAATTTGCAAGCACTATTAAATAAGTAATGGGCTTGTTGTCGGGTAGCACTAATGTCTTATTTTGGTACCCAATGGCCATATAACTGCAGAAGTAGAGAGAAACATTCCCACATGCTTAATACCCAATAGGAAAAAGTATTTACAATTCTGAAGTTCAGATGCCCTGTCAAACTAATTTCCCAATCTCGGTCTGTCACATCCTAAAAATATTTTAAACTGTACAAAGTTTTGAAAACAATTTTAACATTGCTTATCACCATACATGTGCAATCGGATTTTTATTCAATGTCAGCTGGTCTGTCTCACTTGAACAACATTTTAAAGACCATTTAAAAGGTGTATTCTCAGGACTTATTTGATAATTAAGGTCCTAATTTGGAAAAGTTTAAATTGACGACAGTGGTTAACAGTTCATCTGTTCTCATAAGAAGGATGAGGTTCATTGAGATTTTACTGTAGTTTGCAATAAATGGAAAGTCGAGGGAGGAAGAAGCAACGAGAAGCAGGGACCATTTGCTTTTAAGAAACATCTTGAACTACAGATGAAGATGCATAAGGATAAAAGACCAACAAGTCCACAATGCAGGAAAAACAGGAGATAAACAACAGGGTGTTTGTTTCAGAAATGAAAAATGCAAACCTCTATGGAAAACGAAGCATCACTACAGAGCATCTCATGGAAAATAGATTGAAATAGATAGACAACGTATACGCTCATCAGAAATTTGGAGGATGAAATAAAATAAATCTAGGGGCTAGCGAGGGAGTCAAACCAAATGCTTTTGGTCTGCAGCAAAAATAAATATTCATATATATTTGATGTGGAGGGTACATCTTTATGACAGTCGCTAATCCTTTAAGATGTTTCCATGCGAAAAGTTGAACCTCGGCAATAGTAGTAGAGACAGTGATATAAAATAGGGCTGACAGCCATTTGATGAATCACTGACAAAATCAACTCTTAGGCTGTGTTATGACAGCAGACGTGTGTTAAATGGTCTGTATCTATACTTAAAAATCAATGCTCATGGAGAAAATTCGAGCTTACATTTAAGCTGTCAAAGCTCAAAGCGCTTGCTCTACTGGAAGCATTATGACTTTCTGTGTGTCATTGTGTTGGATCTCACATTACCTTTTTATATCAGGCAATCCAGGACATAATACCTCCTTATAATAACTATGAAAAAAATTGAAATTGTTGTTCAAGACGAGTTGCAATTTCTCAGATTCTTTGTTTTGACTTTATATATTCATTGCTGAAGTCTAAAAAATTGAGTGACAAACTATGGGACGAGGTCAGCAAAAGGTTAGGTGCATGTGGAGTCCTGTTCACACAGTGAATACAAAAGAGGATCAATAATATGTAAGAAGTGCTGTGGGCAATTATGGTATTAATTTGCCATAACGGTCTCAGAACATTCCATCAGGGTCACCTCTTCCCTCAAAACATCACAGATCAACCAACTAGCATTACTATTTCAGTACAGCATGTATTTCTTCAAACAGTACCGGGGGGAAGCGAGTACTAGGTGTTAATTTGAAGGTGATGCTTGGGTACGGGTGATGACACACACACATACACACTACTGCTCATTGATTGGTTGATATCTCATTACAATACATCTTCAACATTGTTATTCCATTGGCATGACTGTGATTTCTTTGCTTCAGAGATCTAAGGATAGAAATGAATAGCCACCCAAAGTGGATTTGTTTTTATTTACACTGTATATATTTCATATACCTGCACCTAAGCTGAATAGAGTATCAGTAATATGCACAATTGTGCACTTGGTATAGAAGTCATGAATGAAATAACTCAGTGGCAACAAGGACCGGACTGTCCCATCATGTAAATAAGTTATTATCGATGCGGGAAAAAAAATGACCTTTTGACCTAAATTTGTATCCTGCTGCTGGTCCGGTAATGAATATTTATCCAACAACCAATAGAAACTCATTTTATAATGCTTATCTATCTCCATGTGCTATTCGTACTGTCATTCAACAGTATTTCTACGTAAGGCGATTTCTCCATTTAGTTTGTATTGGACCAGTAAACATAATAGGCACATAAAGCCCGCTACATTGGATTATGAAAAATATGCTGGGAGCAGACAATTTACAATGAAGGCAATCGTGTTAATTTAATTTGCTTGCAAGTCACAATCATGTGGTTAAATTAATAATTGAACTACGTATATGTTGTATGTATCTTTGTGGAAACAGCTCACATCAAATGTAGGCAGGAAGCAGATACTGACTTTCTACTGGTCTTCAAAAAAGAAACCAGTTTAAGAACCTGCTCTACAGCAATGTGCAGTTTATGGGATTTCTTTTAATCTCACATTCTTTTCATCAGAATCTTTAACTAGTTATTTCTAAAACAAGTCACATTTAGTAGGTACACCAATTGGTTCAACTAGTATTGCATTGCACAAAACTAATCAATGAGATGTTTTTTTTTTTTAACTTGTTTTGTTATTAAAATTGTATCCCAGCAACATTTGGTGCAGCAGTTGCTTCATTTGTATTTAATCTCAGGTTGTCAATAAACATCGGCCTGGGCATTTTACATCCCCACATCTTCAATATTCTTAGGCTGATTCATGTGCTCAGTTAGATTTCTTGACATTGGCATCCCTGCAGATGAAATCACAGAGTCGTTACCACCGTAATTGTTGGAGGGTGGTTTACAAGTAAGAGACAACAACAAAAGTGGATCTGTGATTGCCACCATTTGCATGAAAATAGACATGAGCAAATTTCAATGCATTAGCCCGTATGAACACGCTAGAAATTAAAAATAAAATCTGGTTTAGACAAAAATACAGGACTTAGCTGCAGTTCTGTAAATAGAGTCGACAGATTGAACAGTCGGTCAAAGTATAGCAGTATTAGTCTACAGTAGCTAACAAATCACATAGGATAATGAGAGATGGTGTGAAAATAATACAAAGAAATGAATAAAATCTGCATCAACATAAGGGAAGGTCATAAAGAGATAACGACTAAAAAATATTTTATGGAGGATCTGTCTAGTGTTGAATATTATTTTAGTAGTTTACTGCATTTTTTCGCAGTAGAACAGCAGGTCACAAACCCATTATAGTTTGGTAGGGAGTTTAATACTCGAAAGAGTTCGCAATACAAGAAATTAAGGGTATCAGAAACTGCACAGAAGTACAACCTTTTAAACTGAGGACAGACAGCATCCTTGGAGTGAGCCATTCTTTTCAATCAACTTTTCTCAAGCCTCAGTGAACATTTTTTTTACATAATTAAACACAACAATTAGCTAAATACAAGTTGATGAAATGAATGTAACCTTGAAAGATACATATTCCACAGAAGACTGCACAGATAAATATATGTTAAAGGAATGGACCAGCGATGATGGCCCATTTTTTCCACTTATATTATCTCTTTTTGCCTATTCTTTGATCAGAAACATTTTATTAGCTTGCATTTTTAATTATATCAATTTGTTTTGAGAAATTAGTAAATAACTACTCTTGTAATGCCTATTTCTGGGTAGTAATATGGCCCCGTCCCCTTCACAATTCATCAAAGATGGTACCTTTGAGTGGTTTTAGTTTTGTTTTCATTTTAATTTGTATTTCCCACCTTCTTTGTCATTTAATGTTTACTGTATGTCATGTGGACCCATTATTGCGTGTTTTAGCATACTTGGCCATGACATTTATTAAAGGAGAATAACTGCTTGTTGGTTATACCATTTCGTCAGCGCATGCTTGCATTATTACCATTTCCATTGAGGGAAATGTCGGCACTATTCGGCCGTTACCGCGTTATGACCACAGGGACCCATGTGGTTCAACTAAAATGTTTGTGCTCTTGGACTGGCTGCGATGGTACGGCTGGATGGATGACTGGAGGAGGTGAGGATGTGGACTGAAGAGCGTCATCAACATAGGGGCCCGGAGGAGATGTGGAGTTTGAAAACTAAAGTAAAGAGAATCAAATTGGAACAGGAGATCTGAACCATTCTTTCCATATGTGTCTACGGTATGTTATTCACCAACGGATACTACAGTTTCTTGTTTGCGGTGCTTTGGATTGAAGAAAGGAGAAAAGACAAGTACATTTTTTATATCTTGTCAATTCATTATCATTGATATAATTTGTATCCCTTTTTATGATAAATATCCTTTTGCCTTTCCACAATCTGATTTCCCAGAATCTTTAATGTGGAAGATTTCTGGAAAGCCACTTATCTCATGGACAACCTCATATTAATCACAATTCTTGGAATTAACAAGGTCAGACCATTTTCTCCGGACAAGATTTAAGATTACAGTATTTTTTTTTTATGGTGATTGAAGGATGTGAGTGAACTCTGAGATTGTGCCTGGCAGGAGCACACCATAAATTCTTCTTCACTTGATCTATTTCTCTCCTCTCTGAAAGGCTAATATTACTTCCATTCTGGTGACATTCCCTAAAATCTTGTTAAAAGATAATGAAGGCCATTTTATTCATGTATTTATTTATTTAAAGCTATTTTTAATATATTTTATACAAAGCCTATTTAATCAAACCTGGAGTCGGAATCACATTTTTTAAACTTTATATTTAATTTATCAAGAGTGGAAGAGTCACCGTCTTGTTTGATAAATTGTTAATGTTGTGGGGGATGTGGAAACCCTGGGACATTTGTCAAGCTATCCACGGATATCTGCGTGGAGCAGCCCTCTCGACGTCTGACAACATGTCACTTATTCACACAGTGTATTGTAGTACCGTATTTTCCGGACTATAAGATGCACCTGATTATAAACCGCACCAGATAAAATTGGGGGAAAATCTTGTTTTGGTCATATATAAAGTAGTGGCTTATAGTCCGGAAAAAAAATTAATTTCTGTGTTAAGGTTGCAGAAAGAAAACGTCGTGTGAAGAGTGCAAGGTTGACACACTGTTTCATTTAATTAAATTGTATACCTGTTGAACAGATGGAGGAAAGACTTGATACGTATATTGAATAATTTCATGGGATCCAATTAAAAGGTTAACAGAATTTAGGCTTCCCTCAGAGACTGAATTTAAATACAGAGATGCTGCTGCCATGCCAAATTATTAAATAAATGTTGGATTTGAATGAGAGTCAATATTATATCTAACAGAGCGTCCTGAATTGCAATCATTTAGTGCTCCTAGGTTTTGTGAGTGGCAGAGGTATGATATGAGAGCCACCTGATTGGATATTAAGGTGGTTCTAATGGTCAAACGGCATTCATTGTAAACATTTAAGGAATCACTGTTAGATATGACAAAAATCACACGTGATCATTTTAGTTTACCATGTTTCTGCACCTAGGCTGTGGTGTTACATTCAACAGTTTTCACTTTACAGCAACAATCCATTTTGAAACTGCTGCCACTCTCCTCTCCGCCAACTGCTACATGCTGAAAAGTAAATACGGGAAGCCCTTGATCTCCTCTATTGTTGTTTCCGTTGTTTGTGTCTTGTACCAATTGGTGGGTTCAATGCCACTTGCACTTGCAGCTTGCTGTCGAACAAGTAGAAAATCAACCACTGCACAATAAGGGTGGTGTTGGAATTTTTGCCAAAAGGTTCTACCTTGGTTTCATCGGACCATTGTTTGGTATATTTTATCATGATTTGAAACGAGCTTAGAATACATATCTGTGTGTGTGTGTGTGTGACTGACAGACAGGCACGCTTGAATAACTCAGCAGACTGATGATAACTTCTTACCAAAGTCACTCTCACTAAAATAGTGTAATATTTTAATATAAAACATGATGCAAGGAGGGGGTTGGTCAATGACACTTTCCACGGGACAAATTGTATCGATAATTTAGAAATAATATTCCGAGATAACGCTTATTGGCAATGCACACTACACAGGGAGGAATAGGTTTTAAAAAAAGTGCAACAAAAAAGAATAATTTGCCAAAACAAATTACACACACCATGTGATGGGAAAGTCAGAGTAGCTTGACCTGTGGTCTTTGAAAATATTGTACCTTTCCTGTTTCAAAAAAGACAACTAAAATAACTTTAAAACAAATACAGTCAGCCTGCTGCAATTCCTCTGAGAGAAAGTTAGTGCGGATAATGGACAATTAAAGCCAAACAAACTCACAATAACAGCCACACGGTCACAGTGTAACAACTTTAACAGCTCCAAAATGTCCTCCTAAACTGAGGTCTGCATCTGTCTGCTCACATCTACCTAAAATTGTTGACAATATTTCAAAGTCAAAATCAATAGAGACTGGCAAGATGGGAGCCACCTAATTTTTTCTATTAGAAACCTCCAGCATTCAATTAGAGCGGCGGAGTTGGAGAAGTTTCAGCAAGTTCATGTCCTTAGGGAAGAACACTGAAAAGTATAGAGTGGAAAAAGAGTGAATAATAAATCCATTCTTGACAAGGAGAAATGAAGTTATCTCGCCACTATCATCCAACAGCAATCTGTTCCAGGACACTGCATGGGCCGAGGTTCTTTTAATTACAGTTTGAAACATTTTCCAATCGTACCTATCTTTTGTATGTTTATCATATTGTGTTACACCCCTAGAGAGACACGCACTTTTATAAATTACCTCCTTCCATAGCATACTAACATCTATCCTATCGGATCTGTCTGTGACAGCGATTTCCCCCAAGAAAGCAAAGCCCTTATCCAGGCAGTCGACTCCACGTAAATAGGACAGTCTCTCGGGAGGCTGTATGACTACATGGATGAGAAAGGACCCTGAAACTCAAACCAAAAGACATAAAACAGGTGGAGTTTGTGCAGGGGAAAAAATAGTCGTAGATCATTGATAGAAGAAAAGTCTAATAAAAAGCAACAAACAAAGAAAAGCATTTAAGTTGTGTCTTGTGTCAGTTAAGGTTGTTATGTGGTCCCTTTGGGGACAATTACAGACCTGGCGACATGAGTCTGTGTGAGTGAATGTATAGTGAGGATGGGCAATTACTACAGGACCACTGTACACGTTCACAGCAAGTATTGGGAGAGTCAAGGATTTCGTGATGGTCTGCTCACGTCTTATGGCGCTTCGTGCTAGAGCACTTAAGTCTTATTCAACCTTTAAGTCAGGGGTGTCAAACTCATTTTTTTCGTGGGCCGCATTGTAGTCATAGTTTCTTTCGGAGGGCCATTATGACTGTCAACCCAAATAAATGTATGAGCACCTCATATTATATGGAGTAAAAGCTACAAAACAAACTGACAAATAACTCGTTTTCAAATCAGACGAGTAAAAACTGGTCAAATATTTAATAAAAAAAAAAAAAAATTAAAAGTGAAGACAATTTGCAATTCTAGTAATGACACGAATTTGATGCACAATTTGTCTTCGTGGGCCACATAAAATTATGTGGTGGGTTGTATCTGGCCCCCGGGCCTTGAGTTTGACACCTGTGCTTTAAGTGATCATTTTTTGATTTTGTACTGAGAACACTTTCTTAGTACGTACCTTCCAGCAATCAGTTTTCAATCACTCAATTCTATTTGATCAAATGTCTTCATTTGTCTCTCCACCAAGATCTTTGTATTGGGTGAGGGATGTCTTTTCAAACTTATCTGTAAGATCTAATGAGGGCAAAGACAAGGTAATAGAGCTAGTACAGGACTCAAACTAGATAGAGAATACGTAACTCGTACATAGAAATTTAAAATTGGTGTTATTATCTGACTGAATCTCCCAGTTTAGCAATTTCTCCTCTTCTTACCTTGAAAGTGGTCAAGGACTGTAGCTTTAATTATCCTGCCAGCTATTTCCCTCCTCCCGAACCCTTATTGTCACAGAGCACATGCCTTTTGTGAGGGGCTCCAAGCGCTGGTTTGAGATGAGTTTCTCAGAGCTGGCAGAAATGTTGGCAACTGAACAGCTTTATTCTCTGTTCACATCATCCGTGCTTCAGGACTTCCAAAGCTTCACCGGTGCCTTTAAATGCCTTCCCAACAGCCCGCTGATTCGAGTTTCCGGCCAAAGTACCATTGTTCTTGGTTCAAAATTCTGCCTAGCTCTCCATTCATGCAACATAAATACACACTTTAGTGCCAAAGGTGTCACTGCATTTGTCACAGTAGCAGGTATATAATGACAGAATATAACAAGTATGTCACTCAGAAGAGCGCAGGCCTCAGCCAAGGCTCATTTCTTAAGAAAGTGAAAAAAACGAGGTGCTGTATGTCTTCCCTGTGTTTGTTGATCTGTTCATTGACAGAAGTTGATGAACAGTTGGGCATTGCCAGGACTATATTGGAGGGTAAACAGTACCATCGGTGCCTTCCTCAAATAATGGTAAATGGGTTATACTTGTATAGCGCTTCACATCCCATTCACCTACTGATGACATGCCATTAGGAGCAACTGGGGGTTCTGTGTCTTGCTCAAGGACACTTTGGCATGGTTACAGTGGTTGAAGATTAAACCCCCAACATCTGGATTGTGAGGCAACCACTCTACCACTGAGCCATATCCCCCAAATAATAAAATGAAAAAGAATACCCACACTCAAATATAATTATTCGCTGAAAAGACCCATCTCAGCCCTTTTAACAGTCTTGATTCTTTTTTTAATTCATTTAGGCTATATGAACATTATTTTCCAACTTGCAATAGAATGAAGTTGAAATCAATTAAAATGGATCCTCTTCACTAGTGGACTCATTGGAGCCATCTCACCCAACTCCAGCGCTCTGCACAAGAGGCTCCTGCCTGTGCCAGTGTTACAATGATTGATAGTATTATATAAAAACATATATTGTACTGTATAACCTTATACATACCTAGTTTTTATAGCCTGTTTTTATTTTGATATGTGGGTTTGGTATTGATGTAAGGGTGGTGACTCCTGTGCAGTCCGAGCTACACCAACCAAATCAGTGCCCAGCACTTTCTTGTGAAGGTTCGGAGGATGGAGTTTTTACGAACATATACTCTTTATAGTCGCTGACGGCGAAGTGGTACTCTAAATTTGCCTTTGGTGCAGGCAGCATGGATTCACTTCCCACTCAGTGAAGGTGTGAATGGATGTCTGTCTCTGTGCTGGACAGTATATGTGTGCCCTGCAAGTGATTGGCAACCAGTTGAGGTTGCCTTTCGCCTGAAGTCAGCTGGGATAGATAAAAAGTCAATTAGAACTACATGGACAGTAGTGGCGTAGAACATTTACACAGTATTGTAAATTCAGTATATCATCTCTTCTTTTACAGAAGCCATCTGTTCCAATTGCACTCATGCTGATGTGTTTCACCTTACATATATCTGTCGTCATCTCCCTGCATACTGGGTGGCTAAAGATAATGTAATTGAAAAATGTCCCTCCTAGCAGAATTGGAAATTAGGTGCACTGTGTAGAACACAAGCATGACATAATAATATCCACACATGGACGAAATTGTTGCTACCCTTCTGTTAATAATAAGAAAAAAAAAACAATAGTAATAAAAACAAAGAGAGTTTTAATGAACATTAACCAGTAAAAATCAGATATTGCTTTTGAGTTGCAGTACAGCAGAATTACTTTAAAAAAACAAACAAATGAAAAAGGCATGGACAAACATGATGGTATCTTCAATTTAGTATTTTGTTATTGTCCATCATTTTTCCTCCTATGGCCAGATCCACGGATCCTGGCACCAGTCCTGTGGATCTTAGCTTTCGGAATAATATGTGCAATTGTGTAAAAGGCAATAAACATGCTTCCTATTGGCGCCACCATTTACCCGTATTTATTCATTTCATTCTTTCCATTTGGAGTGGTTGCTTCACTCTGAGTACTTTACTGCAAAAAGACCTCCTTCTTTACGTTTTTATATTCAGGCCTCTTATTATCCTGTCTTTCATCACCACTCAGGAATTACATTCCTCCATGTGTCGCTCTGAGAAATATGCCGTTCTCTGAGTTGAGTTGTCACTGTTAGCCATTGTGTGATTGTGTGCACGCGGACTCGTGTGTGAATAACTGTGTAAGTATTTGTACAGTATATCGGCTTTCAACTTATTATGGGTTGTAAAAAGATTTCCTTCCTTTTAAGGCGTCATTATTAATGTATGATTGTTAGTAAAAGGGATGCATCAATGCCCAATGAAAGTGAATCCAATTTGACATCTCTGGGTTGTTAAGTGGACATGTACAAGACAAGTAAAGCATATCAACACGATGCTTTCCCGAAGTGTTCATTGTTAAATAACTTTGCATTATCAAGGAAGATAAAAATAATTTACCTGATGATTCTTATTTACACACTAATGGATCTGTTAAAGGGCCTTTTATCATTTTAGGCTGAGGCATAGTTAGGGTACGTGTACAGGAAATTTCAGGATGAGCAGTTATTGGTTTGATTGGAAAAAAAAAAAATCAAATAATTTCACTAACAAAGCTTCAACAATAATTAACCTCAGTTTCCAAATAATTTTTGAGTTTTGTTAAAAGGAGAGGTCATGTATACTACAAAAGGTCAACATGAAACTGTCCCAGCTTTTTTAGAATGTGTTGCAGGCATTAAGTTTAAATAGAGTGAACATTTGCAAAAAGAAAATCTATCTCAGATAGATTTGTGGCATCAACCCATTGTACAGTCATTGATTTGTGGTCACTCATTTATCTGCAGCTATCTCTTCCCAGCTTGTCATCTTCATTTCACCCCTTCTTTCTGTTTTTTAAGTGCCTATCTCTCAGTATATCTTCTCATAAAGTAGATTATTGGGTCATCCAGGAGTTTCATATACTTCCGATTCAGCAAGTTTCCCCTTAACCAGTGCAACCGCTGCATTATTTATGGTCAATTGTGATAGCTGTTAATGTCGAAATAGGAGACAGTCCATCTACTGAAAATAAGATCATTATCATACAGCAGGTCAATTCTGGTTTCTTTTTTACGTACATATGACATGTATCTGATTTTTTTTTTTTTTTTTGCATGTCAATGTGAACATACAATTTAGATTTGGTCAAAACTGACCTCGGCCTCTTTTGTGTAAGGAAATTGGACAAGCATCTGATGAGACTGGATATCATGCTAACAATCTAAAAGTTTAATATTTATGATCCATCAGTTTATCTACTGTACATGAAGCATAATAATCTGCTGCCTATTCGGAAAATAGAAAACAATACTCAATCAGTATTCAATATTCAAAGAATTCATCATAGTAATTAGGTTAGAATAGTTTTACAACTTTAACTGGTACTGATTCCTCTTATTTGTCTTATAAAGTTGTTCATTTTTATTTAGTCATTTATCATATACAAAACTTGTTAAAAGGCATGTTAATACTTTATAATATTCAACCATATAGTATTTAAGATAGACTCTATGTTACAATGTACAGTAATAATTACAATAATGATACTAAAAAGTTAAAACTCAGGTTTCAACAATATAAAACAGACATTCACTCAAACACACGCAAAATCACACATCTTTCGTTGTTGCATTACGATTCCTCTTCTGATAAATCCCAATAATGACATAAACACCAAAACATTTTTAGGCATGTCAACCAAGTACCAAAACATTGAATTCACATTGTCGTACTGAGTGCAGTAGTCGGCCAAGTTTTGCCACGTCTTTTACACCCAATGTCTGGGTTCTTTGAAAGGACATCGAATTCAATTACATCCTCCAAACTCTCCAATTGATGTTCCACAGCTCCATCTTTTTCTGAAGCCACTCGCACTGATAAACGGCGCAATGGATAAATGGTGTAATGATATCCTAGAGCTGCAATGATCTCATGGCTGGAGCAATGGGAAGAGGTTTGTATTGAAAGACTGATTCTTTTTTAACTTTTTTACTTTTCCCTCTATTTTCCCGTCCCACCGCACTATAAATGTACAAAACCTGTGTCATTCGTGTAGCTGCCCTAATAACACAAACACACACTTTTACACACATTGTCATTTCAAGCATGCTCTAAGTGCGCACCCATTGTCTATGTTGCCTTCACTAGCAGAATCAATGACAATTCTGGGTGGGTTTGATGGATGGAGGTATTTTGAAACAAATGTCAGAACATGTTGTAGTGAGATACAAAAACTCGCGCATGCATCCACAGACGCACACTTTTGATAGATACCTTCTAGGGAAAGCCTGAATATTTCATTAAGATTCATTTTTATGACCTATGTATTATTTACATGCAAAAACCGAGTCAAAGTAAACTAAATAAGGCTAGTATTATCAATGTGATAAGAACAAAGGGGGTAACTCAAAAAAAAAAATACAACACAAACAATCTGGTTTCAGATAATCTGAAACAACACTCAGTGCTCATCAAAAATTTAGAGAGAAAAAAAAACAGTATTTAAAAAAAAAGAAAAAAAACCCCACAGCTTTTAGAATCAAAATAAGAATCAGCTTTATTTTATTAACAATGTCTCTGTAAACACAACCATTTTAATGACAATTTGACTTAGATTGAATTATGTTGAACTACAACTATACTACTGTAGTCCATCCATCTTCTGTACCGCTTAGTCCCCACGGGGGTCGCGGTATACTACTGTAGTGTTTTTAAAAATTAAATACATACATTTGTCAGGAAATGTGTGTAAAAGTCTCATTTGTATTTAGTAGCCTACCTTTTTTGGCAGCATAATTGTATAGTGTAGTCTGCAGTACTTGAACTGTATAAGTCTTTTGAAAGATGTTGCATTTGTTTTTTGACAGATGTGGAGATCAAATTATATTAAAAATAATCTAAATCTAAATAAAAAACATCACCAGTGTTCTTCACCCCAAAATATTAATCATGTGCATGTACTGGGCTCCTCTGGTGGGATCCAGAATTGATTTGAGTCTTTCTTTTCATATGTGCTACCTTTGCACTAAGTGATGTAGTGAAATTGCAATGATGTCACAAACAGAGCAAGTGTATGGACTTGTAACTACTTGAAATTATTAGTATTGTACAATTAAGAAAACCCACATTAAACATTAAAGAAAACAATTAAAACCATGCGACAGGTGCACTTTACACTTGTAGGCAAAACCTTACATTTTCACACTTACCCTTCGGGACTGGATCTCTTTGACGTATAAAGGCAAAAGGAATTCAGACACCCCCTCCAGTCTCACCCCTTCTTTGGTCACTCGCAGATTGCCCATTCCTTCCTATAACCAGAGAGAGGGTGATGGTGGTCAGTGCTTGCTTGTGAGAACAGCCACAGCACAATAATAATAACAGAAGAAGAGTGTATGTTTTTCAAGGACATTTTTGGCATGAAGGGTCACGTTTGAGGATATGACAATGCATGCAGTCACGTCAAGACAATACGACTTAAAATTTTTAGGATGGTACGACAGATTGAGTGTGTAATAAACTCAATGGAATAGATTGGTGGGATATTTGAGTGTGACAGTGATGAGTCTAATTTCTTTTCGGTCAAGGGAAAGCACCTGGTACAAAAACAATCTTGTTTACTCTCATTTGACATTAGAAAAATCTCTAAAAATGTCTTCAACAAGGATAGAAGCATTGACATCAGTACAGAGAATGACTTTGCTGTCAATATTTGAGCTCACTCTTGTCTCAATTACACGATGAGGCGATAATGACTGACCTGCCACTGTGGCTACGATGAATACAAATGAGTTTGACTTGCTGGGCACTTGACTTTTTTTCCCCTTCATAATCACATTTATTGATGGAAATGACTGATATTTTTTAAAGGAACTGAATGTGGAAAGGTGCTATTGTTAATTATCCTTAATTGCCGGTGCAACAGACCAAAACATCTTTTCAAATTGGAAACTTTAGGCGTGAGAAAGATTGAAATGGAGAATTAAGGGCGAGGAGCTAAAGAAAGTTTCAAAGAGAGACAGGCTCAAGAGATGCTTCTATCAAAACAAAATCCTAAGAAAAAAGTTATTGATGGATGGAAAAAAAAACTCTCATACATAAGGGAAAACATTATATCCGTGTGCTCTTTTCTTCAATGCATATTACGTATAGAAACCCATATTTAAATTGCGTATTAGAAGAAAAAAAAAAGCTAAGCATTATTTAAGTGCCCACCAGAAATGGTAGCGCATGAGTGATGCAATGAATTTTAGTAATAGTGCAATTTAATGCACACCTAGATCTAGAACAAATCCCAGAATATCAGACTTGGCAGTCCGTTAAAAGATTTTAAAAAAAAATCAATAACAAAAACCAGCCAGATGTTTTCTGTGATCTGCGGCCATTAAATTAAATGAACAGTGGCGCATGACGCGTGTTCAATAAAAAATAACACAACAGGTCTGAAAAGTCCAAAACACAGGCATAATGGAAAAACACATATCCGCATTAGAACACAGGAGAAGCATCTACAGAATCAAACATTGAACAAAAAGTACAAGCAGCACATGCATGTACACACTCCGGTCAAGTAAACAATCAAGTAAAAGGGAACTATTTCTCATGAATATCTAAAAAAAAACAAAAAACATTGCGACATACATGACTTGTACATATACAGATATTTTGGCTCCATTCAGAAATTCATACTAAATGTACTAAACTGAACTGACTCGTACAACCAGGTGCAAACTGGGCTAAACTGTTTCATTATAACTAAGCACACTACAATATAATATCAGTCTCAAAAATATTTTCTCCCCCAAAATGTGGCATTTTGTCACCTTGAAGAGCATTTGTGCGCTGATGAAGAGGACAAAACAACAGAGGTGAGCTGTCATGGCCAATAATGGCCTTGCCTGATGGCCTAAACACCATCAGAAGCACTGACCTACATTTACACCCCAAATTGTAATACTTGACCCATGGAATTATATTAATATACACATTTCTCAACAGTCTATTCTTTTGATCATTTACAATATCCCTGGGCTGTTGGTTCCAGTACTGTATGTGGATACATGATATTATTTGTCCAGTAAGATTTCAGTCATACTATGTTGCCATTACATGGCGACCGGGGCTTAATGTCACACATTTTACACTTTAGTGTATCTCTTGGAATAGAAAAATATTATATAAATAATGTGCCAAATGAAAGACCAAAGTCTTGGCTGTATATTTTGTATTCATGTCATGTTCATATTCTTTTGTCTGTGCAGAGTTATAAGCAATCAAACAGAGAGTGTGAATATTTGGCATGTTGCTCCATCCTCAAGTAAGTTATCTACATGGGGTGAGATGTCACATTGGATTTACAAGCTAATGAAAAAAGGGTAAAATTATGTGTTTCTCCTTTTTTTTTTCTTTCTTTTTTTACTTGAAGGTGAACATTAAGTCGAGAAAAGAAAACGTTCACTATCGAGGTTGAAACATATTTTGAAATAGGCTTAGAAGTAACTTTCAAAAGAAAATCCAACAGTCAATAGATTACAGTATGACACTACATTACATTGACGTTGGTATCGTTCTGAAAAATGTGGTATCGAACATCCTTATTTCATATGAATACCATCGGTCAGACATAATAAATAAACAATAAAATATCACTGCCATCATTTTACCGCCACACTGGCTACAGTATTGATTTCAAACTTTTACAGGTTGCTCGAACTATCTTCATGACCTTGCTCTTAGATTTGGAATGAGCAGTTGCTTCAGTGGTCAAATGCCCTCCAAATCTTCCAGCACACATCTTGCCACTGGTTAAAGTTCTGTTTCTTTCTACAGTGGTTGTGTTGACAACTTTAATTTGCATCAATTAGTTGTTCCAAGAAAGGATATATGCAACTAGATCCAGTTTCATGCACAGCTATATTTTTGAGTCTCAAAATGCTTGAGAGGTAACAGTAAACCATATTCAATCACTTTAATTTTATTATTAACCACAGTGGTGTGGCATAATAGTGGTTGAATGCAACTCCACACAATGCAAGCTGCTTCTGAAAGTCTTGTGAATCTATATTGTGACTGGTTGTTTATCCCCTGCATAAGTATAATATGATTGACTGGCAACCAGTTCAGGGTGTACCTCAATTCTCTCTCCCCAAGTCCACTAGGATAGTCTCCATCTTACTCACAACTCTAATGGGGATAAGAGGTAGAGCAAATAGTGGATGGATGGAATATTTTAATGTAGATTGAGTAATATGAAACATTTTCACCAATATCTCTGAAAAGGTTAAATACATTTATCAAACATGACAAAATGAAAAATCTTGGACCTGAAAAAGTTCAATGTATGATTTACACACATATAAAGTGCTATATAATGCACTATACAATACACTCATGAGCTTCCGTGTCCCACATAAATTTAAGGGTTAAGTTAAGAATAGACCCGACAAGTTACAGTGAATGCTAAACAGCCAAAATAAAATATGACAAAGAAATTATTGAGTGACAGAAGATTCCTTATGCAGTTTAAATTCCATGCACATCAACAACCCGGTCACTTCTCTGACTAGGACTGATATGACCTGAATACCAAGCAGTGTATAAAATATATGACTGGCTATGTTGTTGATGGATGTGTTGGCGCTAATGTTAGGTGATGTGTGCTGGTCTGTGTTAATTTGAAGCTGCATAGTGTGTCTGTGCAGGATGCACTCTGTGTTCTTGACTAAAGCGCATAAGACTTTGTGGAAATGAAGTCATAACCAGCACAGCAGACACAATAGACAGTAGTCAGTGCCTGCCAGTGGAAGGCATTAAATTAAATGTTTGACCTGCTGTACCTTGTGGATTGTGTCATGGTGTGGCATGACATGAGTGTCATTTTGAAATGGGCAATTTTCAACAAATGGGCTCCAAAACAAATAAACATCTGTGGCCTTATAGGTCAGCGGAGATAACTCAATTAGACATGAAATGTGAAAGAGGTTTTGTTCATAGAAGGACCGCAGGTGAAATAAAACATTGTGGGGAGTGATTTCTTAGTTTGTGTGTGTGTGTGTGTCCTTGAACATAGCATTACTGAACAGATAGCATTACTCTAGTAAATGACAAAAAAATGCAAATGTCAGTGCAATATGGCTACATCGACACTAGCTAATTCAGCATTGCCCCCTCCATTGCAAATTAAACAATGGGAGGTAAATGATTCCCAATGTGAAAGGAATTACCAATTTTATGACAGAGTGATTCCAATCCTATTAGAATATCCATCCATCCATCCATTTTCTGAACCGCTTAGTCCCCACGGGGGTCGCGGGAGTGCTGGAGCCTATCCCAGCCGTCATCGGGCAGTAGGCGGGGGACACCCTGAACCGGTTGCCAGCCGATCGCAGGGCACACAGAGACAAACAACCATTTGCACTCGCACTCACACCTAGGGACAATTAGGAGTCTCCAATCGGCCTACCAAGCATGTTTTTGGGATGTGGGAGGAAACCGGAGCGCCCGGAGAAAACCCACGCGGGCCCGGGGAGAACATGCAAACTCCACACAGGGAGGGCCGGAGGTGGAATCGAACCCGCACCCTCCTAACTGTGAGGCGGACGTGCTACCCAGTGCGCCACCGAGCCGCCTCCTATTAGAATATGTTCCTTTTAAAAAAATAACGGTAAAGCCAAAGAAATCTTTTCATTCCAGAATAAACTGTGGTTCCACTTTACTTCGGATCAAACTAGCAAAGGAGTTTACAAAACTGCATTAGAGATTTTTCTTTTTTTTTTAAGGTTGACAGCAAAGCCAAGAGTCAAGACTGTGCTGCGTTGAAAGAAGAACACAATACGTCAAAAATGTGCCTCCACTGTTGGAGTAACAGTGTGACTATATGCGAGTTAGTAAACAGTCATCCTCAAAAATATGTTCAAGAGACCTTTCGACACACCGCGAGGTAGCACTATGTGCAAATAGGAATAGCGTGGGTTTGTTTCAGCTTGTCTGCACACAAAACTGCATGTGATTTATGCATGGAACCCTTTCAGTTTGTGGGTGTGTTTGTTTATGTGACAGTGTGTGTATGCCTCTAGCCAATCCATCAGTGCAGTGTACACATGGCAGCATGTAGACAGATGGTGAAGTGTGTGTTGAGAGTTTTTGTTTGTGTAAAGAGCTGACAAGGCTGTGGTATTGACATGCATATTTGAAAGTGATTGCCTGCATGTGCTCAACTTTCCTATATATATTTTTTTTATCTTCACCCACAAGATTAAATGAGTGCATATTAGGCAAGGGTCTTTCATGTGCTGTCAGTCACTGCAGATATATTGGCTAAACATACTGGCTGGGAGAGATGGAGAATGAAATGTAGAAGAGAAGGGATAAAAGAAAGTGGTAAAATGAACATTTGAGGGGAGCAAACAAACAAAACAGTGAGAGATCTCAAACGCAATGGGAGAGGCACTGACAGATTGAAAATATGAAGGATAGGGCATGATTACTAAAACAAAACAACTTGAAGTACAAGCTTTTCCCAAAGGAAGTGAGCTTCACTGAAACAAGGTCAAGGTAGCTTTTACATCTCAATATAGAAACCTGTTATTCCAAAATGATTTCAGTGACTTCAGTTTGGCTTATTGGCCTTACATTAGTCCTTTTGATTTAAAAGAAGTTACAAATGCTTCCAGCTTGGTAGAAACCGGTCTGCTATATTGTTATTTGCGCTGGCAAAAAAATAAAATATGCCTGGCATTTGGCAAAGTTGAGACCTATAGTATGAAGTATGAGATGCCACAACAATGACAGAAATGTTTTTCCCATCAAAACTAGCTCAATGTCAAACACTGCATTATTTAAAGTTTAAGTAACAAGGTCATGCCCTCCTCACAGAGTGGAATTAGTTTATAATGTTTATGGTCTGATGCTCTTGTATTTCAATAGATAATGGCAAATGAGAGATTTTTCCATCCGTATAATCTAGTACTCTAAGGGCTTTCTTGTGGGTCTTCAAAACTGTTCATTCCATTTTTGAAACTTGAATGACGTTGGGTTTGTCTAACTGATATTGGGAGGTATCAAGGGCATCTCAATTCCTTTCACTGCATCTTGAAAGACATCTGATGGAATATGTTGCTCCCTGTTGGGAGTCAAGGAAGGTATCTACTTCATCATCCATAAAACGAAAGTAACTGTTCCCTATTTAGAAGGAAAATAAACATTACATTACTCTGTGGAGTATTTTTTTTTTTGTTTGACAGCAAAGTATAGAATCCATTGCATGACAATCTTACATTGTGGGTGAAATGACGAAGGCCCCACCCAGTTTATCAAAACTGTGGGGACCAATAAATGATTCGACCACAGGACAAAGAATCATTTTCAAATCCCAGTTCAGGGTGTACCCCACCTACAACCCAAACACAACTGTGATAGGCTCCAGCACCCCCGCAACCCTCAGGAAGATGAGCAGTTCAGAAAACAGAAGGATGGATATTTTCAATCAAGCCTTTTTAGATTATTAAGAACTGGTCAGGTAAACACTTGACTAAAACGTTAACACAAATAAATTGTCTTTCCATTTCAGGCCGTGGGTAGCATACAATGGCTGCAAGTAACAGATGAACATAATCATTTCTCATTGGCCATCTGGCCTTCATTATATCGATTGGTACTGGCCCATTAAGTGTCTATTTTTTTTCTCTAACATTGTTTGGAACAACAACAGAATTGGTTTTGAAATTTAACAGCCAAGCCCTATATGTCAACGAAAAATAAAGATAAATTACTGCAGTGAATGAACACTGTCAATGAATTCTTCTAAATTGAACCAATTGTACCTTTGCTGTCTAATGTGGAAAGATGATAGACCAAAAATGAGGAAGAGACAAACACGAGTGACTATTTCGCAATACAAAGCTCTGCAAGAACATAATTTGGAAGAATTCATTTACAAATACAGTATCTATTTCGTAATCCAATGATTTGGATGTCACCACAAACTAATTCATGACATCAAGCTAGACAACTATGGAGACCTCATCAATCGTAAAAACTTTAGTTCTGTGAATATCGATGTCAACGTTAATTCAGCAATAATAATGAAAGAACTGAATCTATGGAAATATGACCCTAAGAGAACATGTGCAAGATTGCACTTGATATAATCACAACTTGATTAGAAGTATTTTTTCTTTCTTGAAGAAATGGCAGAGCTATTATGTAACTTTAAAACGAGTCGCCGAAGAAGCCAATGATTTACAATTGCATTACTGTATACATCACACACAATTCGGCACTGTATAAAATAAATAGTTGAGAGGAATCTGCCACAGAATGGAAGCGTGTCACAGATGCAGGAGCTTTGCACCTCAGTTGATAATTTACATCAATTCCCTTTTGTGTTTTTAAAGTAAAACATCACATACTGCATGCTTCTAGATTCACCAACGGTCATTATCACACTGGTGGGTGCAGCTCCCATTGCAGCAGTGTCTAAGCAGTCATCTATTTGCACAGCTAAATTATGTACTGTACATGCTGTGTTAGAAAAACACATCAATTCAATTCCTTGTTTTTAATCATGTGATGTCAACAAAGATGCTTTTGTTGTTTTCCCAAGTGTGACTCTGAAACATGCAAGTCTAGAGCCTTGATTGGGTGAGTGCCTTGCTGAAATAAGTCGGCGTCATTAGGTATTCATGGTGTAGAAGTTTGAGGAACACAAATAAATTCACAGCCAAAATCCTCCGGTCGTAATCCAGACGCGCATCTGCGGAATGTGTTGGATAAACAAGTTTGATCCACGGTGCCATCACCATCATATACTATACAGGACGAAAACGATTTGCCAGCGCACCATCTGAGGGCTTGTGCGGTCCATGTCTTGATGGGTCAACAACAGGTGGTCTTACGCCATACCAGGCAGGTGGCTAAGTGTTATGATGTTGTTTTGACAGTGTGGCAAATCCCTGAAGTTGCTGTCCAAAGTGACTGATCCCTCCCAGAACGCTCAGAGCTCTCATCTGTGGATGACGGAGATCAATGTGGCGCACATGCCAGTAGGCTGTCAACACTTTAGCTGACACACCAGGTAGCACAACCCCCATGGTGGGCCTCGTTTGTATGTATATAGAAAAGAACACAGTCAGATTTAGTATCACAAGGTACCAGAAAATGTTTCTTGTAACAGACAAAATGACCGCATCAATAAGCAATAGGGTCAAAGTTCAAGTTCTGTTGTGAACAAACGTAAAAATGGATACAAAAATAATCAAATACGCATAATAATATCTTCTAATG
Source organism: Syngnathus acus (assembly GCF_901709675.1). Classification (NCBI taxonomy): domain Eukaryota; kingdom Metazoa; phylum Chordata; class Actinopteri; order Syngnathiformes; family Syngnathidae; genus Syngnathus; species Syngnathus acus. Next base: position 8,281,024 of record NC_051087.1, on the reverse strand, counting down.
AAGAACGGCAGTGTCCATCCATGTTCATATTCTTGTTGTCTTAGTTTGTAACAGTGGATACTAAGATAAGTGACACATTCAACAAAGGTCACAATGACATCAAATCATTGCAGTGACATTCCCCATTGAAATCTGTTTAATTCATTATTTTGGTCAACAGAATTTGACCTTTATAGCAAATTATCTTACTTCATAATGTTCATTATTGAACAAAAAGTAATGTGAAATGAGTTGACAGCAGAGGTGCATGTTAAATGGACACTTCCGGAATTACTCAATTAAAAAAGGCCATACATTGTTTTTTTTTTGTTTTTTTTCCTGGTGTTAATGGAGGACAATCACTTAATATGAAAATGTTCAATATATCACATGCTCACATGGACAAGATAAAGAGTATGCTCACCAAGACACAAATTAGTGCCTTGTGCTCACACACAAATATCCCAGAGCAGTAGTGTGTGAAGAAACACAACTTCAGATCATCAGGCCTGAGATTGGATTGGACTCCCAGATGGACAGGTCATCAGTCAAGAGGCTACTGCTGTGTGTGAAACCATGGTTTCCTCGGGTAGTACATTAGTTAACAGGCACAGTTTCTTTTGTAGGCTGTGTTGTTGTTTTTCCTTATCTAACAATTCAGTATTACAGACATATATACTGTATGTCATATCGCTTCCTTGTTGCTCTGAGATCATCACTTTTCAGGCAACCAAAAACAGAATGTTTGTTCCCCAATAATTTGTAAGAATGTGCTCGTCCAAACACATTTACATGTGTACAAACTTGCGGACGGATGGAAACTGTGACCAGTATTTACCCAATTTTGATGAAGGATGGAGGAAGAATTACTTAACTTATGTTTTAAATTGCTGAATATTTTACATTATACAAGAGTAGGCTACTGCTTCTCTTTGAAAGCAACATGAATTGATAAGAACATTGCTTATAGTTTTCCTATGCATAACATTCGGATTAGCATTAAAAGTACATTCTCAGTATGATCTGTGAAGTAAAACGCTCATACCTGCATCCCATTTGGATTACCATATAGAGTTTATGGTCTTCTCCTCAGCATGCAGTCGGACAATTTTAGATTTGACGTCACCAATTACTTCCATAAGTTACATTTAGGATTGAAAGTATTACATTCCCCTTGGATAATAGACCAAGCATCAGCATTTCTGCGGTAATAACATTTATTACAGTACTGCAAGCATGGTTACTTGAGCAAGTAGAGGATGTCCCATGACATCTAAATTGGGCTGTACAACCAAGCTTAGTTTTTTTTCCACAGCTATGCAAGCCATATTATGAATTATGGCGCATTATTATCAGAATATTTACTTAAATGTGCGTTTACTCATCATTTCTTCTGGATGCCAATAACCCAAGGTCCAGTAAAAGACATTAGATAGTGTAAAGAGGGGAAATGATCTCCCAGTAGAAGGACATTCAGCACATCAGCCAGACAGCAGCCATCCTCTTTGGTAACATGAGAACATCTCTTAAGTCCACAAATTCACTTGTATCCATCTAAAATTTCTCCAGCTACTGAAGCGGAGCTTGGCCATGACAGGACCAAAGCCGATCTGCAGCTGATCCCCTCTGCGTCACTGCTCTGTACTCGGTGTAGATGGGATTCTCCTCCAGTGACTACATGGCCAACTAAGCTGTAATAGCGGACTGTGCGTGGAAGCCATCTATCCAAGCGGTGAAACGGTAATTATGGAGCTAAAAAGCTTTACTAGCAGACAGTTCAAGCTTGGTTACGCTTACTACAGGTTTCATAGTGCCTATTTTTGCTGGACCACTTTTTACGATCATTCTTTTAGAAATAAGATGACTTAAAAATTGATATTGTTTGTGGTCATCTGTATTACATGTGGGATGTGACCATGATGACATGAGCAGAAAACACCACTGGCGATCAAATTCACAGAAGCCTCAGATGAGCCAAACCGGAGGGATATTGCTGAGAAGCAAAGTGTGGCTCGGCCGAACACATCCGAAGCTACAAATATAGCCGCTTCACCTGTGATAGCTTTGAAGTGTTCAAACACAAAGCACGTGAAAAAGTGCATGTCAACGGTTGAGTGCGATGGAGCACCTCTGAACCAAAACGGCTCCAAGAAGAAGTAAACATCTAATGGTTAGACCAACAACAGAAATCAGAATTAGACCTCACCGGGTCCAGACTGACGAGATCTAGGTAGGTCCCAACAACGAGTACAGCGCAGGGATGTAGAGGGGATCAGCTGCGGATTGGCTTTGGTCCTGTCATGCATGCCTTGGGGCGCAAGACAGGCTCGCTACGTTGACCATGATACAATTAAGTCACAGGTCAGAAGGCGAAAAGCACGAAGGGAACAGAACGTGTTGTGGACTAAAGCAGTAAATTCGACATGACATAACCACACTTTCCTAAAGTGCAATTAGTAAAATGGGACCGGTGACACGTGCTTGTATATGCCGAGGGGCTGCTTGGATTTTGGATCAGGGACTGTCATCTCTATTTGAGACAAAGATGGGCCCATACGAAAACATGGCTGTGCACGTTGTTTTATCTTTTAGCCACTGCAGTGACGACATAAATGATTTTGGACATTGGATTCTTCTTTTTAAAAAAATATTTTCTTGGGGTTGTGTGGTTTAGCGATTAAACAGCATAAAATACATCTACAAAAATTTTCAATTTAGATTCTTATTTCCAAAATAAGCTTCTGAATCGCTTAAAATGTATAAAATGATGTTCAACCTGAAATAATAAAAAGGAACACATTTGACTGAATTCACAAATACATAAGATGTCTTCATCTCTTTCAAAATCGTGTGTATCCTCGTTTTTTGTTGTTCTGTCATTGTGCCACCTCCAGTGGTGTGACAAAGACTTTGCTAAATAAAAGCCTCATCCACACAGTGAGAGATGATACAATTAAAGAAAAATAGGTTAAGTTGAACCACACATAAGCAGTTAGCCAAATTGCATTGAGTCATGAGCTTGGCTGAGACAGTCTCATTTCTTTATTGTCACACCCCATATACAGTTCCCTTGATAAAGAGGTAGGCAGCCTTTAAAATTAGAACAGTGACTTGCTCTGTCGTCTGATTCCTACTTAATATCAAGCACCATTAAATGATTCAGTTTAAGACGTCTGAGTATCTCTTGAAACGTTATAAAACACCATCGCTGAAAGTTTTCATTCTGGAATATCCCATTAGAAAATCAGTGAGGGAAATTAGGCAGGACAAAGGTTTTAATGAGATGATATGCGGATGAATGCTTACTTACCACAGTACATCCTTCCTAGTGATTTAACATTGTTTAAAACCTTGGGATAACAACATTTAAACAGCACTGTTGTGCCACTAATTTGACGTACCACTCTATACTTGGGTCAGGAGCTCTGAGAGCATGGCATCATGTCGCATGAAATAAACACGAGAAATAACACGCAAACAAGAACGTCAGCATAAAACTCAGCATAAGCAACTTGATCCCTTAAGACACGGCGAGACAAACACTTAAAGTAGCACACTTGTTCCTATTAGTCCACAAACGGACACCCTCACTCTGGGGCCCTGAAAAATGAGTGTGTGTTCATTATTTATCATTGTTAATATCTATGATTGAGTGCCAGCTGAGATAACAAGTTGAAAACTGCTGACTGATGGCTATTTCACATGCCCACACATACATTAAAGACACACTAAATGTAAAATCCCCTTCTTAACACGCACGCACGCACAGACACACACAGACACACACACACACACACACACACACACACACACACACACACACACACACACACACACACACACACACACACACACACACACACACACACACACACACACACACACACACGCACACACAGACGCACACACACAGACGCACACACACAGACGCACACACACACACACACACACACACACACACACACACACACACACACACACACACACACACACACACACACGCTTTAGATCTTATAGATCTGTACACACTGCAGGGAAGCGTTAGGCTCACCGTGTGTGTTTTTTGTGTCTTTTTTTTGACATATTTTTACTGAAGATAATAAGACTATAGTGCTGACTAAATCAAATTTAGCTGTCACGGGCGGTTGCGTTTATGCATAAAAGCACAAATCAGGTTTTTATGTTCTTTTCTAACATCAAACTGAAAATGTTGCTGACACTACAAAAATATCTATGCTTTTACAGAGGCGGTTATCTCTAGCTTTGTTTTTTTTTCCTCTGTGGACTCAAAGACATTTATAACCTCTTTTGTTTTGTAACTCATTTCAAGAATGTACATATAAAGAGACAATAAAGTCCTATTCCATTAATTGTGACATACTGTATGTACTAGAGACTGAACGTTAATATGACAAATACACAAACCTGTCCCGACAAGCGGGTCATACAAGGCTATGCCCAATAACCAAGTTGCTTCTGCCCCCTAAAAATTAACAGTCTTTTTTTCTCTTATCTAGATGGATGCATTCAAGATAATAATATATCAAACTCAATGATATAGGTTTTCCCTGCTTTGTATTGTGTGTGTGCGTGTGTGTTCGTGCACATGTACTTGTGGCTGCGCACCAAGCAGCATATGAATTGACTATCCAAGCAATTGAAGTGTGCCAGCACTCAGTTGTTCTATGGCATTAACCTCTCTTTGTGTATCTGTGAGTGTTAAGGTGTGCATGAATGTCTATGCATGTTTGTTTGCGTGGTAAAAGTGTGAGTGTCAAAGGAGGACAGTACATTTCACGCCGGACTCTCCCATTACCTGGGGTCAGCCTCGCGACTGACAAAATGAGAAAAATGTGTGCCCGTGTGCGTATGCAATAAACTCCAGTGTGCAGGTGTGAGCAGCCATAATGATGTTGAGAGGCAGAGGAGCTGAGTAAAGCAGCTTTCAGTGCTAATACTGCCTTCAACAGCACACACGGAGCACAGCAAAGTGCAAAGAAAATGATCCAAAACTTTTCAGCAAAAATATACAGTAACAAACCATGCCCATCACGTGACAAGCAAATCTCGTGTGATACAAAAAATGAAATATGGAACACATCTTTGTACAGGGTTGCTATTCTTTTACAGGGCACTGAAAAGGATTAAGATGCCGATCTTCTCCTGTACTGAAGTGTTAGATTTACCTGATCTGCAACAACAAAAAAACTGTGTGGCCCACATCTACCACAGAACATTGTTTTTTATGTTCTTGAGGAAGTGAGCAAACCATGGGTGCGACCACTGACACTAACAGTCACTTTTAAAATGCTGCCTTCCTTTCTTGACAGATCACCCACTCATTTCCACTTCATCAGGGAGCAAAACAGATCAGCTCATCATGTCCCTGAGGAGCCTGAAGGCAGAGGGCGGATGGGAGAAGCTGAGCCTGCACAATGGGACACCCTTTTCTTTTAACAAACACTAATAAACACATGCAAATAAACACACGAACACACTTAGTCTGCACATATGGATACGCTTTTTCCCTTTTCCACAGAGAGGTCATCTTATATTTGCTGAAGGACTTAAGATACTCTTGGCAAGTGTGAAAATGTACACAAATCTGGTGAGCATGAATGACGATGGCAGCCATGACAGCAAAGTGCAGCCCGGTCACTAATTGAGATCGTGTACCTATTGCCCTTTTCAGCCTAAGAAAATGACAAATTCAAATGGTCCGGCTAAAAATCGGTAAGACAATGCTCCGCATATGATTCGGAAAGCTTTGGCCTTTCTCTCCTGCAGTAATCTGCCTTCATATGCCATTTATATTTACAGTGTGTTTAATGTGAGAAAATCTAATTAATTTCTTCAGTGACAGTGTAAGATGGTGACATCATATTAATTTGTCAAGTACTTGTTAACAATTGCATCCTTGTGCATTAATATAATATACAGTGAAATGTAAATGCATGCACAGTTATCAAGTACCAATTATAGATCTCTAGTCTATTGCTTCCGGTACATCATTAGGGCTGCAAAGAACGGGGCTGATGAGACAAGAAAGCCAAATTGGAAATGGTCCCGTTTCTAAAAATGAAGATGTATGTACATAGTTTTATAGCTCTTGAAAGAAAGATATAAATTGCTATGCAAAGTACGTTGAAGGAATAAAAAGATTTAGGTACAAAATAACAATTCCACAAATCCAATAATGATAATAGTTTTTTTTTTTTTAGTATGCTGTGGCTCTAACCTTAACGTCTCTCTCTATGGTGTTTTGCAAACAACCACATTTAAAAATAATGAAAAAATACTTCACAAACTGATAGTAAAAGTCAAACCTCCATCAAACTGAGACAATTTACCCGCTCACACACACTTTGCTAGGCGATCTGTTTGGTGACGAGGGATTAAAACTGCAAAGTTGGAGCACAACCTTGAGGAGGAAAGCAGGATAAATGGAATGTCAGCTGAAAATTAATATTTCTGCAGCAAATGCTCACATATTTGAAAGAGGAAGGCACACATGAATGCATGAATAGGCTGGCTTCCACTGACACACATCAGCAGGAGCAGGTGCTGAATAAATGCTGGCACAATGTGCATACATGAATATCCTTGCTGACTCACTCTGCCTTTCAAACACAGGTTGAGCCAATGCCTTCCACCAACATTTACTGCCAAAACTGTCTCTTCAAAACCAAATCTCTTTCTGGTCTACCTTTTCAGTCAGAACTAAATACGACAAGGTCTCAACTCTCTCCTCAACTTTATTTATGGAGAACTTTAAATATAACCACGGGGTGCATGCAGTGATGTACTTAAAGTTAAAATCAAACTCAACATCCATCCATCCATTTCCTGAACCGCTTTATCCTCAAAACAATTAATAAATAAAATAAAATCAGTAAACACAATAAAACAGTGCCGATTCTCATGCTGAGTCAAAAGCCAAAGAATAAAAATGTGTTTTAGGACGAGTTCTAAAGACTGACAATAAGGGCGCTTGCCAAATATTTAACGAGATATCATTCCAAAGGGAGGGACTGGCAACGGAAAAACCTTGGTCCCCTCTGAATCTCCTCCACTTAATCCTCAGTGCCTCCAGTAGCGTCCGGTCCACTGACCTGAGGCCCCGGGCAGTTATGCATTAGTGGAGGAGCTCAGAGAGTAAAAGTTGGGATTCAAAGACAAAAGAATCTAAAAATAGATTCTAAAATGTACAGAAAATCAAATGAACCAACACGATTTTGTGGTCCACCGAATCAAATGCTGCAGTCAGGTCCAACAAAATAAGACGCAGTCTCCAGTGTCATTACCAGGAGGATGTCATCAAAAAATCATAACAGGGCTAACTCTAATCTATGCAGCATCTTAAAACCTGACCGAAAAACCTCCATGGCGTTATGTTTATCCAAAAACTATCTCAGCTGAGTGTGCACCACTTTTCTCCTGAATTTTTAAAATAAAAGGCAGCTTGGGAATGACTCTAGAATTCAACACAGCTTGATCAAGGCCAAGTTTTTATTTTATTTTTGAGTAGTGCTGTTGACAACAGCCAAAAACTGACTGACCTCTCGAGAGGCTCTCCTCTAAGAAATGAGGAGGAACAGCGTTATAAGGGAAACTGGACAGCTTAAATGTGGCAAACCACATTCTCTAAAAACCTCTAGGAAACAGCTTCAAAAGAATTCAGCACCACCCAAAAAAGGGACATGGACAGAGGGGTCTAATGTGGAGTTTGAAACGAGAGGATTTTATTAAACATTTCAGAGGAAGACTGTCTAAATAGGCTGAGGGGGTGAAGAATAAAGTCAATAGTTTTGAATAGTGCATGTGGATTGAGAAGCTTAGCCTTAATAAAGGTTGACAAATGTTCTCTTTTGGCCTCGTTAATGGTGCTCTGGTAGCAGTGTCAGCAGTCTTAGAATTCCATAAGGTACCTGCAGCTATTTCTTCCACCTATGTTTAATTTTGTAGCACTCCTTTTTAGCTGCACGAATTGTTTCATTAAACCATGGCTCTAGACACACAATTTATAAAGGTGCTACCAAATCCAGTATAGTTTCTGTAATTGAAGAAAAGCTCAATGAAAGCCTTGGAGAAGCAACCAGCAGTGGCAGGTTTTACTGCAGCACAGGAAAAAGAGCCCGGGTGTATTATCAGAAATCACATTGTCCAAGACTTTCTAATTTAACCCCAGTCGACCATAAGAGTAAGGTCAGGGGTCACCAAATGTTGTCCTCCAGGGCAGTCTTTTAGATGTGAAATAATAAAAGATAGTTATGATTGTACAGGGATTGCTGGTGAGCTGATCATTTTGAATCAGGTGTGGTGAACGTCGAAAACAATGTGTTTAGTCGCCCTTGACGAGCGGAGTTGGTGACCCTTGCTCAATAGTATGTATTTGTCACCACAAACAGAACAAAGACTTTCATCAAATCCCTGCAGCCAGTTACAAATCAGATGATTTGGGGAAAAAATCCATCTGTGATTCCATTTAGTTGTGCAGTACTGTGAGTCCAACTGAAAGGTGTTCTGATGTTCCAACACCCGCCTTCCAACTCATCATCCCTTTACTTTTACTCTAGCAAGCAATAAAATCGATCAGTGGGTCTCTATGGAGCAAGAAAGCAGATGCTTGAAGGGAGATGCTGAGCATGCATGCCATACTATACATCCTTAATGAATTGTGAAACATTTCATGTCCACCATTTTCACCCCAAAACAGTTCCTTTAGCATAATGCGCTCGGCGTTTCAATTTTAAAAATTCTAAATCAAGTCTTTAAAGTGTAAGTTTTAGCTATATTGTCATAAATCTACTAATGATGATGAAAACAGTTTATTATATGGCTAGCACTTTAATGTATTCATATCATACTTTATTTATTTCACTTTGACTTGTTTTTATTGATGTTGCTTCCCCTTTTCTCGCCTCTTGCCTTTATGACTCCAGTCTTGTGGTTTTCCATATTGTTTTTCACACCGTTAGCCAATGAAATATCCTCTGCTCTTTTTTTTATACCTTGCGCTGGCTGCCATCCCGCAGGCATACATATTTTTTTAACTGCATCCCTCCTTCCTTTGATTTTTTTTTTACTGCTGCTCTTATATCCTCGTATATATTGAAACATAAGCTAGGTGAAATGCTGCACCATTTGCATACTCTCTCTCAGAGTTTTAGCTTTTGGTTCCTTGAGGCGATATGGGATATTGGTGGCTTGGGACCTGTGACCCTTGGATGAGTCTAGCTTGAAAGTAGATGAACCCAGACTGATTGGCGAACAGAGTTTTACGAGTTAAAGAAATGTTGCTCTTTGTAGAATGGGATGAAAACTATTTTGACAGACTACTAGACTGGAATATGCCACAGCAAATCCAGATATATTTTTAATAGTTGGATCCAGAATGACTTAAGTATTTTTTAACTGATGACCTTGTGAAAACTGAAATTAATCCATACTACTGGCAAGCATCACACCTGGACAAACACAGAAGCTGGGTAAGGTAGCAACTTTTAGTTTCTTGAGCACATTTTCTTAAACATTTTAGAGTAATTCACAAATAGTACAACCTTTCTTTTACCTGACAGCAAACCTTTTAAACCACCCCTAAAAGCGTTCCTCACATAAAGTCCCTCATGAGCACTGACCCATATAACATTTTGTCATTTTAATGACACACAGACAGCTCGCCTCTTACCGGAGTGAAATTCATGACTTTGAGGATCCAGATGGTCAGCGCCAGGTTGACAATCATAGTGACGACAAGGAGGAGAATGAAGAAGTACAAGCATCTTTTCCTCCAGCCGTAGATTCCCACCGCAGGGTACATTTGGGCTCCGCACACTGATGACCCCCGCTGGTGCAGGGAGTTTGGCTGCGCTGCCAGAATGTACTGCTCCTGAGTCATCTGAAAGAACAAATGTGTCATAATTTTTGAATAGGGTTGTGAAATATCATACACATGCACTGTATTGGACACTTTTGTTGCAGTAGCCTCGGACATTGTATAGCGCAGATGAACAGATTGCAGCCTGCGAGGTCTTCTGGAAAATGCTGTCATACTTGCTAAACATGACCGACCTTGCGACCACGAACAAAGAGGTCATAAGGTTTACAGATCCTTGGAACACAGCGTAGAAAAATAATCTTGGACAGTACTCATGCGCTGATTTACCAAATCTAAAGACAAAGACAATATTTTATGATCACATGTAGAAACCCCCAATGCAAAATTCTTATTTCACATTTCTATTGTATCCGTTTATTACATAGTGATAACCTTGTCAGATTGTAAAATGGATTTCGAAAAACAATTTTGCCAACACATTTAGAAAATGAAGATTGATTTTAGATGAAGAGGTATCATTGGACAATTATTTTGACAATTGCCATTTTACTAGGTGTCTTATTTATAAGTGAGCTTGCGGGTAAGCAAAGAAAAATGAAAATTCAATACGAGTAGTAGAAACAGAGACAGGAAGGGTGAATATGATGGATAGAGGGAAAGCAGTATTACTGTATTTCCACAAACAGTGGCATTGGCCATATATGTAAACAAATGGCCAAATGGAGGCGTCTAGTCAGGGGAGCCTTATCTAAAACCGTATTTCACAACATAATAGAAATGACAACACACACACGGACATGCAGAACATTACAGAGCGACCAATAGGGATTTCTAACCGCTGGAAATAATCTACAAATAACATAAGATTGATTGTCCATTGTGCTATGAACAACATTTAGTAAGACTCCACACTTTAATTCAGCCGATAGACTGATTAAGGTGCCTCAGGGCTGTTGCTTTGGTTAGCAATATGATCCAAATGGGATCAGCAGTTAACTCTTTAATATCCATGTGTGAGCAATATCAAGTATCGACTGAAGTAATTAAAGTTACAAGCCATTCCCTGTTCTGGGGGGGAAAAACAAGGCGTCTTTTTGAGAGAGACATTTGTCTTAAGAGGACGACCAATTGCTGAACTGAATTACCAGTACAATAGAGACAAACTTTACATGTGACACCTACAAATATAAATGTTCTGTTCTAGACTTAAGTTTGAGTTTTACTGGATGCACAGTATTGATGTTGTGTCTTCTCCGCTCACATGCTTTCTCTCCAGGAACTATAGCTTCCTCCCACAAAAGGAAAACTGCATTTTAATTGAATTGAAGACTATAAATTGCCAATGGGTGTAAATGTGAGTGTAATTAGTTGTCTCTTTTTATTTGTCAGCCCTGTGATTGACGAATGATCAGTCCCAGGCCTTGCTTCTCTTCTTATGCCAACTGGGATAGACTCCAACAGTTGAGTATCCTACACGAGATAAGCGCATACTGTTATTTACATTGCCTGCCAAAAGACCCTGGACAGGGTAAGTGTAAGATGGAAGTTTTGACATGCTGCCTTGACTTTCTGTTCTATTTATTGTTCTTCTTGTTACCTGACTGCACGTGTTCATCTTCTTTGTGTGGAGTGCAGAGCCGAAGCAGAGAACCAAGGACACTTAAGAGGAGTGGACCTTTTCTAATTATTTACCTTGATTAACACCGGGCAATTTGGTGACACAAAGTAGTCTCGACTTAAGATCAGGTACTGGTAAGAGTAGGTCTAAGTTGTGGGACTGATGGCATTTCAGATTCTTTGCTAATATGTGTGGTAAATATATTTTACTTCATTTTACTTCATTCACAAATATGACAACAGAGTTCATGTTTGCATGAGGTTGGGGCATGGTAAAAAAAAAATGGCTTTGATCCATAATTGACTTCAATTCTATTTTAATATTGATCCGCATGCTTTTCTTACAGCCCTGTTTTTCAATGTTAAATTGTTTGAAGGCCATTGAACTGCTTATCTTCAATTTTATTTTGAGGGTCTTCACTGGTTCCCTTTGTCTTAAGTACTCGTTTCACTGAGGCCGTGGAAGCCAGGGAGCAGGGGTGAGTGTGGAGCCGAGGGCTGGATAAGAATGAGAAAAAGTAGAAAGAGGGAGGCGAAGGATAAAGCAGACACAGAGGCGAGTGCAGAAAGGCAGACAGAAGTGGATGGCGAGTGGAGAAGAGAGCGAATGAGAGAGTGGGAAGATAAGACACCAGAGAAGGGTTGAGTCCATTAGTTGTCGTGCAGCAGGATTCATCGGTGGCAGGAGAAATGGACACTGGCTACAAGGCACCACTATCAGCCTATCTGTGTCCGTCTCCACCTCCACAACTCTCTTTACCGTGTACTTTTGAGAGACACTTTCTCTATCTTCCTATTCACCACCTAATTTGCTCTCCCGGTGAAAGGCTGTTTTTGCGATGATTATAACAAGAATAGTTGGGAATCCAAAAATGCTGACGCTTGACTAGTCTCTCGTAAAAACAAAAGTAAACGCACCGACTTTCCAATTTGTTTTATTGGTCTCAAACACATATGAACCTATTAGCTTCCTCTCTATAGGGGCCCTGTTTGTTAAAAAGGCAGGCCCAAGGTCTTATGTCCTGGCTATGACCCCCTTTCTCAAAATAGGGTAAAGTTAAACTTTCGTAAGGTCGTTGAAGATTAACGGGAGAGTCTGGCTTTGTGACAGCAGACACCTGCTGTTCATATGATCCTTATTATCTCCCCAGATGCTACCGACTCCTCTCAGGGAAGCAAGTTAGGTTAATTGGTTAACTAAACTGAATTTCAACGGTACTCTGGGGCTATATTGCATTGGCAAAGTTTCCATCCTCTGAAAGAAAATGCACTTTTCTGTTTATCAAAGCAGCGAACACAAACAAACACTTGGCCTGAATAAACATGCAAGTTTTATGTCAAAATCCTTTTTCAATGTGTGTGTAATTGCATGTGTGCCTGTTATGTGTGCACACATGCATGTGTTGACAATACAATAAATGCATACTTTATAAATGTATTACCTCCATTTAGACAAATCTAATGGAGTACAGTATAATCCTACAGTTGTGAAGTAAATCATCTTTATAATGATCCAGTTATATCGAAGGAGAGAGTTGATGATTTATTCTAATGGTCCTCTTAGCAGGAGCAATTTGTGTTGGTGCATACAAGTGCATCATCTACCCATAGTAAAAGATTTGCATCACCACCAGTCCGACCACTCCTGTCACAAGATGCTTTGCTTTCTAGTGTGTCTGTCTTTACACCGCAGGGGCTTTATTCCACTTCACTTAACACATATACACGGTGACTGAACTATCATAAAATATCAAGGAATGGACCCATGATGCCATGTGGCAATAAACCAAAACATGTCCAATGGTGCATTGTCATCCTGTATATTCCACAACATCATGTGTAAATGTCACTGTGCATTGTGATGGGAATATTACAAGACAAGAGACACATACTGCAGTTTCAAAACTTCACTGGATGAAACTTAAACCTCCATTGAACCTATAAACAATAAGTGGGACTAAATCTATATGCACTTTTGGGGACTAATGTAATTATTAAGACAGAACAGAACAAAACATATGTGTCGTTGATTAAATGAAAACTGGGCTAAAGTCTATGGACATTTTAGTTCACAGCAAAGATGAGGAAAATATTACTATACGTTTTGTTCCCTCGAACATGTTCTTGCGGAATTCAGAGCAAAATCACGCTTGATGGTGAGTTCATTTGTCAAAATAACGTCAGGTCAGTAGGTGGCAAGTTGCCAGTCACAGCAAAATGATCACTGCATAATATATTCCATCTGTTGCGAACAAACCAAACAAACCAAAACGATTTTGCTGTCTGTTGATTCAGATTGTACGCACCAGAAAAGTGTTTGTGCCAGATGTGTGTCTTGATCTGTGCTGAAAAATCAAAAGAAAGCAACTTTGGCACATCACTTAACATATTTCACGTTTGTTTCACCATGTGCGGAAATGTCTCACTTTGGAAAATTTAAATGTAACTACTTAAATTGTGTGAGATATTTGCCCCAACTAACCACTTAATGTCTGCCTGAACCACTGCACAATCAACAACGTCAGACAAAGAAATGAAACTGGCCGGGATTCAAAAGTGAATCTGACAAGTCATATTCGGCTTAATGTGCACAGTGTATGCCCGGATTTTGGCAACAGATGTTGTAACGAAGTAAATTATGAATTAATGAATGAATAATAAGCAATATAGAGGCTTGGGAGAGGTTTTAAATATATTCAGACACAATCGGAGCCTTGCGCTTGTGACTACGTACTCTGCAATGTATGACATAGATATTTTATAATTATATATGGTATGATGTACTTTTACGAACAAAAATAATCTAAACACAGACATACACACAAATGAGAGGGAAAGGTAACGTGGGGATAATAGGATTTAATTTTGCTTTCCATCAAATGTGAAGAATAAAACCAACAGCATTCACTTAACAAAAACAAATACAGACAAGCGATAAGAATACAGGGAAAATACTATTTTCTTAAGTCATCTTTATTTCAGATGCATTTACTGTACAAAGCTTTCAAAATCCATTAGGAGAAACGTCAAATCACACTAGCAGCAACCGACAAGGGGTTCTTCAAAGCGTTTGTCAGATCGCACCGTCTCATCCCTGCTAGCAATGAGGCTCGGGACATCACCATGTTGAAAAGTTTCATTTTTATGCGAAAGGCTACAGTCTGGCCTGAATTGGACACCGATGCATAGTCATGCTGTCTCATTATGTAACCACAGGAATATTAATGCATTTGGGGTGTGAGGTAAATGTCAAGTCAGACACTGCTGTGCTGCATTCTGCAAAAGCGTGGATAAAAATATATATACAGTGCACAGTCTTGCACTGTATGTAAATTTGGTATGCAGTCAGACAGTGGGATAGTGGTGGAGTTGATGGATGAAGAAGAACAAGGCATGCATGAGCACCCCCCCCCCACACACACACACACACATAAATCACACGATTTAAGATTCCTAGCTGAAATGTGTAAAGGTGTAATTAGTATGCATGTCTGTTCTTCCTGGCATATGTGAAGTACTTGGGGAAATTCAATGGGCCTGACAATCAGCATAAAACAGCCATACTCTCCTCTCATCTTCTTGTATCCAATCAATTGTTGGCCTTCAAATGTCTGACATTCTGTTTATCTTCTATTAGCCGCTTCAGTGTCAGGAACAGCAAATACAGCATTAGTAGTGGAGATGGCCACTCAAAAAAATCCCTCTTCCTTTGGATTACATTGATAGGGTAAAGTTGTAATTTGTAAATTTGTATTTGACACACATTATCTTCTTGGACACACCTCGTACGTAAGAACTAAACTTCTTCACATTCAAATGCACAAGGCACCCTTTGAAAGTCATTGCAGATGGTTAAAATCCAGATTTCCTTTTGTCGCCGTCTACTAACAATCCTACTTCATTCGTTCACTTTTTAGTGTAATTTGATTCACCATGTCCTCATACATATCAGCTTAACCCTAACACTTATTAAATTGTCTTACCAAAGAACTAATAAAAACATATTGATTTTTTAAAACAAATGTATATTTAGTTTGAATTAAAGTTGTGTGACTAAATTAGACATTAAACCAAAAATAATATAGATTTGATTCAAAATGTATAATAAACAGACTGATGGCTTTATGAGGTTGTCGGATGCATGTCTATAATGCAATGTTACAACCTGAGAGGAACACTAAAGACTCATTACTATCGCTGTGGACAGAAGTTATGAAACCATGTCAAAAATATTAAATGTACACCAGCAACTTAGATGGTGCTTACTTTTCCATCCTGGGTTTTTCATGTTCTCTCCATGTCTGTGTGGGTGATCTGTGGGTCACAACTAAAACCATCTAGGGTCAGTTTCCTGCCACACTTTGAATAGACAGAGCAACATGAATAAGTACATTTTGATTACCTATGAATAAAGGTAAAATTGTCTTTCAAGTTAATGCACATTAACAATCACAGCGCATTCTGTCAACTGATGAGTGTAAGTACAAGATGTGAGCATGTGCATGAGCTATTCCAAAAGTGTGTCGATGAGGACTCGGGTGTTTAGTAAGTGGATAAAGCTGTCATTCTCAAACATGCTGACACCTGCATAGGACAACTAAAGATGCACACAAGCAAGTAAGTAACAGCGCAACTGTCTAAAAATACGGACAATTACAATATGAGACTGTCTCTCTGGGCGCCATCAAACACAGGAAAACACAAACAGTGTGTGGAAATCAGAACACATGCAAACAAGCCTACTGTGCGGTGAAGCGTTAACTATTTGAGCTGATTTACAAGAATGCTCTGCAGGCATATTGTGAAGAGAACTTAAAAGCATAATATTTTGCTGCCCAAAACAAAACAGCTGTTCCCATTTAAACAAACAATGCCGAATATAAAAAAGCACTGAGGTACAGGAGGAATAAATCACACAAAGAATGTTTTTTCAAATTATGATGATGAATCCATCCATTTTCTAGAATACTTGCCCTTCATTTTTCAAACTTTTTCTCTCCACTCTGCTTCCCCAAAAAATCTTCACCAAGGAAATTTTAGAACGTCTCAGCCCATATTCGCTGACTGTCAAGCAAGACAAGGGCAATACAGTAAGTGACAAGATATTTTAGCCAATCATTAGCTTCAATAAAGACACAATAACAATGCACAATTGTTAGTGAGCTGTTTAATGCAAAATGCCTTGAAATTGGCCTGTAAAAAAATAAAAATAAAGGAATCGTTTCCCACGGATCAAAAATAAAGAAGAAAGGCTGTTGCAGAGAAGGCTTATTTTTTTTCTTTCTTGTTTTTAATTACACACGTGTTTCTCTTCATCATTTCAATTCCTTTATCAGTGAAATTTTATGCTGGTCCAACACTGATACGGCGATACAATCCTATTTATAGAAGCTCCTGAGTGACGAGTTGTTCTCATTTGTCTCTGTCTAGATTTATCTGTGTCTATTGATGTCTTTTTTTTTTCCCAGGACCCGTGAGACTAATTAGCAGATGGTGCGAATGGACAGGAAATTTGGGAGGTATGACCAGAGAAAAGGAGCATTCATTTTAAACTGCTTTTTCTTTTCAAACTACTTAGATGCATAACATTAGCTGTAGACTGATGACTGAAAATTTTCATTTTGCCCAGTTATTCTTGGCAGCTTAAAGTCTCGGAAAGGGAAAAGTTTACCATAGATCAGGTATGGAAAATAGGTTATTTTACAAGTAATATCATTAGGTTATAAAACAATAGCTCTTTGAGCATTCGGCCATTATACAAACAATGATTTTTTTTTTCTCCCGCTAGAATCAGGGGTGTCAAACTCATTTTTGTCGCAGGCCGCATCGTAGTCACAGTTTCCTTCGGAGGGCCATTATGATTGTCAACACAAATAAATGTATGAATGTCTCATTATATACAGTATAGGCTACCTGATGACTAACTAGTTTTGAAATCCGAGACTAGTAAAAACTGTTCAGATATTTAAAAAGATGAATGGTAATGAAAAAACTAGCAACATCTCTATTTTTTTTTTTTAAAGTGAAGACAATTTGCCTTTGCAGGATTGACACAGAGTAGATGCATAATTTGTCTTCGCGGCCAAACATAATTACACTGCGGGCCAAAGTTTGACACCCCTGCTTTAGATCCAAAAACCTATATTTTGTAAGCAATTAGATTAAATGTTGGGCAGACAGGGGACTCTGTTACCATTAAGCACTTGGCTATTTTCGATCATTTCTGTGTGCTCTTTGAATTATGTATCATTCCAAAAGTTCAGGCAACCTCTGAGTCCCTTAAGAAAAAGCACTAAAATGCGAGTACCAGCATAAAGTTTATGGAGACCAACTGTGAATGCAGAGACGGTTGATGAACCGGATGTGGCTCACAGGCCCTACTTTGCCCAGGACAAAGTCAAAAGGGTGCATTTTGTCAATTTAATCACTCAAATTATCATGCATTAGAAAGAGCTATGAAGGCTTGTTATCACTTCAGTCATGGCTTATTGTGAAACAAACAAACCCAGTGGGGCCCGCTCAATAATAACGATTCACATGAAAATAGTTTGCTCGTCAACATTTTGTTCTTATAGAAATAGCAGGGCAATTTGTGCTTTTCTTAAGTATGTTCTAAGTGTCTCGGAGTTATTGCCGCCATTATTCAGCTATTCCTGTGCCAGGCAGAAGACACGCCAAGAGTTTTCCTTGAGAAGTCCTCAAAATACAGTGACTTATGCAACTGTCTTTCCACCACAAAAGTGACACCAGCAGTGACACTTCAGCTGCCACTCACAGTCAGCCAGCATCCGGACAGCATATTTAAAAACATTTGGCAAGTTGGAGCCTACACTGCAAAATTGCCTGGATTAAAAATTGCGTGTAAATTGTGATTCAAAGAAAGAAGCTGTGACTTTGAAGGAAGGGCAAAGAAAACATTCTTTTCTGCTCTTATCTAAAATGGTGTAGAACAACAATAAATGTGGCCTTCCTGAAAGTGTGTGAGTACAAGATACAGACACAAAGGGGAATACACTAAGAGATTGCATGAAGATGGCAAGAACAAGATTCTCCAAGGGCACACTGTGAGAAGTGTAATGGACGCCTGCTGAAAGTGTATGTCACTGTGTGTGTGTGTGAGCTGGTGTGTGTGTGCGCGTGTGTGTTTAAATCTTTGCCAGTGACAGAATCAGCACATAGGCTTTATGACCCTGCTCTGAGCTGGCCTACTCCATCATTGTGCCGTCTCCATGCTTCCTCTTTTTTGTACAGCATTTTTTTTCACCTCATACAAATACACTACAAATTCTGTTGTATGAGACAGCTCATGGGCTATATAATAATAAAATGACCATGTTTGTCTTTGGCAAATTTCAATAACTATGGTTGCTAAGTGATGTAAGAGAGTCATTTTCAATCAATCAATCAATCAATCAATCAATCAATCAATCAATCAATCAATCAATCAATCTCCCATGCTACCCAGCTTCATACAGAGTAAAATGGAACCACAACAACAACAAAAAAAAGGAGGACAAATTAAGATTATGAAGGCATCCTTTGCTTTTACTGGCAGCTCAACACAGTATTCCCTAAACACCAGTCCGCCATTTTGGTAACAGGCCATGTAGAGAGCCAGAATTTTTATTATTTTACAGACCATCACAGCCGCTGCACAGTAAGACCGAGATTCCAGCAAAGCCTTTGATATCAGAAGAAACACCGGTCCCTTTTTTTAAATTAGAAAAATAGCAATTAATAATATCGTACTCCATTTAAAACCTGTGATGCCATAATTACATATTTTCAACAGTTTGTGTCACACTTTGCAATTCAGTGGTATTTGTGCTGCTTTTCTGTGTACTGCCACCTGGCGGGCCAGCCTAAGACAGACAGATGGATATACGGTACAACATGGAGAAAGTCTCAGGAGATGTTACCTCCATTTCATAAAGCGACCTCCTGTTTTCAGTACCCTACAGTATCTAGGTTAATAGACGATTTCAAATTCAACCATAATTTATATTACTTGGATGCTAATGCCAACCTGAATTCGAGAACAAATCACTTCTTTCACTTGCCTTACCCATAACCTTGTACACGTTTTTAGGTCATCACAGAATTTTTCTTCCCTCCATTAAATCACTCAAATGTCTAAAATGATACTGTGAAATAAAGAGTGTTTGCATAAACATGACAATTTTGAAGCGGAGCGAAATAGATCACTTGGTCATTCTTTACATTGGATCAGTCACTCTACTGCATTATTAAGTGTGTTATTACGCAAAAAGCACAAACCACCAATGGCTCCGCTATCTCTTTCTATCAGAGTGTTTCACATCGCCCACACCTCCTCAGTGTAGTTTATTATTGCCCCTGCACCATTCACATTTTTACTTCTGTGGCCATCATTCACTCCACTTGCATTTCTTTCTGACATCCTAATTGAGTCTTATGTTGTCAGTCCCGCAGCTCTGCTCAAAGCTCCCTTTCATAGCCTGAACCAAAGAGTGTGAGTGAGTATGTGGTGCGAATGATGTGTGTGATGTATGTCCGGCAGTCACTCATGTCCAAATTTCTATGTGGACTGCTCGTACGTCAACCGGTGAACACTGCACAATAAATGAATGGAATGAGTGGAATAAACAGGCTGGCAAAGTTGGCATGTAATAGAAAAGTAGTTTGAGATAAGAAA
The DNA here is from genome assembly GCF_901709675.1 of Syngnathus acus. Lineage (NCBI taxonomy): Eukaryota > Metazoa > Chordata > Actinopteri > Syngnathiformes > Syngnathidae > Syngnathus > Syngnathus acus. The sequence goes on along the minus strand of NC_051087.1, from coordinate 8,260,916 downwards.
TTCAATATATTCATCCTAGACTTGTGCTCTCACTCATGCTAGTATTTTATTCTCTTCAAAATGTTTTTTTTTTTAATTACATCCCTTTATCAATCCAATTATTTTGCCCCTTAGAGAAATGAACTCATTGGGAAATTTGTGCCGTTTGATTACCGTAATTTTCGGACTATAAGTCGCGGTTTTCTTTCATAGTTTGGGTGGGGGGGCGACTTATACTCAGGAGCGACTTATATACATATATATGGTTTTTTTTCACTTTTTTGGGCATTTTATGGCTGGTGCGACTTATACTCCGGTGCGACTTATAGTCCGAAAATTACGGTACTTTTTGTTAACCTTGGCCCTCATCTGTAGATACAAATACTGCACCCTCTCAGATGTGCTGTGCTGCACCAAATTGGTTTCTTTGTATTTGACAAACTTGAGCCTTTACTCTCAAAACAGGAGAAAATAAACCACTACAACAAGGCTAGCACTGTTTAATATTGACGCTATGGTAACTCTTTATCATGCTAAGGACACCACAGTGAGTGAATTATACAGGCAACAAAAAACTTGGAGTATTTTGGAGATATACGTAACAATCAGCGTGAAGCCGTGCCAACAAAAGGCACCACAAAAAAAATATAAAGTTCATGAAAATACATAACTCATGATAACAGCTTTATGAGTGGCCTGTTCTTTACTCATTTTTCTAGCTTGTGGGTTTGATATTAAAGTACAGCCAAGACAAGTACCCTTGCATCTTCACATGCATCAAGAGGCCATCACCGATGGCTGTAAGAGAGAGAATCCTGTCACTTTACAAAAAAAAAAATAGTCTTAGTGATAAATAAACTGGAATTACTGTAAGGTTTTTATTCTTCCATCTGCATGGCCCGGTCCAAAATGGAAGTTATTGCAAAATTGAGCCCTGTGGATCATTGTGGGACGGATTTATTGAATGCATTATTATCATCTTTATGATATTTTTTGTACGCCTCTCATGCACCGATTTTAAAGCCGCTTTGATTGGCGGTGAATCAAGTCGGTTGCATTCATGCCCACAATGGCACAAACGCCCCTTTTAAACTGTGCCAAATGCGCGTGTCTGTGAAAATATCAAAAGCCAGTTCAGCCTCCCAGTCAGCAGATTAGACTGAAGTTTAAAGAAACATGACATATTGGCAATTTAACTATTTATTCAGTAATCAGGAGCCTATGCAGCGCATGGAAGAACTATAGAGAGCTACAACAGCCTGGCATCTCCTCAGTTACAAATTGAATGTACCAGAAGCTCAATAAAGATTCAATAGAAACAGCAAAATAAGATAGTTGGCATTTGCCAGAAAAGATCTGGCACATTTTTCATGGGCGTGACATACTGACATACTCCGCTGCTCATCGCGCAAATGCATGTTCTTTACCAATGTGGCCTTATTTAAATTGGAAACAATATAAGTTTCTAATGGTGTACGATTTATTGACATAAAGTTACAAGAAGAAATAATCAACCCCCCAATGTTTTTTTTAAATAACTATGCACAGATTTAACCATGTGTATGAGCAGCACCTTTGGTGAGCACTTCATTGTCTCACTCAAGGACAATGTAGACTTTGTGATCTTGACTTCTTGACAGTTTGACTCAAGGCTCTGGATCTCACACAAAGACAATAAATAGGAAGAAAAGTCTGAGGTAGAAGTGCAAACACATTGTTTTAAGCAGCCATGCTGATGAATGGCACTTCTCAAGTGTTTTTTTTTCTTCTCTCAGTTGGGTGTATAATGTGAATCTGCAGTGCGCACAAGCTGGCAGAAGGTTGGTCCACATTATTTTGAACACTGTCGAGGATTGATTGATCAATTGATTGATATTATTTGAGTACCATGTTTGAAACAGAATACACAAATTACAAAATAAGGCTAATTGAGGATTGATCGATTGATTGATGTCTTTATTTCGAACATTTAAAACATGAAAAGAGAAAAAAATAAAATAACACTTTAAAGTGACATATTTTTTTTTAAAGTCACAGAAAAAAATTGATAATTGTGGAGTAGGTAGAAGGTCAATGAATTCTTGTTCATACATCTGAATTGTGCTGAATTTTGAGGATTACTGTATGTTAATCTAGTTGTATATAATAAATGTACACAGGACTCTGATTTAAAGGAAGTACAAGTGGTCTATTCTACACCCACATGGTGAAATTGAAGCATTTACTAATTTTCAGTTTATAAAAATCCAATATTTATACGATAGCGGGGACCACAATGGTGTATTTTTCCTAAACTGTGGCTTTAAGGGGTCGGGGGAATGGGTTTGTTGCTATATTTAGTTAAATCTGTTCAGTTTAGCATCTTAAAGCGCTTACTAATTCTGCTGAACATGCTGTTGCACATATATTCGGGTTCTCAGCAACAACAAACAGATGCCTTATTCCCAGCATGCAGCATTGACCTGTGCCTGCTGTTACTGCGCAGCAATGACGCATTAATTAGTCTGCTGTTTCAATGGCTTGTTAAGGGACAAATTAGATGAGATACTCGAATAAGGTTGAGGGTGAGGCTGATTTATCGCACTATTACACATTGGGAGTGTCCTTAGACATGCACACAAAATCTCAAAGTTCACAGTAGCCACACTGATTAAACATATCCAGTCCAGCGCAGTTGACGCTCAACATGGCTGATGTATAGTTTTTTCAGTCCCAGAGCAGGCGCCCTAGCTTTGGTGGTTTTCATTGATTTGAAAGTCAAAGTTTGGTACATAAACTTGACTTTGAAGTCAATCATAATTTTCGCATTTGCAACCAATGAGACAAAACTGAAATACAACTTGATTGTCTTTTGCTAATGGAGCCATGCCCTGTAATTTAACGTCACAGCTGAGTATTACAAATTAAGATTCGTAATAAAAAATTACATTGAAAACACACTGAATAACAAATGGCATCACTACAAATGCCAAAATAGAAAAGAAAGTTGATTTAAGGTCACAGAGCTGAATCTTTTTTATTTTTGTTGTCAGGCAGATATTGGTTGTTGAATTGCTCCAAAAGATATTGTCGTGTACAGGTTTGGAGTTGTTTAGAGAAAGGGTTAACTTTATTTCTTGTTTTAGGAGTAACTGTATCCATCCCAATTATGCAGAATACCCTGCTTCCTCTGTAATGCTAATGCATACTTCTATTGCGTTTTGTTTGTATTATTTCAGACAATCTTGACATTACAGTCATTGTATTGAGGGTGGATGAACTCACTGAGGTCCCCATTATTGACATTTCCAACGCGGCCGTATCAATGCGAAGAAACATATTTATGTAAAATGTGAATAAGTCATATCTGAATGGGTTTAATTAAAATGGTGATGATAAACACAACTGAAAAAGTCATGAAGCCCAGAAGAAAAGAATTGATACAAGGACAGGAAGTGGAGGAAAACAGATGCAGGAAATTAAAAATATATGTAAAAGACCCAAAAGGTGTCAGTTGAACTACAAGGACAAAGAGGATAGAACAACGTCAACATGACAGGGGATGGTACAAGAGAATTAGAAGCGGAAAACAAAAGGGAGACATGGGGGGGAAATAGATAGGGTCCATTCCAGTACTGTCACAACAGAGAACACGAGTATGTGTACGTGACAGCCATGTGATCTAAGGTCTTATGTGTCACTGTCCTGCCTCTGCTGCCAGAGCGAACCATTCATCACCTCAACATCTGGTGCCCTTACAGCTCTCTCTTACACACACACATGCACACACACTCCCTTGCATCTTTGTGCCGTGTCCTCTATCATCCAGCATTCTCTTGTTTATCTTCATCGTCTCTCAGCCACTTCGAATCATCCTGAATTCCTCCTAACTTTGTTAGTATTGCCATCTATTCGTTCATCCATCCATTGTACCGCTTATTCTCATGACACCACAAAACAAATATACAGAAGCAATTCCAAGATACAACTTCAAATCAGGATGAAATCATTTACTCCGCATGAAGCCGATGTATTGTTTTTCAATTTGAGATGCTTGTGTTTTGTCACACCTCTATATGTTGGTAATGCCAAGGAAGAGTGGAAGATGTACTGACAATCATTCAACCAGAAATTGGAATTTCTCAAACAAAAGAGGACACAGTTCAGCAGTTAAGTATGATATTAGGAAAAAAATGACGGTATTACAATGCTGGAGTCAGCCTGAAATGTCATGTCCAAATTTATCGAATTTTCTCTTTCTTTCCGACTTTTTTTTTTTTTTTTTGCACAAATCTGTACTATTGGTCAGTCCCTATGTGGGTCAGGTATTTAGAAAAAATTGCTGACCAATCTCAAGTGTTGACAATGGCTTGGCAATGCCACAATGTCAAACGCGACACTTCTCTTGGAAAGTGATTATTTTGGAAACGTTGCCGCACACACTGGAAAGAAGCGAAAATCAACCAAGGGCTCTTGTGGAAAGTTACATGCAGCGAAACTAAAGTTGAACCCTAACATTAAGCGCACAGTGTGATTCCCCATGGAGAATGTGAAAAAGAATGATAATCTTTAGCTGTTGTGTACTGGGAAGAACTGCTGGAATGCCAGAGTCAATAGTAATTGAGCTAATTAAAGAGGGCATGCTGCAGAGAGCAGTTTACCTCTAATAGCTTAACCAAGGCGGAAAATACAGGAAAACAAAGATTAGAAATTATGTTAAATACAGTATATAATTAATATATATATATATATTTTTGTAGAGGCAATATATATTAACAGGATCACCTCTGTTTTATTTTGCACTAAATAATGGTTTGCATAATACTTTTTATAATAGTCATTTGTTCGTAACAATCAGTTTTTAGTAGATTGATACACATTTGGCACTGAGAATGGATTTTTGACAAGACTCATTTTATAGAAGCATCCATACTAATGCCTTTCTCTGGAGTGGACATTGTGTGTAGCCACTTTTTGCTTTTGTCACACATAAACCTTGCCGTTAGCGGATGCCTTTATCAAAATGTTTTCGACAATCACTGAAAGCATACAAATTTAAGGCAAATCCATTTTTTATTTTCCATTTAGGAGATTACATGCCTGCATTTGCCGAAGCCCAACTGCCCCACAAGGTTATCATCTGCCAAAGCGGAATTAAAAACAGCGCTTTGCAGTGAAAGAAATTGTGTTTATATCTAAGTCACCACAGCACAGACTAAAGCATACTCATATTAAGTTTAAATCACAATTATTCTAGAATAACATATTCTGATCATTATTTCATGTATTTTTCCAGGCTTAACTATTTGACGCATAGCTTATTTTTTGGTTCAATTTATTTCCTGGTCGTTATCATCAAAGGTGGATTTGTAATTGCAAAGATGTCATCTGTAATTATTTTGTCATGCTGAAGTACATGTTATAAGTGGGATGTATTATATAACCACCTGCAGTTTAAAGCTGTTTTTAAAGCAGCTGAAATTAGGAAGGTATTGTGATCATAAAAAAAAAAAAAACACCTAAGAACCCAACATACGTAAAGACATGCATACGCGCGTACACGGAATGATAGAGTGCTGTTTGTTGGCAGGGTGCCCGTAACAGGGGAAGAGCAGCAAAGAAACCAATCGGAGAGGAGTAAGCTGCTGTCCTTGGAGTGGACATTTATCACACAGCCTAAAACACACGCACATGAACAGGGAATTAAACACACCACCAGATGTTATGGGCATCATAATACTAGTAGGAACACTGATACAGAGAACGTGCACAAAAATGGGGAAAAAAAAAAAAGTCATTGATTTATGTAGATTTCAAACTGTATTTACTATGCTCAGCAAATACAAAATGGCACGCTCCATATGAGACGTACTCCAAGGACTCATGCCTGGCTGAGTGCAGCAAAAATGTCTTTATCCATCAAAGTTAAAAAACAAACAATAAATAAATAAATAAATGTGCAATGACTGTACAATATTATTTCTGCAAGTCCCTAAATGGAACAAATAATGTTTTTGTTTTTTTTATATAGAAAAAGGGTTAGTTTGGTGTTAGGGTTTTTATATCTAAAATATGTACCTCGGCTCAATAATGGTTGAGAAACACTGCTCCTCGGGTCTATTTCTTAGACTTGTTGGTATCAAGCATGAGGGTAGTTGAACATTTAGGCAAGATGAGGTGATTATTTTCTCTGAACGTTGTGGTTCTACAATAAGTGTCAGAAAACAAAGGAAATGGTTTGAAAAGAATGGCACAGGGGGTATTTCAAAACACAACCCTGCACCCAATGTTTCATCTCATTTCAGCGCAACATTATCCGATGCCTCACAAGTGTCTGGTCTCACACTGGTTGCACCGCCACGGGAAACCAAATCAAAAAGCCAATTTACTTGCAGCTCAGACCACCAAAACCAAAACTTTTCTCCAAAGAGACAGCAATGATTAATCATGACTTCGGGCAAAGTAGGAGAATGTTTCCTCATGATGCTCTTACATTATATACACACACATTTATTGTTGTTGCATCATATTTATATATTGATGTGCCTATTCTACACACTGTACAATCATTATGAGGATAGATTAGATTGTATTATTTTTTGCAATCTGGAGCTGGATAGGCCCTGGCATAACTGTAATTGTAACTGAATGTATTATCAACCTGTTGGTCCAGTATGGTGTAAATTATGTTTCTGTTTGTGTAACTAAAATAAATAAATGAGAGGATAGCACGTACAAAGTTGAGATTTAGCGATGACCAAAAGCACAGAATATGGCTAGTTGCACATACTTGCTCTTACAAGTCAATAACATTGAGAATTCCATGAGTGCCTGATTTAGCCAAATTGAAATGCGATCTTTGATTCAACTGCTTGCTCTTTTCATTTTAGCTATCTCCCCTCTCGCTCCATGACTAATTAGAGAAAAAGGCCCTGAGCTTGGCACAGAGGAAATGAGGGATGGCTGTAGGGCTTGCAGCTGGTACCAAGAACGAGGGCAGGGAAATGAAGGGATCCAGACAGGACAAACACAGGAGATGGACAGATGAAGGCCAAAGTGAAATAGTGCATGGTCCAGATAGAGCCAGAGGACGGGATAATGATGAGACTTCAACTGGGCAGAAAACTGTCAGTGGATGGGGAGAAGTGAAACTGATTGGATAGAAAAAGACTTATGCAGGGTGGAGAGAGAGAGAGAGAGAGAGAGAGAGAGAGAGAGAGAGAGAGAGAGAGAGAGAGAGAGAGAGAGAGAGAGAGAGAGAGAGAGAGAGAGAGAGAGAGAGAGAGAGAGAGAGAGCGAGAGAGAGAGAAGCAGAGAGCTGCTAGGGGGATAGCAGATGTATGCTGTTGAACACTTGTACTCCATCAGAGATACATTCTTCTGAGGCATACAAGTGATGAACAAAGGCCAGGAAGGATTGAGAATACATCTCTTCCTCTGTCCTTTCTCATTTTTACGTCAGCTTCCGCTGGTCTCTTAAGGGGAACATGTAAATACAAGTCAGTAAGCCTTTATGTAATATGACTGCTTCCCACAAGCATACAATGCAGATGCTTGCATAAATCAAATGAAACCTTCAGTGATGGAATACGATTGTCGGTAATGTGACGGTGGGTCACGTCTGCCTTCTCAAGCAATTGCTTCTTGTAATTGAAGAAAGTTGCAAAGAAAATCTGTGAAGTATCAGCCTCAGGCTCTTGTATTGCTTCAAATTCCTTGTTTGGCACGCTCAAACATGGCGAATAAAAACTCTTGAATCTTGAAGTTTGGGTAAAGGCATAAGCATGCAATCAAAAAATTTAACATGAAGTCAACCAGGAGAAATGTTAATTTGATCTAAAGTTTGCCTCACTGAGGTTATTTTGTGTATTGTGCTTTTTCCACAGGCAACATATAGGTTGTTTAATTTTTTGGGTAATATACCTTATTTATAATCTCAGGTTTTGGTACTGTGTGAATGATGTTGCTCAAAATCCAAAGAAGGCTCAAGGAGCTTGCGTGAAAAACTTTATACTCTGCTCAATATCTTCCATCACGGTTTCACAATTGTTGGGATATCTATCAATAGTTAGTAGTTGGGTTTTTTTCCCAACTTTTGGGAAACTTTTCCCCCCATTTTAAGGACCAGGCTATAAAGAAGAGAAAGGACCTGGTTGGATTTTATGTGTGAAGGTCTTTATTTGCACACTTGATAATGTTGACAGCACACACGCGCACACTCTCACACACACACACACACACACACACCTACAGCTATCACTACACAAACCCTGAACTCAGACAACAAGTCAAAGCAAATGATTGAACTTCTAACACTCTCAGGACTGACTAAGAGATACAACTTGTATGTATGTTTACTGTTGAAGTCATGCTGGTGTTTGTGAAATGTTGACTTATCAAAACAAGTCCAGATGAAAAAGTCTTGAGGAAAATTCTGGGCTTGACATGTTAAGACTACATTTCTCACTCTATGCTGCAGTCATGGACCCCGCGGCACCCTTGATAACTCCATTTTGTGCATACCGTTTTTACAAGTGTAGTAAAGGAAAGAGTCAATCGTAACTCTGCTTTAACTGTGCAAGAGAAGACGTGTCTAACATGATGGAAATTCATTATTGATTTCCGTACGACATACTAGGAGGGGGGCCCCCCCTTAGACTGCTTGACTTATGACTTCCAAAGTGTCCTCAACAAAGTGAGCTCCAAAAACTCTTTGAACATACTTATTCCACACAGTGCATCCCTTTATTAAATGAGAAACATTCTCATTTGCCGTAAAGCAGTTTTAAAAGATGGTTAAATAATTCATGGTTAGATTTTCTCATGCGCTTCGTTAAAATGCCTCATTTTTTTAAGAAACTTTTCTTAACGCTCCTTCAAATCTAGCACCTGTGATGCACACAACTGTTTCAGAACTATTGGCAAAACAGTTCCATGCAGGCTGTTTTAGACACAAGCATCTGCTAAATGATAATGATAATATCACACCAAATGAGACAATGCATTTATTCTTTAACTAAAAATGAGGAACTCATGACACATAATTGGCCATCTCGAACAAGAGCAAATCTCCTTTTGCAGCTCACCAGCTCAAACACACAAACATGCAGCACACCAGCCAGATGTGCTTGGCTTTCATTCCTGACATCTGGCTTTTCAGGGCTGGAATCATTCCAGACTGTCTTCCACTAGCCGAGGGTCAGCATACGACATATGCAACACTGTTCAGCTCTGTCTCTATGAGCACCATCACTTTTTAATCCTGACTCTTCTTCCATCTGTGTATCCCAGCTGCTGCCTCCTGCTTTTTCCGATTCCCAAAACCAATGCATGTTTTATTTTGGGTCCCCTACATTGATTCTATTTGTCTGTGATCTCTGTCACAATGTAGTATTTCTACGGCCTAATTTTTTCTTGCCTCCTCTTTATATCTCTAGTGGTTGCTTCTCCCTCTCGTGGCTCTGCTTCTGTTCTGTCTACTCAATAACAGAGCTTGAGGGTTCAAATCTGCAGGAAGATGAGTCTCCCAGGTGTGTGTGCGTATGTGTGTGTGCGTGTTTGCGTGTGTGATGACAAGCTTCATTACACAGACATCTGTCAAGTGTATGTGCAATGCCTGCCTATTTCATATAAATGTCACACAACAAAGCAGATGCGAGCTAAACACCTGTTTGAATGAATACAAATACAACTGTGTTTTGTTTGTTACAATATTGATACAAACATATATTTTTCATAAGATTGCAAGATAAAGTAAAATTACTCTGTGACCATTAAGAATTAAAAATGTCCAAATATAACAATTATTATTATTCAATTATTTCTGTTGAACCCATTAAATTATTATATTTGTTAATGTCTTATTTGATGAAGTGCTCTGCAAATCTATGTAGTATTAATGTGCTAAATTTATAAATTTACATTGTTTCATCATGCAATAATGTAATGCTATCTTTATTTGCACAGCAATGTATTGTATAATATATCAATCAATGTATAGTATAGCAACAGGCGGCCCATGTCTTTTCTAATATCTTGCCATAAAAATTCCACGATACTGTAATAAATTTTCGTTTCATAAGAGGGCTCTGCTCCTTATAGCTCATATTATTGCCGCTCAATATGTTCTACAATGTCAGTCATCTTGCCGATTTTTTTTTTAAGAGTGCAGTTCCCCTCTTTATGTTCAGCCACTGTTACCATTTTTAATGGGTCCAACTGAAATGCCAATGCAAAAGCAACAATGGCATAATAGCTTCCTGTGCTTATTTATTCCCTTGAGTGTGTTACGAGCCCCATTGCCTCCTTTTATTACTTGCTTCCTTAGTCCCTGCAACTTGAGCAATTGTCGCCAACCAGGTACATTCTTGCTGTTAAGGTGGCAGTAAACATGAACCTGCCCATTGGAAAACGCATAAACAATACGACACAACTGTTAAAATTGACAGTCCGCCTGCTAACTTATGTTGAATAGTCTTTTTTTTTTAAAAGCAAAAACGTATACCTTTGTGCAGACAAGTACCTAATTAAAACTTCCAGGTCTATCCAAGGTATGGAAACATGCATTATATTCTTGCTTGCAGGCACACACATTATATTTATTGCAACGCATCAACACGTGCAAACACACACACACACACACGCACACACAACGTGATTAAAGAGCAAAGCCATCTGCTACTGTGAGGAGGCTGAAGGGAAAACACAATCTCAGTCGATGCAAGCCTTGAGACATGTCATTTACATCCTCCTCTACCAAAACCTCCGGTTTGCCACCTTTCAATCTGCACTTTCCTTTTCTCAAGTTAATGCCACATCCAACCGAAAAATCCATACCCTACCATGATATTTATAGATAACCCCGGGTGTCCCTGATGAAATTAATTAAAATGTGTCAAGCTCAACATGCACCCCAAATGCAATGTCAAGGAATAGGGAATTCCATCTTCCAAAAAGGGGCTGCTTCTGAACGTAAGCTTGAGATATTACAAAAATATATTTTTTCTTAAGCAACATGTAATACAATTTGGTAAAATATTTTTAGTGCATGATTTTTTTTAATGAAACAAGATCAGGACCAAACAAGGGTGGTGGTGGGTTCTTGAACATGTCATTCAAAATATTTCGATTTTTTTCCCCCAGACTTGTAGTTTCACCTGCATATGAGAATGTTCAGATATTCCAAAGCATGGATTTAATAGCCTTGCCTTAATAATATAACATTATCGTGAAAATATAGAGGGGCAGTGCTAGGTATCACTTACACTTTCAGAATGGCGACATATGGGCTGCTTCATTACCTGTAATATGACAACAGCTTCCACATGAGACGTGTGTGGGTAAGTGCACGTTTGCGTGCGTGTTTGTGTAGTTGGCCTGCACCTCAATGCCAGTGTTGTCATTAGGTTGCAATCAAAGACTAACAAGCTCCAGATAGCGACCACCAACACACATCCCCCCTGGAGAGAGCACATCCTTGTCCACGTCCATCCACATCTATGAACAGACAAACCCGAGTCAATTTTAGGACCTGTGAAATGAGGCTTTGATATTATCCAACACAACGCATGAAGAACCAGAGCACCTACAGTATACCGAAGTGTAAAACAGTGATGTATTTCTATTAAATCTGTTAAATACGTAGTGCAACTACATGGACAGATCTTCTAACAAACATGTCCAGATCTGCAAGTAGGAAACTAGTACTGTATATAAAAACATTATTTTCCCTACAGCAGTAAACTGGTCCTTCTTATAAGGAAAATAAAAGCACCAGTCAATGCTTAATCATGAAGTTCTCAACACAGTAACAAAAACATGTTTGTGTTGTAGTCTGCTGTTGACTGCAAAATTAAACATTACAAACAGACCTTTTGCTTGGCTATAGCTCACACTTAGCTCACTCTTATGGTAGGTAAGAGAGATAGTATACAGTTAAACCTCAACTAATTCAAGGACATTTGGAGTATCACCAAAGTAACGAGAGAAAACATGTCCTGTCATGAAAATCCAATCATTAACTCGTGACCTCATAACCAAACCTCACGAGACCTCAATTCAGTCAGCATCAAATTATTTATATGGGCGCCTAAGCTGAGGAAGGAAGCTGATGGTACGATGGGTGGGATAAAGCCCAGCTTTTGTTCAATGACTATCCAACTGAAATGCCAGGAATGCCTAAAGCAAGCTTGAAACTTAGTAGAATTGACTCGGGGAGATGAGCTAATCAATATGTGCTGTCGCAAAGAGGATTTAAAAGTAAATATTGTTTTATCCTTTCAGGTATTAGAAACAGGATTACACACTGTTCAGATTTCACAGACTCCAAGTAATTGAACAGACAAAAGATGACAAAGTATTGAATACAAATAACGTGTCGATACAAATAATGTGCCTGCTAACTTTTCTGATACTTCAATAACATTAACTATTTAGTTGCACAGTGGTGGTTTCATAATAAGGTTTGCACTGTTTGGACATTCTTCAGTTAAAATTATAACTACCGAGAGGTTATTGGCAATAATAAATCAGACAAGTGTCGCTTGTGTCTCGTGCAGTAATTTAGCAATCAGACTTTTTTGTGCTGCTCTGAGTATATTGGCAAATGCACATCAATAAATGCCCAGTTTGAAGGCTTACTTAAAGGTAAATGCAGCATTTCTGTGACAGGTAATGACTCATTGAGTGTGTGCACGATATATACATTCCTTCTTTAACAATACACAGGCTGGGTTTGGCTTGGGTTTCTAAAGTCCTGCCAACTGTTAAGTCTTGTCTTTGTGCCAGTGCCTGCTGTCAGCACCACCTGTGCCATGAAAAGGAAAAACCAACCTTTCCTCAGTCCTTTGTTGGGCAGGACATGTGACATTTTAACAGCAAGTTAAAAATGTGGGTGAGAAATCCATAAAGTGGATGTTCTAAAAAGCTGGTATCAAAATTGGACAGTTGAAAGATCTCAAGGGATTTTTCTTTTTCGGGGTGGACATTGGAAATTAAAAGAAGTTCAAAGAAAAAGAGTTCAAAGAAAAACAACACTGTACCCGGTATTTATTTCATTACTATAACAGTGCAGATTTGTAGATAACTGCAAGTCCAAAAATAATAGGCTCACCATTTTTCATCCCTGTTTTTGCACACCTTCTTATCCCTCCTGTCTTCAACGCTCATACTCCCATAACAATACTTCACCCATATGTACGACGGAAAGACGTGACCTTATAAAGTCCATAAATCTTCTTCTACTTTTGTCACCATCTCGTTTCTTTGTCTCTTTAGAAGTATGACAATATGCATGTATGAGTGGAGCGTAAAATATAAGGACTCATTTTCCCCGAGAGATCTTCAGCCAATATGGGTGACTTAAGATGACCTTTCTCGGGTTTACCAAAGTTCACCTGAGAGGGGACCAAAGACGACTAAAAACAAGACCTACAAATAAAGAAGAACAATAAAACAGGTTGCCGTTCCTCGAAATCCATACCTGGAAGCCCAACAAATACCCAAACATAAACAAATGCCACTCATTCAGTTAATCTATTCTCCTAAGCTTAGCTTTACTGTTTGGTTAGGGTTCAATTTAAAATATTTTTGCTCTCGTATGGCATTGTGAAATAAAACAAAACAAATGTCATCAGCTTGTATCTGTTGAGTCTCATATTTGAATGTGAACCCGTCCTTGGCTAAAAGCCTATTCCCATTCGTGCTCAAAAATTCTTCCTCTGCTCTCCAAAGTACTGATTACAGTCACTCTTCATGGGACAAATCATCTTCCACAAATGGAGATTCTATTTTTAGGCTAATTTCTTGCTGTTCCTTTTATCCCTTTTGCACAGGCTGCTAGCAGTGTGGCATGTTAGAGGTTGCATAGGACACATTACACCATTTAGAATACCGTATCTTGATTTAGACAGCAACAAATGTGAGTCAGAAAAGCACCTGGAAAACAAACTAGTATTCATATTTATAGATTGAGAATACTTGGTTCTTTAGATAGAAAGATTAAAACACAGCAAGCCAGGGTTTCAGGAGGTGGGATCAGTGTAAATTACAGAATACATGAATACGCCTGTAATGCAATCAAGTGCAAAAAAAGTCATCACAAACCTCTGTAGATGTGTATGTACCCATGTACCTTCCTTTATTGGTTTAGACTTATACAAGAGTGATAACGCAAATCCTTACCCTTTAGAGATCAATGGTAATGCATACAGAGATTTCCTCTAGTCCAAAAGAGGAAGTAAGACACAACGGAAACAAGCCGGAGGCTTTTGATGGCTTAACTCCCTTGGAAATTTGCTCTTTTGCTCCTTCCGTCGCAGAGAGTAAAGCAGACACAATGCATGCCAAGTACATCCACCACCACGGCAACAATACACACGTCAAGGGAAACCAATGATAGCAGGTAGCCCAAGTGCTGCCAAAATGGCTTCCCTTTGTTTCCAAATTGCAATATCCTTATTTCACAGTGGGCATTGTGAGGAATTGTTTCATTGACAAAGAGGTCACAAGGCCAGTCAGTGTGGTCAAATGTTCACCATGGATCACAGCTCATGGCACACATTTGGCTGGTATCATCACTTTAAACTCTTATGCATTTAGATACCAGTGGTATTGATAAAATAATTGATGTGAAAAGGTTCATAGGAGCCTGAAATATTGGCCTTGTTATCTAGCCTGTCCTGCTTCACAGTAATGAACCAAAGTAATAGATCCTACAAATGCACAAAAATGATGGTGTGTCAGAAAAGTCTCAGGACTAATACAACATCCAACCCAACTCTGCCATATCTTCATGCATTCCTGGAAGGATTCTCGAGAGAACGCAATCGGCATGGCCTTTGAATGTCTTCATACATGTCTCATCACCAGTGAAACTCATTTGTTTGTGTTTAAAAGTGTCTTTTGGACACCAGACTTGGAACTTTCTGACACATCATATTTGGTGTAGGATAACTAAAATTGGTATAAAAATACATATGCAGTTGGCTGCAACTAGAATTCTCATGTTCGGTACTTTGGTTAGTGGTTGGAGCCTTGAAAAGTGCTACACAAATAAAGTTTGAATGGCAAGTAAATTAACAGTCCTTTTGTTCACGAGGATGAAGAAGAGCGCTAAAGTGAACCTTGGGTTGTCTGCACTGTGGAAAAATACTTCATGCATTACATTGCAATACAGAAGTCAAATTAAGCATTTGTGCTGAGCCAAGTGCTGCTATTCATCCATTCACTTGTCCATTTTTACACTCAAGACAAATACAAAAACCTCTAATTTCCTCTGTCTTTCATTGCCCATGTGTTTCTCAAAGAAAGACAGTTAGTTAGCTTCCTGATAGCCTGCTGCCTTTCAACGGAAACAGTTTGAATTCTACAGCGAAGAGGAGGAGGAGAGCAAGAAGCTGAGCTGAGGGCGGCAGAGAGGAAGATATTGAGAGCTGGAGATCATTAAGTGCATGTTAATTAGCCATTCGATTCACATCGAGGAATGACTGCCACTCAGACTGAGGCTGCTGCACCAGCTGCATGTGTTTGGATGTGTGAAGGCCCAATAGGAATCACCATCAATCGCTCAGTCACATTCTGTACATCACTGTTGCACACCACCACTGAGCCTGCAGTTTCTCGCCCACACACCGCAGGCTGTCGATCATCACCTGAAAATAGGCAGTGGATGCTGTAGCTGCGTGCATTTCATGTGCAAATACTGAATACATTTATTTCCAAAACACTAGTGCTGGATATTTGTGCTTTTGTTATTATTATTATTATTATTAGGGTGGGATGAGCAAATAATTATGGTTTGCGTCGTCCAGAGGTGCAAATGAATTTTTTTGGAAGTTTGGGGCAAACCAATAATGGCCCAACCCAAAGACTTAATGAACAAAAGTAATCAGGCTAGTATTATGTCCTTAAAACAGTTTGCTTAGTTTGTTGACAATTCAATGAATTATGATGAAATATTTCTTGAAGATTTTGTTTTTTGTTATTTAATTTTATATTTTAAAAATCTAAACTACCGAGTAGCATGCGGTAAAGCTACTGATCCTATTCTACTGATGTGACAAATCTCACAATGAGCTGCGGTAGCTGAAATATTTTGCCACAGCCAACACATATTATACACTAACAAACACATGTTTCAAATTTTATATTCTCTTTACTCCGAACCCTGTTCCGGTTTGCAAAAGGCAGACTTCACACTAGACTTGGCTGATGACCAGCCAGCCACAGGAAAGGTTTCGAGGCAGACAACCACTGACACTCGCATTCAAAACGTCACTGAGTGGGAACTAAAAACACTGTCCAGTGAGTGTACCACTACACTTCTAATGGCTGTCTCGAATTATCTCTTCAACCAAATAATGAGCATGTTGATATGGCGAATGTCAGTCATGATGAGTAATAGGGGGTTTCATGTTTTATACATGTGTCTGAGTGAGTGTGACTGATTCTGTATGTTTTCTTCATCAGTGCGCGAGAGCAGTCAGATTCCCTCATTCCTTAAGTCCCAACAGTTGTGCAAAAATGCAAGCTTGGATAAGCAACACGCCCCAGTCAGACTTGCATATTTAATGTGTGAGGAACTCTTGACGTGAGCCACATTCACGTGTTGGCAGAGAAAGGTGGGCTTCAAACAACTCATTGGATTCCTCGATTGCTCGACTCTTAAAATCATGTGAGCTGTAATTAATAATTAAGCAAACGTGCATGATGTTAAAATATTAATCCTACTTAAACCGCCGTGTGCACCTGCATAGTACATTTATGCAGACTTCGATGTCCACGATGAGGAAATGACCTAAGACTAGTTCTTTGGGGGAGCCTCATCGTTATTCTTGTGTTCCTCCCAGGTGACTGAGCTCTTTCCCCCATTTATAGATTAGAGACAAATACTTCAATTTGTGTTGCCTTATTTGAGTGAGTCACAGCAATGAACTGCATATGCTTGTTTTTACGATGACTGCCACTTTTAAATAACTGAATGCAACAAACATCATCTATCACAGACTATGTCTATCATGACTATCATTTTTCTCTCTCGCTCTCTGTCTACCTCCTACCCTCCCTCTCACTCTTATTTGGATTGAACAGAATTGCCCATTTCACGTTCTGAACAAATTAATTTTCAGTATCTGTTCTTTTTCCTCAGCAATCAGACTTTAATACAAACCTCAGCATGCTCCCAACTTCTCTCATAACCAGTCTTGTTAATAATGCATGCTCTTTCTTTGGCAGCCACTGCTGGAGCTTTTGTACATGAATTGATTTTGAATGTAATTGTAGCACAATGATCAGCCACCTCTTATCCTTGCTGGATTTGCCAATGTTGGCTAAGTAGCGCTTTTGCTTTATGGTTTCAGTGTTTGTGTCTTCGTGATAGAGTCATTCATTTAGAAAAAGAGAAAAAAAAATGTGGTAGACCTCCCTGCTTTTGATGTTGTAATACAATCTAATTAAGACCAAAAAAAAAGCCTTAAATTGAAATCTCCCTTTTCTATCCTTATAGTTCCTTAACACTTGCAACAGGTTTCATTTCATCTTAAAAAATCTTGGCTTTCCAAATTCCACAGGTAATTGACCAACATTAAAATCCCATAGTGTCCTAGGCCTGTGTTGATCAAAAACATAGCAGCGGTTACAATCATTAAAGCTGCATCTCATACTGTAAACCATTAATGCTGTCCAAAATGATTAAGTTCTATTTAATTGAATAAATTAAAAAGTATTGTGCACAAAGCGTAAAAATATCTTAAAATATGAAGTGCATGTTATATTTTATGCATAGTATATTACACTTAAGTTAAATACAATAGAATTTATTTGTCAGCTGTACCGTACAGAATTAAAAGACAAAAAATGAAATAGTATGTAAATTCACGTCAGTGATTCTTAAATATACCACTAGAGGGAGCCCACATATCACTGGTGGTACTTGTACCACACTTAAGAACCTCTGTAAGGTGGACATAGCGTCTTTCAGAAAATGTTCACACAGTTTTTATTTTAGTTAATTAAATGTAGTTTATTTAGTTGGGAAAATCTGCAGCAGCAGTCCTCCAGAACCATAATCTTATGGTATTTCCTCAATTAAAACTAGGCTTAAACTAAAATAGTTTAGATGACATCACTCTGACTAAAACATTTTATTTTAATTGTTTTTTAAATGTTCTAGTGAGGAATTTGACGTATTACATATGTCCAGTCTCACCTTTCGGACCTTCTTAGTATTTAAGTTCAAAGTCCAGTTCAACATCCATATTAATCAAAGAAATAGTTTAATACTATTCACACAAGTATTTATTCTTTTTATTTTTAGGCCTCCCCCAAATACTTGACTATTTTAGCTTTTGTGGAAATGTGTTCAATTTGTAGAAGCAGCTGAAAATCATTTTTCATGACATTCCACTGTGTCACTATGTCACTTTACATCACTGTCCTGTCATGAAGAGTAGTCCCTCTTTGGATATGACAATCGCTTGGTGTGCACATCTGCATGATATCTGTTCTTTTTCCGCTACAAAACCAGACAACCCATCAAGAGGCGCTTCCATTTTTCATGAAGTCATCATCTTCTCAAGAACCATTCGTTCTGTGAAACACTACGGAGAAGTCAACAGCTGCCCATTTTTGTCATCCCTCATGAAAAATGGATGTTAACATTTGTTAGTGATGTCTGCATTGTAAATGGTATCGTGGCAGAAGGATGGCAACGGAATATAAATGAATCATTTGTCGTTACTAATGGGACACCATTCATACAATTGTTTGGTTTACTGGCCTGTGAGGCAAGAAAAAGATTGAGATCTCATTCATACTTACATAGCTTATGTATTTTCATACATATTTAAAACTCACCGCTAAAGATGATAATCGGCAAGGCATGCAAAGCATTTTTGTATTATTGTATTTAAAAGTTTACAAACCACCACTAATAGCCTCATATATAATATATCAAATGTAAATCTGCCACTTTGTTGGTGAATGGGTTATCAGGCCCTCAGAGGCTGAGTGTATGACATACAGGATATATTACATCAGTGTTTCTGGTATCTGCCGATCAATTCAATACTCCTGTTCTTGTTTTAGCTGTTTTAAATTGCATTGTGTAGCATTTAGCGGGTGGTCTGCACGCACACACCCGATACAATATATATAAGATGACATGTGCCTTGGGATGGGAATCTGATTACAGGAGTCATTTTAGAGCAATATTGCCAAATAGAATTACTGAGAAGGAACACTTTGAATGTGTTGAACTCCTTTTTTTCATGCTAGAGTTGTAATGGGTTAAATCGTTTTGCCCAAAAAGGTTTTGGCCGATGCCTACTTGGATGGTGGCCTTGGCTGTGTCTCAAATCAGGGCCTGCATTCAAAGCGTGGCAACAAATTGTGTCCCACAAAGCCTGTCCTGATTTCAAGTGTGAAGGTTCCATCAAATCCAGCTGACCAAATGTTTGCTACGCCATCCATCCATCCATCCATCCATCCATCCATCCATCCATCCATCCATCCATCCATCCATCCATCCATCCATCCATCCATCCATCCATCCATCCATCCATCTTTGGGTTTTTGAAAAGCACTATATAAATTGAATTATTATTATCATCATCATCATTATTGTTGTTGTTAATCCATCCTGAATTTCGGTTGATTGTGGGGTCAGCAGCTAAAAGGCATTTTCTAAATATATGAACATTAGCATTTATTTGATAGTTTTGGACATTTCCCTTTTTTTCTGATCTGCAGGAACGCTAACCAAAATAGAATCAGTTGTAATTTTAAGATTATTTTGTGATGGTTTTGAGTAGATTTTGACCAACTCACATTTGGCTAAAAAACGGTGACGTCAGCAACAGAAGGTGGGCCCACGCGTTCTTGTTTGGATCACAGTTCTAGCTGTGTCATTTAAGTTCTGTAGACCACTCATAGTGCACCTCCAAAACATATCTGGGCCAATTACTGGAAGTTTATTTGACGCCTGCTATGTGGTGTAAAGTGCCAAGTGCTCAATCTAGACTTATCCGGACCCCCTCGTCCTTTATTGCAACATTCCTCACCTTTAACAGCTGGTCATGAGTCCTTCCCAGCAGTCACAAAGTTTAAGAATCGGTACAGATATTGCAACTTCAAGCACTAAAATGTGCTTTTACGAACCAACTATGATAACGGATACAGGTTACATATTCGCTCTCTCACTCATGCTACAGAGTGAAAATTGGATAGTTAAGTAGGCAAAATCAAAACGTACCTTTTTAGCTGCTAACTAAATTTACTGAGAGTGAAAAATGTTCTTAAGTTAATCGATATAAGGTTCTCCCAGGATCCACTCAGACCTCATTTCCACAAAGCATTCTATCTTCAATTATGTTTCAATAACTATTTCAGCCAAATTGTGACAGAAAGAGAAAATCGTACATTGCTCGCACCGTGTTTATAAAATTATAGTTGAATGAGTCTTGCACATCCAGATGCACTCTGACAGACACTGCAATGCAAACTCACAACTAGAGTCAGTGCCAGCTGTTTAAGTGACCCATTGCACAATGCATAATGAGCCATGCACAACAATGCGCAAAAAAGCATCCACCCAACCGTTTTCTGCGCCACTTGTCTTGCCTGGGGTCACAGGGAGGGAGTGAGGGAGGTTGGGGAACATTCTGGATAGATCACTTGTCCATCACACGGTCGACATACCCTGAGACAACATTCTGCTTGTTGCACTGGATGGAAGCCAAAGACTACCACTGATTCCCCCAGCAGTCAATCTAACTAATACAGTGGAACATCTAAAGTTAAACACAGATCTTTTCTGAAACTCTGACTACCAACAGTACAAACAGTACAGTACTAAACCTATTAAAACACACTTGATAAAACACATTCTAAAGGTATTTGAGCAAAAACAAGCATTAAATGAAGAACTCACACCAAACTATGTATGTGTACAATAGTTGCAAAAATCACTGGTATTTTTCTCAACTTGCTCTGAATACAAATGTAAATCCCACTCTAACTTTTTTTTTTTTTAATTGCTATGCCAACACACTTACTCACGCTCCTTACTGTCAAATGCAAAGACCCACCCTTCTTTGGCATTATTGTCCAATCACATTCAGACACTTGCTCATTTAATACCATTAAAAAAGTCCACTCAGAGTTTATACTACTCAGACTCACACCAATCCCGTAGCTCAACTACGAGTTCTCTTCTTGTTAGATTACCATAGAATAGTATATATTTTAAGAAAAACAAAAGAGGGTTTTCAATAATGTATTGTATCCAACCTTCAGTTGTGTTACGTGGATTTCTGCAAGAGTTTTGTAAGATCCAACTGTCTTTGAGACCCCGAAGGTTTCTGTGCATGTCTCAGCTATTGCACACAAGCCAAGATGGGAGAGCAGTTGGATGTTTTTCTTTGACACATCAACTGTTCATTTTTCAATAAAGAAGTTACTGATTAATCATGGGTTGTCAGAAACAGACACAAAAGGTTTGATGCAATTGATGTATCAAAATTGACTAACTACATAACACTGAGCTACGATTATTTTATCGATTGTTATCTTTATGTGGCATTCAATTATTTTAGTTGGAAAATGTGTCATCGTGTAACACATTTTTAGCCTCCATGGCCACCAGATGCTATTGTGACAATATTTTAATTTTTGGTAAACACACATTCTGTGCAATCAACCAATAAGTGGCAGTTAAATTTCAATTTAAAGCCTATAATTTCAAGACATTGTATCCGGTGTCTATTTAGGCAGGGGGAAACAAACCAGAGAAAGAGTTAATACTGCATTAATAACAACCCTATTGTGTTAAGATCATAATGGCGCCTCAGATGCTTATGCTGGCCCGTAAGCCAAAATTGGAAACTACTTAGTTCTGGGACATGGGGAACGGCCATTACTGAATCCCCTGAGTTGAATACAAACACGAGGCAGCACAGCAGAAGCTCATAAGGAGCCTCTAAAGCTCGAGTTATTGTCTCAAATACATGCAAGGAGTGGTCAAAAATAAGCTGAGGCTTAGGAAATAGCCCAGCGGAACAGACTGAATTAGAGTGTCCATCTATTTAAGAACGTACCTGGTGGCTTTGGATTAAACTGTTTATGCAAGTGTAAAATTGGATTGCAGTGATTTCTGGATCACAGCAGCAAAGGCTGCCAGGGCCAAAGTTTAAGTGCACCAACAAAAAGTAGCAGTGCTGCTGTCACTTCATTACTTCTTTGCTGCAAATCTATCCCAAATAACGCTCTTTGGACTCACATCAGGCAGATTGCTGACGTCACTGCTATAGAGTTTACTTTTCTTATTAACACTATATAGACAAATACTTCAACAAAGAAAATTGACATGGCGAAGCAAATGTTCTCTGCGAGACATGGGCACACAACTTCTCGGTGACAAATATGGTCAAATATGTTTATGACAAAGAGCCCAGTAATTTAAAAAAAAGTTGATCGCTCTCAACATTGTCAACGTCAGGTGGCTTGTTTGTACGTGGCAAAAGCACTTATGGAACCACTTACTGCCAGTAAACTTACCGAATTAGATGGTGCAGCTGTTGTGAATGACTGACGCATTCAACAGCCTTCCATTAAATGCTATGTTCCATTTGTACTCTGAAATACATTGTACCTTTTATTCATCAAGTGTTTTTTTCCCCCCTATCACTTAGCAGCATTTGCTAACCCTCTCTAGTTCTAAGTGCCCCATCAGGAAAGATTTTCAATGTTGGGGTGACATTTTACTTATTTTACTTAGTTAAAATAATCATTAGCACTTGGCAGCCTACCTGGGATGATAATAAGTGGTAAATACTCTTTTTGGGATTCTGTTGACATTTTCAGGAGCAAAGGTTAATTTTGTTTGAAAGCAAAAAATTCCGAATAATTTCACATATAAGTCGCTCCTGAGTATAAGTCGCAGGATTTGTTGGGACTGCTTTAGACGTTTGTGGGAGGGCATTTTTTCCTATGCTGTCTAAATTCCTAATATCTGGACGGACAGCGTTCCCCTTAAAATGTTATTATAAACTCAATACCATTCCAAGGTTCAGATAAGGAGAATGTTTTTTTTCCCACACAGTGTATTTCAGAGGAGTCAAAGCCTTACTTTGAACCATTTTGTGTGTGTACTAAAGACCAACACATTAAAAAAATACACTTGAAAAGAAATAACCATGTTATTAACCATACTGCCCTGCTGGCAATGTTGGCATCTTTAAAGTCTCTGTGCTTCTTCCTGCTTTCTTTCTCTCGACTTGAGCGATTTTTTCCCCTCATTTCATACCCCACCCTTGTTGCCGTGCTCAGAGCAGCTTTCTAACATTTGAGGACTACCTGTTTGCAAAACGCAGATGCTTGAAAAACTGAACAAACAGCTGCTGAAGGCAATGTGATGTTCCATCTTGCTACAAGACTTAGGGTGATTTCTCTTTCATTTTGCAAAGGTTAGAAGGCCAACTCGTATTTTGCAACATAACACGGCGACAAATGCAACATGCGACAGAGTTCGTGGTTTACTTGTATTTACTGTAATTGGGCCTACCGCCTATAATAGCTGTTTCTCACTATGTGGATGTAGCTCAACTCCCCATAGCTTCCCTCTTAGACCACAAAAGGAGCTGCGATGAGAAAAATAAAACATCATATCCACTGGTTACAGCCAAGTTTGTGATCCTTCAAGTTTATGGATATTGAACTAATCTTATAAAAGTAGGTACTGCAGTAGGTCATTGTAATTAGTTGTAACAAAAATGTAGCCATTCCTCCAGTGTGTGTCCTATCAGATCACAGGAAGTGGTGGCACAATAATGGTCCCCTTTTTGTAAAGGTGAAGAGACTTCAGTATCCTTGAGCAAGGTCTACTTACTGCAGCTGTTGTGTCACCCAATTGTGAATGGGGCTTTACCATCACCACATTATCATACTGCAAAAAACATTTTTTGCTGAAAGATGAACAGCAATACAATAGTACAAATTGTCACTGTAAATGCACAAAGTTAACTGTCACACAAGACTGTTTGGAAAAATATGTTCCCTTCAACTGGAATTGTTTTTTGCAGTAATAAAAAATAATTTTAAAATCCCAAAATGTATACCACATTAGGCTGTTTAGAGTGATTCTTGCTGAAGTATGCAGGGCGAGTTTGTTCAAAAGAGAACAAAACAAAAACAATTCTATTGGATTCCATTTATTTTAATAGCCCATAATTTAGCTAGACAAGTTCAATTCTATTGTCATGAATCACAATGGAGTTTCTGTAGCAAGCAAAGTATCATTCATTACAATTCTAAACTGCAGTATCTATCTATGTGTATACTGTATGAATGTAGCTTTGGATATTGTATGGAAATTCTGCTTTCTTTGAATAAAGGGCAGCAGCTCAAGCAGAGGCTGAATAAGAATCACCTCACGCTACATACAAAGTAGTATAGTTGCCAAGCGGGTCTCTGCAATTAGAAACTCACTGATCGAGAGAGCATCAAGAGAAGTGTGCAAGTACAATCATGTATGTCATTTATGTTAATTTGAGCCTTTTAGTGAATATTTGATGATGGGCCGTGTTAGAAGTCACGTTAGCTGCCAATGTGCTGCTGCAAGTGGAAGATCAAGTGAGCACAGCGAGAAGGACTAATCACTCTGAACGCAGCTCACATCCACAGCGATCATGATGACATGCCAAGCATTAATGATTCAGAGGCCTAGGCGCTGAAAAGAGCGAAAGAGGGAGATGAGGGAGGAGAGATGCCAGGTGGGAAAGTGTAGGAGGCTGTAGAAAGCCAAAGTTGAATAAGCAGACAGAAAGTGGCAGAGGAGGACAATGCCACAGAGACTTCATTGCTCCCAGCCATTTTGGTTGCTCTGCTCTTTCTGCCTTATTTTTGGAAAGTGTGACCAACCAGAATTTCTGCACAGAGTTGCCCACTCCAGAAGTTAGGACATTTAGAATTTAATACAACAGTAACAACCAATGGTAGGTTCAGACTAACCTTTTCATGGCTATCAAAAATCATACAGAAGAAAAAACACACCGGTCTACTTTGCATTTGTGTACTGATGGAAGATAACAGCGATCGACTAAGTGCTTGATCGATTTCTGGCATTGATCTAATGTGTTGCCAGGACAGAGATGCGTGTACTACTTTTGACGGCATAACCAATGGCGGTTCGAGGAGCGCCAGGCCGACCCTGCCCACCTTTTTGTGTGTCCTTTGGAGCAAACAATATCAGAGCTGCTTGTGTGTGCGTTTAAATTTGTGCCCCTCTTAAAAAGCCACTGCTCCCAAACCGGCAAATCCAGTATTATTTGTGGAATGAGATAGTTCAAGTGGTAGAGTGGTTGTCTCCAAACCCAAAAGTTTCTATACTCAGCATTGTGATCACGTCTAAGTATTTTTTTTAGCAAGCTACTGAAAGCCCAGCTGCTCCTGATGCCGCATCATCTGTAGTTGAATGAGGAGACAGTGTTAAAGTGCTTTAAGTGCCTTGAAGGTTAAAAAAAAAAAAAAAGCCCGTAGAATCATCACTGGTTATAATTTCAATTTTGTCGTCCAATTGCCTCTATTTTCCATCAGTGCTGCCGGTCACACAAACAAAACAAAAAAAGCACAGAAAGCCAAAGGGAAAAATATTGTAATGATTGCTGGAATATAAAGAAGTATTACAATTGATGCAGTCTGACACTTGTCTAATGCAATGTTTTTTGGTACCCAATATTCTTGCTGACAATAATTTCTCACTAGCAAGTTGATAAAATGTGCAATTTACCGCCATGAAGTGCGATCTAAGAGACGACTGAGCCCTGCTGGCGTACAGACAAGGTGACGAGGACCTGCAGCCAAGCCTGTCAATGTGATTACACGCACACACGCGCAAACACACACACACACACATGCATGCACACGCACACTCAAGCAGCTCTGATATTTGTTTGCGCCAAAGGAAACAGACCACACACAACGCATGCAAAACACACACAGGTGCAGCAACAAAGTGGCAATGACACTGTTGGTGGCCTTGTCTTAACCTCCCATTAGATGTGGAGAGACACAACACGATCGCGTTTGACAATTTTGGACAGATTTTTCCTTTGCTTTTTTACCATGAAATAAGGACATGAATAGCCGCTAAGTTTCCATAAAGTAAGCAGCCTTAGTATTTGGTGTAAGTGTTACAGTGTTTCTGGTCATTACAAACTGAGAAACTGCCAGTAAATACGTATATGATTGAGCATAGGTGGGTGACTCAGCTAATCAATGTTTAGAGCTGTTTTCCAGTCTATGCTTTTACACTGATTTGGCCAAATAGGAATCTTATTCGCTCCCTGTATTGAGCAACTTCTGGTAAATAAATGACTTTGACTGCAATCTTCTGGGGCATTTTACGAATTTCAACAATCTGACCATATGCAAGGCAACACATTTCTGTTGGAAATGTCAAGTGGCCTAACAGTCAATATTTTCCAAGCTATTGGGAAATCATTTGATGGAAAAATTACCTCCTTAAATAAATGTGATGTCTTTTTTTTCAAGATTAAAATGGTATAAAAGTTTTTCACATTTTAAAGACCAGGTGATAGCTCCTCAGGCCAACAAACACTGTGGTATGTCGTTCAGCTTTGAGTTTTAAATCATTTCCCAATGATCCGAAACTACAAATGAGATCATATTTGCCAAGGCCAATTCCCGATCAACTCTAATACTACAGTTGACAGCGGTTGAAGATCTGTCATCTCCGCTCAGCGCTGCAGAGCTACGGCCGGGATTGAGAAACTCTCAAGCTGTGAACACATTCGTCATGTACGCTTATTATTATTTGATCATTTCTTGTGTTTTGTGCTTTTATGACCCAATTGCTTTGTATAATTGCACTTTACAATAACTATTAAACTGGGTTTACTGAATCAGATATGGTAAACTGCACTTAGGTATACGTATAGCATTTTTTTTTTTTTTTATAGCTCTGCCAGGTCCACACCGGGAGCAAATTGGGATTCAGTGTCTTGCTCAAGGACACTTTGTCATGATCACCAGGGTTGAGGATCAATCGCACAACCTTAGCGTTGAAAAAAACGCTGTCATTGGTCACTATGCGTTTCCAACCGGAAGTCAACTTGTCCACCTTACGCCAAACATGAAAGAGCTGCCGGCATAGAGTCCATCAGCATCATGACTGCGTTTGACCTTACCATTAATACTGAGATAGCAATGGACAGCTTTCCAGTGCCTGGGGCATGTTGAGCAGTTGGATAGCTCATTCTTTATGCTAAGCCACATCTGCCTCCACCGATTGAGGACACTGATGAGCCCCCCCCCCAAAGAAAACATGCTGATTCTTGTTTGTCTGAATAATCGCTACAAGTGTCATCAGTGAAAGTTATTGTTTCCAAGTGAAATTATGGCAGTTAGTAGTGGTAGACTGCTTCCACTTATTGATACTTACCAATGCTCATAAGCAATCGACCACACTCTTACACAAACAACCATAAAGTGGGCAGTGTTTCTTTTTAATACAAATTGAATACAAATATGCAAACGTCTCAATGGAATCCTTGTAGAGACACAATAAGATCTATAAGTACCATGAGCAGTAATGCCATGCACAAGACCTTTGAACCATTAGATTGCTCAGTAAGCTCCATTGATCAGACTTTATTGGCTATCGATTCCTAGGTGCTGTGCTCACACGAGTGCATTGGTGAAGAAACCATAACGGTTAACAAAGACTGATGACCTGAAAACACGGCCAAGGGAAGAGCCCAAGGCGTGACACGATAAACAAGAAATACTCAAAGCAGTGCTTAGACAAAGCACTACCTCTTTTGTATTCACAAAATAAATGTTTTATTACCCTTTACATTACATTCGCTACTGTACCTACAGTATTATGAAGACAAATTTAAATGAGAGCTGGCTTTTCTCTGATGGGTACATAGTTGAAAAGGGTATTTGCATCAGGTATTAGAATGTGGGTGTCAGGTAGAGGGGAAACATATAGAATTTAATCCCCCAGTCAAAAAGAGAAACATTTGATGTAACAGTTCAAATGAAAGATGAGATAGAATTCCCTGAGACGGTACATTTCGGGGGATATGACACAGCTAAATCCAGTTTTCAACTAAGGATAAAAAAAAAAACCACAGTACTCAACATTTTTTACCGTATAGTCCCTAAAAGTGTGCATTTATAAAGTTATTTAAATCAGGTAGTCTATGATTTTTGTGTACAAAGTCAGGGTTGCATTTCACATTGCTGGCACAAGTCATCAGAGCTACTGTTACTTGATAACTACTATAATTTCCAGAAGCTATTTAAATAACGACCCACGTGATTCATTAAATTCAATGGAAAGTGGCTTTTGCAAAGGCTTCCTGTCAAGTCACATTGCGTTTGCTTGACTGATACATTTCGGTCGAATGCCTTATAAATCCACAAGAAGTCATGATTTCCATTGTAACAATTATATACTGACAGAAAACATCTTGTTCTCATGCATTTCTTTACAGTCATTAATTGTAATTGCCAAATGATTGCAGGTCATTAAATCTGTCTCGCCATTAGAATTTACGTAATCATTTTACAGATTCTAAGCAGCATCTAAATTGCCATCGCAGAACATGTATTGCATCCTAAAATGCACACAACCAGCGCCTTATGTCTCCGTCCTCTCTGATCAACAGGACCAATGAAAATATTTGTACAGCAGGTTCCATGGTCTACCTCAGGGACAACCAAATATTTTTGTTTTTTTTATTTGGCATTGTTGTACTGAATTATCATACTCGTGTCCATTTTGCTGACGTCGGGCCAGAATCTCCAATGTCATACTTTGATCTATATAATTAATTATGTGATTATTTTTTTCATAATTGTTTAATGTTAGTAAAGACATCTTGAGTCCGACAGTTTTGTCAAATATGTACTGCTCAAGTCAACATTCTGGCTTGTTAAAAAGAAACGTGAAATGTTTTCAGCATACTACAAATGTGATGAAAATTCGTTTTATTTCTATTTAGTGGCTATTATCCTTGCATGCACAGTATAATAAGTTTGACCTTTTACCAAACTAAATTTGGAGTTCTGTGGTTAAATGCCATCTCTGCTACCCTACTGTTTCAGCATCACTAAATTTGTGAAAAAGAAGAAGTCTGATGTATTGCAGATTATTTGAACAGCAAGTTGTTTTTAGGCAAATGTTCCATTGAAAAGAAAAAGAAAGGCAAAGAAGTCTCATTTCAGTGGAAAGAAAAAAACACTCAATGTATCCTGATAAAGAAAAATATTTAAACACTCGATGAGTGATAGAAGAAAAAAATCATTGAGGAGAGATGCACACAAGCATTTTTTGTTTTTATTCGTCTTCACTCACAGCTGTCTTTTTAGTGCCGCGCCACCCCTTGCATATGTAACAAGATATCATCTTTGTACTTGCACTGCTCAAATGCACAAACATATAAAAGACCTTCTGCTTGTCCATGAACAAAATATCAGTGGACAATTTGAAAGCACTGTGATTTTCATGTCAGTTCAGTAGACTCATAAACAGGTTTTATAAAGTCGATAAAGTCGTGTGCCTGCTAACTCGTGTCCTCTATTTATACTGGCACTACACATGTTTAATTAAAATGTGTAGGTGCTCTAAATGGATTACAACACAAATTGGACATGGCAAAGTCATCCATGGTGGTAAACTCACAACAGTAAAGATTGAATGAAATGATGAGGCACACTGCATTATGTCATTCAAAGATAAAATGCACTTTTGACATTCTCATACAATTAAAACAACAAATGATATGCCAGATTGCCGGTCTGATTATGCACAGGGATATATTGTACATTGCAGATGGCAATGCAAATGTAAGAGATGATATTTAAATGTTTAGTTCATGTTCAAACTGTGTCTTCCAGTAAGCTAGGTTTAGGATATTTTTTTCATCTACACTTGGATATAAAGAAATTACTAATTACTAATAAGACAAAACCTTTTTTTTCCATGTGGGATAAATAAAGTAAATGTATTTGTAATAATTTACAGTTTCCCGATTGAATGGCGATGCCCATTTGAGGTTTTATCAGATTGGTCAAAGTTAGATAAAGTTCATTTCAATACGATTTTATTGCATATATGCATATTGCATATGGCATGACTGTGATGATGATATTTTTGGGCATAGTCAGTAATTGTCCATATCCAAACAAAAACTAACAAAGAAACAAATAAAAACACAGAGACACTATCTATACACATAGTTCAATGTTGCTTACTGTGAAGTTCTTCAAGGTAATCCCTGATTGTTAGGTAATTGATTTTTGTGCTTCACAATGACACTCAAAACACCATTAGTGTCAAGTTCTTAAAAAATATCATGTTTGCCATGCCCTGAAATGTTCTTTGTCTTTGTCAAAAAATTGCCTTGACAGTACAAAATGAAACAGGCCATCTGCTCTGTCCCTGTGGCCTTGGCCCAGGTGTCCCACTAAAATCAAAAAAGGGTAAATCTTGGTCGCCTTTGTAGTGTGTATGCTGAGTTGCACAATTCCAAACCACAAAAACACACAGACATCAATAAAATGGCCATGATAAAATGTCAGCACACGCACGCACGCACACACGCAGGTAGACAGGAGCGCACACACACACACACACACACACACACACACACACACACGCGCTATTGATATGGCCAATTCCTCAGTCTTCGGCTGCAGCAGGCAAAAGACACCAGTCTCAACTAAATATGGCATCCCATATGGGCCAGTTACTATGGCAACCATTGCATCTTTATCCATGTAGCCCAATATTTGCTCAGCAGACAGTTTCCTGTTTGCCTCCGGGCTGGGTAATGACATTGGCCCACCTGCTATATTCTTTACAACAGACAAGATCTATTATAAATGAAGTAAACACTGGTCTTGACACAACCCAGGTCATGTGGCTTGGTTGGCTTCCATGTCTTAACATTTGGCATGGTGGCAGAAATCAAGCAAGATAACTATCAATCATGCAGTACCCTTCATAATATGCTCAGTAAACTAACAAATAGAACAACCCCTTTTTTGTAATACCGATCCCATAAATAGGGTTAAGGTTGACTGCTGGCAGGTCATTCCTCCCTCTTAACTCCTAAATTCTGGAAGTAGTTCCTGATAACCGCCTCTCTGCGGGGTCAGGTGTTCTCGTGTTGGAGGGCAGGATTCGATTGCCACTGGTTGCACAATCTCATCTGGATATGTCTCTGCATTGAAATTGCCTCCCTTGAAGAAAAGCCTTGGTTTTCCAATGAGAGAGAAGCTCCCCGCCTTACCTATCATACTGCCTCCACCAAAAGGTGCTACCCTAATGGAGCAACAATCAGTTCAGTGTTGTCTGTGTCTTCTCCACACTTGGACTGAATGTGGACTCATCAGTGAACATAACATGCAGTGCTTGTTTTGCCAATTTAGCAGTTCAACACAACAAGCAATGGCAAGACCAAAATAGGCTGTTTATTGTTGGCAAAGAAAAATATGTGATTTTCTTTCATTATTATGATTACTTTTAGCACCAACAGTGACTTATGGCAATAGAAAAGTGATTTAGACTGAACTAAATAACTTTTTCTTGTTAGCAGAAAAATGAATTATAACCTCAGTGTAATTTCTGACAAAATGTCATCTTAACAGTTTTACAATTACTTTAATTGAAGCCACTGTTTATAAGATGGGTGCATAACGCGACAGCTATAATTATGGTGTAGGCAGAAGTGATTATTTTTGCATCGTGGAGGACCTCATCAAATGGATGTGCAGACGAAGATCAAATAAATTGCACTAAATTAGCTATTTTGCCTAATTACATTTTTTATGCAATTCAGAGACACAAAAGCGATAAAATTAACAATAATGCTAGTTTGCTAAAGTAAGATGTGACTGTACTGAGTTACTATAGCAATGACCTTCAATCCAATGCAATCGCATTGATCCAACAATTGGGAAACACTAATGCCTTTTGCTGTGACTCAATATGAAAAAAAACATATACTGGCCATTCTTTCTGAATACTTTAATTAAGTGTGAAATGTTACGGTCACTCCATGCATGCGTCTGGCTATCTGGAGGGGCCAGTCTGTGATCCATTTTGGGATATCCAGATTAAAAGACAGATACTGCACTGTGCAAGGAAGAGATTGGGTGAAGGGAAGAAGGTCAAAAGGGATAGAAGTGGAGAGACTAATAGATGCAGACAAAGAGCAAGTGGAGGAAGATTAAGTCATTAGGCAGCACCTATACCAAGAAGCCTGGGGTCTATAGGTCAACTCTTAGTCGCAAGTGTCAAGTATCAGGCCACTACCAACTGCACCTTCGCAGGTAATTGCTCTTTGCATGTGTGTGTGTGTGCGTGTGTGTGTGTGTGTTAAATGAGTCAATTTGGCTGCATCTGTCCCTCATCCATACAGACATGGAGGCAATTGAAGCGATTTAGCAGGTGACAGAGATAGACACTGCAATGATGGATGCAGAGACTTGCAAGTGAAAAGTGAGCCTAATTTTAGAGAAGGGCTATAAAAATGCATTGCGTACTCCACAGAGGACCTCCAATGTTTTCATATTTCTTCAGTAAAATTCCCACCGTCATCGTATTACATCACATAGGTGTAGTTTGACCACAAAGTTTGTAAGCAGCTTTTCAGTCAGAATTTCAGCGGGAATGTACATTTGACATACTGTAGTTTGAATTTTGGGGGTAGGCTTTGTAAAAGCATGAGGCACGGGAGAAGGGGAAAAGTAAAAAGAGCAAGACAAAGCAAATGGATGCTTTCAAAGCTTGCATTTAAAACAGTCTGTATGGCAACTATTGATTTTACATTCTCTCTAATGGACATTATGAGCCCTGTATATCCATCTAGAGCAATTTAACTATTACTGGGTCACAAGAATCACAGCAGCCATCCAAGGTTAACTCACTAAAAGTAAAAAATTACCTCAACTTTATGGAAGTGTAGAAATGTGGCTTGTTTATTGATGCGCCGACTTTGTCCTGTGGTTTAGTTAGCTTCAGTTTGTGTGAGTACATGATCAGAGAAAACAAACACTCATGCAGATATGCTGACACATCGCGTAAACGCTACCGTGCTTAGACACGTGCACTTTCATCAACGTTCAGCTCTTGTCAAATGTAATAGAAGACATGGTAGGAAAGACAACAGGATAATAGGATTATTATTCTCTTCTAATCTGTATGAGTCAGCAGCATCCAGTTTGTGTGTGCACATGTCTGTTGCACTTAATTATATTAAACAAATAGCCAATAAGAGATGGCAAAAAGTGGCAGCACCGAGCCGTGGGTAATAGCTTATACAATATGCATAACATACGTACGTACATCGTGCATTGTTAGTCACATCTTTTCAAGTAGGTTAGAGACAGCATTAATGTGTGCCGTTTCCAACAGTCAACATTCAGCACATTACTAGAATATGAAAGA
Source organism: Syngnathus acus (assembly GCF_901709675.1). NCBI lineage: Eukaryota > Metazoa > Chordata > Actinopteri > Syngnathiformes > Syngnathidae > Syngnathus > Syngnathus acus. The sequence continues at coordinate 8,227,480 of NC_051087.1, read as the reverse complement.
ACTAACTCTTTCCAACAGAGTCAACATTCAGCACATTACCAGAATATGATAGAACTAATGGCCAGTGAATGATCATTGTTTCACTAAAACAGTTGGATTGTTATTAATGTGGTGTTTGTTCCAAGAAAAGAAAATAGGTCCCAGCTTTTTTCAAGGGAACACTCACTTATTCACTAACAAATTAGTCCTTTTTTCCATTTAAGAAACTCAGTACATTAGTTTATCGAAGTCCTAATGGACCGGGCTACTTTATCAATGTGAGAAGCAAAGACTGATTGGACCAATGAGCCTCGAAATAGAACCATTCTTGGAACGCCCAAATTGACATTAGCCAAAAAGTCAATTTGACGTTCTAAGGACCGATTCCAATCCACCTCTGTGGATATTGTAGAAGGTCAAATGCAAAGATAGCCAACATTTGATGAGCATTTAGTCTAAGTGGAGGATGCAAACAAGTCAGCATGTGTTGGCATTCATGCGACGTATTTGTGCACATTTGGTTCAGGACACACATCAGTCATTGCCATTTGAAGACCTGTCTACCTGATACATTGGACCATTTTATATAATTGGTTACGTCTTCAAATGTACTGCAATATACAGACAAGCACAGCTGAGCTGCAGAGGCCAGCATGACCTACTTCAACATTACATAAAAAAGGAGAAACGTAAGAGAACACATTTACCATACTCTGAAATAAAATCCAAGCAACAGGAAAGAAGCTTTTGAAACCTGAAAACCATCCCAGATTTTGTCCTCGCCAAGGGCAAACTGGCGTCAAACAATAGCATTTAAAAATGTCCATCTTGTAGTGATAAACAGAGTCAAAGGTAACCAGCCAGGAGATTCCGCTGCTATTACATGCTTAAGGACAGAACATAGGAAAGGACATAAGGCAGAAAAGAAAGGTTCTTGAACCAACTAGCAAGCCCAAAGTCAAAGGGACATGTCAAAGGTCCAAACGAGGGAATGGGGCACTGCAAAACAGCGGCATTTTAGACACTGCACCTCAATAAATCACTGGTTGCGTCATCCACTTTACAAAATAAATCCCCGCCCCTCCCCTCCCCATGTATGCTAATTGGGTGGTGCAATATAGAATTCCGATGACTGAATCCGTACGTAAATAATGTGATAACAGGGCAGCAAGGCAACGTTTAACTTGCCAGTAATTTCAATGATAGAAATGTTGCACAATACACTAGTACCAATTTAAACAACTACTACAAACATTTTTAAATGGTGTCCTTGTAAACACTCTGTTTTTCAAAGATGAGTTGTTTTTTCATTTGTTTATGTCCCCAGGAAGCACAAAGATTTCACTCAATCAGTAAAATACACTGGTAACTTTGCTTACGAGTGATTTGTGATAGTTAGAGTGAGAACCACTCTAACAAAGTACGTGACAAGAGACATGCTGCTCTGGTTGGGTAGCTGTGGCTAAGGAGTTAGAGTAGGTGAATTGGTGAGGGGTTCTTATCGTTAACCTGTATGCTGATCTATGCCCTGCTTGTTTGTTTTTTTGTTGTTGCCGTTTTGCAAGGAACTCTAATAACTCATAAGTTGGGGCACTTGTATGTCAAGGTACCACTGTTGTATGGCTGCTGGTCAGGCAAGTCTATCATACAGTATGTGATGGTGCAGAAACTTAAATAGGAAACAATTACTTATTCCTCCAGATGCACTAAATTATTGATTGGATTAAAAAACATTAGAATAGTAACTATTAATAAAAGGCAGCACATGTTCCATCGATAGACATCAGAGTCTAACACATCCCAGACAAGAAATACATTAATTCTTTACTTTTGATTAGCTTTAGCTTTTGCTCTCAACTAATCGTTGAAATACATTATCCATCATTTTCCTTATGACAAGCGTTGCAGCTGCTGTATGAGAATATATACAACTGCTGTGAATGTGCTGATTGAAGGGTGCCAGTAAGTATTCTCCCATTGATTTTATGATAACACAAAAGTTAGTCAAATTTAGCAAATTGACAAATGTAGGACAACACTCACAAGCACATTCACCATGCCAAGCCTCGCTATCTATTATTTGGGTAAGGTATGTATTATTCAGAGCCTTCGCATTTTTTGCCTGCCTATCCGTCCTACCGCTACAAATTCTCCTCCCCATTTCTCACATTTCACATCTCGTCATCGTCTTCTCTATCACTCTCCCCATTCTTTCTCACTCTTGTGTGCTCCAAGTTATCTTCTGTAAAGTACAGTAGATAAGTATCAGTATTTCAGTAGCGGGAGGAGAGGGAGAATAATACACAACATGCTGGAGTGAAGGTCGAGCTGCCTATATTATCTGAGTGTTTGTCTGACTGTGTGAGTATGTTGGTTGGTTTGTGTGTGTGTGTATGTGATTTATAACCGCATCGCCTCTGTCTTTATCGGTATTCTTATCCAAAGCTTGGCAACCTTTCCACAGAGCATATAGACACTATTAGTGTCCAAGTCTGGAGAAGAGAGTCAGAACAGAGTGGCTATAAGAGCTGACATCGCGGTTGCTCTTTGAATCCATTTGAATAATAATAATAATCATAATAATAATAATAATATTTACATGGCTCTTTTGTGGACACTCAAGGACGCTTTACAGTGGATCAATTATTCATGCGCTCACACATTCACACTCTACATAAGTAGTCCCAGCTGCCCTGGAGCAGGTTGACAGGAAAGCGAATGCCAGTAGGGCCCCTCCGACCACCACCAAACATTTGCACGTGGGCATAAACCAGTCTAAGTGGAACTTACTCTACTATCTTTTATTGTCGCATTGTTTTTTTCTCACCATAGACCAGAAATAACCACTCCATTTGTTAACTTTTCGTCAAGTCTAACATGAAATGTGAATGTGTGTGACGTCAACATTTATTGCGGCGTTTTCACGAGACATGAGAATTCCTTAGCGATCCAATTTATAAATAAGTCATGAGAAATTAACTTGCAATGTGAATTCAGAAGTGAGGACTGGTGATGTGTGTGGCTCATCTAAGGGTTACTATCAAGGTGTGTGTGTGTTTTTGCATTCACTTTTTAATAAATCCAATGCAAGCAATTTAACAGAATACTCATAATGCTCATAACAAATGCTTCGGAGGCAGTGCACACTAGGAGTCGACCGGGTTGCCGAGCAACACACTGTGCAAGTGGCTCGTCAAATACCCCAACAATTTTGTAACTTACAGCCCATTATTATGATGATTGTATTGTTTGTGATTGGCGCTTTAACTCCAAGTCTTATCGGCATGTGGAAAAGCTCCTTACAAGTGAAGTATAAAGTCAGTTGGCGCTGATCCTTTTTTTCACTCTTTAATACGATTTAATGTCGACGTTTGACCGCCATTGTAATGTTGGGACATTATCAATGAGCATATATGGGACAAGTGGGTTTTGCACATTCATTTAGCATGATGATGATCTCACTAGTTAACTAGAATTGTGTTTTTGCCTGAATTGTGATTGGTTGGTTGATAAGTGCATGTGTGTCTGTGTGCATGTGTGTGAATGTGTATGCATGCACGCAAGATTGTTTTTGTGTGCGCATGTGGGTCTGCATGAGAAATGGCATATGCATGTGCACCTCGACAAATCTCGCCACAAACATGACTGCGTTGTCATTCATGGCTGACTGCTTTTCAGTATACTCACTATGTAAGAATGTATGTTTTGACAACTTCATATGCAACCACATGAATTTGCCTGCAAAGCCACACACACATATGCACCAACACATTATTGGGGCGCTTCTTATTTAGTGATAAAAGGCAAGCCAGAGGGAGCCCAGTAATTGAAGTTCAGCGCACGAGGCTTAGAAGCGCCATGCATATCAAGGGTAATAAGAAAAAAAGTTATTATTCACCTCAAAGATGCATGAATGCGCACTCAAACTGGAGCAGATATATTGATTCACACAACAAAACTCCCAAATCCACAATCTTGAGCTTTGGAATTTTCCAGCCGAACCAAATTGGAAAGATGATGACAATCAGCACATGGAGCAATTGCATAAGCAAATAATGCTTGAAATTGTTGACTTTCACACTCTGTATCCTGCTGTTCCACTGAATAGATCAGAGCCTTCTGCCTGCCTTGCTCTTTGGATGCATTAAATGTGTTGGCATGAAAGAATTCACAATTCCACTTTGGAACACAAGCAAGAACTGGCGCTCACTCAGAGCCTCATGTTATTCATAAATGTTCTCAACTACATGATGGTGGAGCTGGAGCACAGAGATGCAGATCTTACATTTTAACTGTGGATTTTTGCAAAACTTTAATGACTCACAACGATTGAGGTCTATATTGTCATTTGAGGTGAAAACACAGAATTAACCTACCGTAATTTCCGCACTATAAGGCGCACCGAAAAACCTCCAATTTTCTCAAAAGCCGACAGTGTGCCTTATAATCAGGTGCGCCTTATACATGGACCAATATTGAGCCACTACAGCAGGTGTGTCCAAAGTGCGGCCCGCGGGCCAAATGTATATATCTTATATATGGACAAAGTTTTAAAATGGGCCATTCATTGAAGGCGCGCCTTATAACCCGGTGCACCTCATATGGACAACGTTTTAAAATGGGCCATTCATTGAAGGTGCGCCTTATAATCCGGTGTGCCTTATAGTGCGGAAAATACGGTAAAATAGGCACAGCACACATGATGTCCCTTCACGGTCTTTAATGTCATATGACTGATCTTGTTGAAGCATAGCTAATGCTGAATGCTATGTTGTTTTTGTTTTAGGAAAGACAACATCGATCATTCTCCCTCTGACAATGGATTGTAGTAATGTCGGACAAGATGATAACCCTCATCTGTATACGACTTCAAGTTATGTCACCATTTTATGGTACGAGCTTGATTAATTTGCCAGTTGAGCTTTACAAAGGCCTCTCTGTAATGGATGAATGCCAGAACAGCAGGATCTGGCGTATGTTTCCCATTCATCCCATCCTGTTCTGTTGAAGACATTGTAACTTTCCAACATCTGTTAAAGCCTGATGCTAGCACTATTATTATCACATATAGAATTATCTGTTTTCAGGATTCCATATGGATTTTAAAAATCGAAAGAGTTGTGGCAATATTTCACTTTACTGGGTTCCATGTAAAATGTAAAGTCGACTTGATATATTATTTTTCGTTGAGAAAGCATTGGAATCCGTGTGTCAATTCGTATGCAAAGCCTAATGTTCTTCCCGATATTCAGTCATTATCTCAGACATGACCATTTATTGACCTGAACTCTATTTAAATATAGTATATATATATGAGAGGTCATTCATGGTCCACGCAACCTGCTGCTAATGCAAAAATCCTTATTGTATTGCATATCATACGCATGCATATTGTCATCCTGAATCAGATTCAGATGTGGATTGGTAATTTATCAATATGGACTCCTCAGAGACCATCTAGTAATCATACCACATTTTCACTGATGCGCTTGTGCGCATCGATTCCAAGGTACATTGATAGTCATTCAATTATATAAAGATTAGGTATATATACTATTCTCATAAATTATTAATGCTAAGGATGATTTTGGAAATGACCTCTGAGTGCTGCAACATTGACCATATGGAAACTCACAATGTGCTGTTCAGTCATTCAAAGTACACTGAATGGAAGCTATTCAAGCAAGATGCGGGAGTTTTGGGCCGATAGGGATTAAAAAAAAAATTAACTACAAGTGAATTCACAGAAAGGGAACCCGTTCTGCCTGTCAGAACACTTGCACATTCTCTTGAGCATAACATTAGCAGTGGTAATGTTCCACCCTTAAAAATACTGGGTTAGAAACAACCTAATTTGGACTGAAGAAGGGAGTTGGGTCAGTTTGCCCAAAACAACCCATTTTTATCGAACATTTTTAACCTCCGGGTGTTGCATATTAGGGGCATCCTTCCATACTAGGAAATATATGACCACGTTGGTATACTGAAATAGAGCTTCACATTCCCACCCTGAGATTATGATGGGTGCTAAGAATGTGGCTGCTAAAATAGCGAGCAATTACGTGTGGCCTGAAATGATTGCATATAATGACAGGGGGATATGAAGGGAAAAGGAATGAGTTGGAAATGGAATCAGTCGTTTGAATTTTGGAGGGTTGACTGGATGATTAGATGAAGTCTCATGTGGGGAGATAAAAAGGGAGGATGAGCGTCATAGAAAACTGAAAGGCTGGATAGAAATGTAAATAACTCCAAATGTGAGAATAGTGACTTGGAAGTAGCTGTTGTTTTCCAAGATTTGCAGTGTTGACTTAATTAGTCCGAGTTTAAGCTCAACATTTGTTGTCATGCAAATCCATGAGAATGCCCAGATTTATGAGTCAAGAGTGGGGCTGAAATTAAAGCCATGAAACCACACTGATAACTATGTTGGTCTCTCCGGTTATTGTGACAGACTCTCCTTTAAAAGGATGAATACAACTGTATTAACTACAATATTCTAATACTTTTTGGGAATTTGAGTGGATTCGTTTTTGTCACATCTCACATTACACGTAAATGTGGTTAATGTAGCCTGGTAATTTCCCAATTTGTGTACAGTACAAGAATGGGGTCAACATTTTGTGTTTTACAAACATAATAACAAATGTGCCGCCATAAACCACCCCACCGCACATCATCTCCATTTATGAAATAACACCGTTCTTCACAAGGCAATAACACAGGAAGTGGAGCACATCAAAACAATATTGTTGGAACTTCAAGATTCAGCTTTCAAAAGTAAAAGTAATTTAAATGAGAGTCTTCTGGCAGCAAGTCGAGATTTGGAAGCTAGGTCAGGAAATTAAGAAGGTCAAAGCAAATTGAATGGTGTGCTAAAATGTAAGGTCACCTTTGAACATACCTTTTAAGGATGTAAAGAGGCTTAATGAGAAAAGCAGTGTGTGTGTGTGTGTGTGTGTGTGTGTGTGTGTCTGTCTTGACATTGCTCACAGTGTCAGGGGCCTCTGCTCTGATCCCTCTCTTCACCCTTTTAGGGATTGAGAGGTTCACTCTTCCTTCACGTTCTCTCTTTCATCTCGACCCCATCACGCCATCCTCTCGGGGAGGGCAAAAACAGGGGGGAAGGGGCAGCAAGGACTGGCTTTTTATTCATCCATCGCCTCACTTGTCCTTCTCCACCTTCTCATATCCTCGTTCCTTTGCATTTTTCAAGGCCTTATCAGCCCTTTCTAACCTCCAAACCTTGCTTCACTTTCCTCTAACTTATTCTCATTCTTTCCCATCCAATTCAGACCCATGGAATAATGATGATGCAGCATGCTGTCTTGAATGCAGTTTGCATGTCCTTCTGATGCATGCATGAGTTACACTAACACTCCAATAGCATGAAAACGTGCAGTGGACTCTCTGAAAACAATTTGTCCATAATACATAATGGAAATGGGAAAAAAATGTGTTCCTGGATTAGACAATTTCCTTTATTAAACTTGAATTACTACACAAGTCATTAGCTCCTGTACAAGTTTCATACTAAGTACACACACACACACACACACACACACACACACACACACACACACACACACACACACACACACACACACACACACACACACACACACACACACACACACACACACACACACACACACACACACACACACACACACACACACACACACACACACACACACACACACACACACACACACACACACACACACATTTGGTATACGTATATGGATGGTATATGGGATGGGATATACATTGTGTATATAGATAGATAGATAGATAGATAGATAGATATGGATGGACAGATCATGTTGGTGAAAAGAAATAAAGACATGTATGTCATCAAATGTGTGATTTTTATCTCCTCCTTGGCCATAGGCGTAAGAACTGTGGGCGTCAGGCTATTTTTTGTTCAATTTGTAGTTGAGCTGTAATGTGAAGAAGAGCAACTCTCTTCCTCTTTCTCTCACCATCCGTCCTTTGGAACGGACTAAATTTGACAGCTTTCCGTTCCCATGAGTTTATGAAATTTCCATCATTGCTACCTCGGGGATGATTAATACTCAAGACTGGGATTGATCGCACAGTATTTTTGACTAGAGGAAAGCCATGAATCAGGTGAGCTCGATCTGTTGGAACTCGTAAGTCAGGAGGACGAAAAATAATATGCATGTTAATAAATGCAAGTCAGAGGACATCTCATGTTGTTATTTTTATTTTTGTGATTTCAATATGTGAATATAAAAGGAGAGCACCATTGCTCTACTTAGTGGGTAAGATTACTTTTTCTCCCCCCAATCAGGTCAAGTACTATAACACATCAGTACAGAGCATTAACAGTCTTTAGTTCAGACAGTTAATTTATTCTTCGGGCAAAAACCACATGAGTGAAATTATTGGCACTGAGTCAGTCCCGTTTGAGCGATGAGCCGGCAACTGTAATCATCGCAGTAAAACACAGCAATAGAAAACTGATCTCGTTTTATTCATTTCAATCCATTTTCCGTTAGTTATTATCTCTTATTTTGCTCTAAAGACAGATTTATTGTCTTCTCGAAATTTACATTTTTTGCTGAGATTCTGCCTTGTCAAAGCTGCCAGAGTTAAGCAAAATTCATTCTCTACTGCCAACCATGTTGATGCACTGTATTTGTGCACATTGCAGCTGCAGCTGACAGCTCACATATAAAATGCGAGACCAAATCAGGCAAATTCATGGAATGCCACTGGAAAGCGTCAAAACACCAACACAGGCTAGAGGATGGCGACGTCAACAAGATATTGCCTTCACTAACTAAGCTGTCATTTGACACATTACGATTTTGATGAATGATGAAGAAGCCAATCCCATTCAGCTCTTAAGTATAACCATCCTGCTGTGACGTCTCACCAAGGTACAAAGCATCTGTCTGCATAAATGTAGTCTGGAATGGTGCTTCCCGCGGCTATGCCAAAGCCAAAGGCCGTGATGTAAATTCATTATCATGTGTCTTAAAGATGAGAAGCCAATCTGTCTGAGAGGTGTCTGGAAGGCTTCGTAATGCCGGCATGACAGAATGAGCGGGAGTGAAATGCCAACACAGTCCCTGGAGTGTGTGTGTGTGTGTGTGTGTGTGTGTGTGTGTGTGTGTGTGCCGGACTTTTGTGTGAATGAAGTACGCGAAATGTGTTTATTGTGCAATATATGGCTTTAATACACTCATTAAGGTACTTGAAAAACAATGGCATTAGTAAATATTGAGTAAGTAATCACCAGGGTGCTGTTACTGTACTTCATATTAATTCATGTATGGTTTTATTTTTTTACCTATGGGAAAACGTTTGCAAGTGTACTCATCTGTAGCCCTGGGGGAGTACTTGGATAACTCGTGAGGTCCATTTTTGACCCAACTGGAGCAGCAATTACATAGCAAGCAGCCACAAGATATTTGTACAAGCGCAGTAAGTGTTTGCCTGACTAAATGGATGGAGACAAGGTGAAACACAAAATAATTAAAAGTGGGGAAAAAATGCCAAAATATGTATACAGGAATACAATAAAGGAATGAGAGTATAAATAGACTGCAAATCTATTTCAATGCGTCTACCCTGCATTTGACTGGGGAAAGCCATGTTGAGCATCAGCTGACGAAGCTCAGAGCTCAGAGGAAATCAGACTCTCAAGATGACTTTTTTGCATGCTGCTCTAGCTGAAACGATTGTTTTTAACTCAGGCTCAGACATACTGTGGAGGAAGCTGGGTTCACTATGAAGGGACAAACCGATGATTTGTGTACTCTGACTACTGTCGTTCACCAAATAGTATTCGTGTAGCTACAAGTTTTCAAGGACTTTCAAAGGATGTGCAGCCAGTGTTGGGAACATCAATATATAAAATTTGTGATAGTTACATATTTCTTGCTCAAAAAGTAACTAAGTCATTGAATTACTCTATATAAAAAAAACTAGTTGTCATGTATTCTTTGCTCTTAAAAAAACATGCAGTCAGTCATTTAACAATCCTGATTGGCTTACAATTGATTTTGATTGTACCTCAGCCAGTCATCGTAAAAAGAAAACAAAAAAATGTATTTGTTTATTTATTTAGTTAGTTGGCTAAAGGATGATCCGATGAAAATATATTCCATTGTGTAATAATAAAAATAATGCATGCAGAGTATAATTTGGTATTAACAGTAATAATGTAAATGTGATGGAAAATGTAATTAATTAGATTGAGAATATATATACTGTATTTCTTTTACTTTAGTGATGCCCTTACTCCCATCATTACTACTTTGACAGTAGCTGAGGCTGATCGGCAGAAAAAGTGAGTTTGGCAACTCCAGATGGATAAATTATGGTCAATATTGTTGATGAAAACATATTTAGAGAGCCTAAAAAATAGGAAGCAGTGAATCATCAATCGGGTTACGCGAAGCTATTCCGGGGAATTTGATTATTTGGATTTCGTGGGTCTAATTTGGAGTGAAGAGAAAGAATTATGATTATATAAGCGTGAAAGATCAAAAGAAATCCTGTTTCTGATGCATATACGGTATTATTATAAAACTGGTAGTTTTCCAGAGTATGATTTTATCCTCCAGGCACAGAGAATATCCCCTTTTATCTGCCCATAAGTGTGTTTTCAAGCACTGCTTAAGCCATTCATTTGCATCAATTCCATCCCTCTACTGAGCTTGTTTGGTTGAATGACAACTTTCCAAGTCACTCATTAGTTGTTAAAACGGCCAGCAAAAAGAAAAGGAGGGTGAATGAGAGGCTGGAGGAAAGATGACAACTGGCTGACAAAATGACATTCACTAGGGACAAAAGAGGGAGAGACATGCAGGGAGACTGAGGCGAGTAAATAATGATGGGCACGATGTAATGGAGGATTGACACGGTACTGAAGGAGGAGAGGAATATAGACCATGACAGTGATGGGTAGGGTGAAAAAGAAAGTGAAAAATGGAGGAACGGCTTTGTCACTTAAGTAGTTTGTATTTTTCTGGGTATGCCACAGCTCCCTGACAACTCACAGAGTGATGGCTACGTGTCTTTCTCATGCAAGGGAAAGGTCTCTTTGTACACACCATTTAGTCAATGTCGATGTGTGTGTCCTGGTCACCACACAAAAACAGTTCAACGATTATATTTTAAGAAGAGTGAATAGTCACCAGGTTTTCTGCCAATTTCTAAGTCCATGACATTCCAATATCGTTGTATAAATGTGCTGTTTTTTGACAAGAGTACATTAAGTCATTAGGTTACATAGCAAGATGTTTTGGAATTTACCTGTGGCCTGTCCGCATGGTGTTTTTTTGCTCCTTGCATTAGATTCAACCAAACAAGCTCACTATGGAATTCAAAGTGTGACATTGTTGTTAAGTCTTGTTCTATTATGATTAATGCAAAGATGTGAGTTGGTTTTTCTTCTGTAAATTTTGACCAGTGTAATTTACATGCTTGGCAGGCTTTAAAGAAGACGTATAAGGGATTTTTGCTGCAATTTCAAATGGTGTCTCAATTAAATGTCTGTAACATGATGCTTTGCTCAAAATATCCCATGGATCAAGAATCACAGCACACTTTTTACTGTCTTTTTGCAATCCTCAACCAGTTTTGCAGGACCAATGAGAGAACCATTTGCTGTACTATGATGAACAGGGGGCAGTCCTGTTTTGACCCCTGCGTAATGAATGAATGAATAAATAAAGAAATAAAGAAATAAAGAAATAAAGAAATATCAGCCACTTTTGAAAGTTGATACATCCTGGAGTTACTGTATATGTAACAACGCATTCACACCCACTTTCACACCTATGAATAATTTGGACTCAATGCATGCATGATTTTGGAATGTGGGAGAAAGCAGGACTTGGAGAAAAAACACCCACAAGTAAAAGATACAACAAAAAAGCTCACAAGGTGACTGTGATGCTTCCTGACATGATATTCTATTTAATTGGGAGAAAGGCCTTCCGGAACTGCACTGCAGAACATTAAGTGGTGGATGCTCTCGAGACACAGGCTACAATCTTTGAATCGTTGCTTCGAGGAATAAAAAGCTTGATGAGATTTGATATAATCAGCATTTTATCTGTAAACTGAAGTAAATTTGCAGGCCATTCAAAGTGTGTCTGCAAATAGCCCCCTGCAGCATATTATATTTTAGATTTCCAGCTCATGTTAAATGGCCATTGTACTTCACTTGATTAAAGTAATGAAGCGCAATTTACAACTATCACTTTCACGTTTTCACATTATTAAGGTTACTATTTCATATTGCTTCTGCGTTTTCGCAGTAACTCCCAAAGTCAGGAGCGATCTCCTCGGTGAATCAATTTTCCCTGAATTTCAATAACTCGTGTTTGTCTCGAGGTTACAACAATCAGAGAAAATAAGTACTGGCAACATTTACTGTAGGTGCTGATAACACACCTACTGGGAGAATGTCAATACACACACATTAGTACACACTGCCGAATCCCCTCGACCTTCCCTAATGCAAGGTGTGTTTGGAAGGAGGGAATGCACGCCCTGGATTCTTTCACCTTAAGGCGAAGAGGACACACTTATTTATCACCGAGCTTAGCTCTGTCGCAGGCCGGCATACACACATAGACGTTGGCACGCACGCACGCACACACATAGGTCGACTCAAGACACAAAATGTAGGAAGAAGAGAGCAGAAAGAGAGAGACCCAGTAATGTTGGCTTTCTTTGCAGGGAAGATGAAAGTGAAGATCAAACACACGTTGCTACATGATCCAGGAAATGTCATCCCACCCCTCAATCAGACACACACAAACATAGAAAGCAACCCCCGTCATACATTTAAATTCTGCATGCTTAAAAGCAAAGATGTCTATACATATATCGGTAATGTGTGTGTGTGTCCATGCACTGTATAATGGCATCCATCTTATCCTCTGAGTAATTAATCATAAAGCAACTCAGAATAACTTAAAAGCACAAGCATCGTTCTTTTCCCTATAGGGACACAAACAGGGACCAAAGACAAGGTCACAGCAATATTTAAACGAGTTCTTCAATTACACTTGGCCTTATCACACAAAAATAAACATGGCTTACTGCAACCATTGGGGTGATAAACATCAGCTGTTGATGTCCATTGATGATAAGCTCTTTACTGTCACTTCATCACATTACACGAACATGGAGGACAAAGCAAAAATTCTTTTTTAGGTCACAAAAATGATATATTTTCATAATATTTCAAAGTGTTTAAGGTAGGGCAAGATAATATTTTGTTCAGCTTAGTTAAGAAATTATTTCATTATTTGTCTACCAGTCTGTCTACGAGACTAAAGGAAAGCAACTTGGTAAGGAGACACACGCACATCACACACACATATATATATATATATATCAATTTTCTTTACCGCTTGTCCCCACGGGGGGCCGCGGTCTGTATGTTTGGTTTCTCAGAAGAGGAATTTGTGAATAAATGTTTTTTTTATTTTTTTTTTATTGTTTTGTTTGTATTTGTCTGCAGCAGTTGAAAGTCTACAAAGAAATTTTAAAACTACAATTCAAGAGGATGTGCATTTCAAAACACATATTTGATGCACTATGAGGGTAATAAACCTTTGAGTGTGTTTGTGTGCCTTTAAGAGAGCTGTTGAAGACATGTTGACTCCCTCTCGTCAAAATAATAATAAAACGGTATATTTTCATTTGCATGTTATTCGTATTGGATCTATAGCGAAGGGCTACAATCGGCTTAGAGCATTTACCAAAATTCACTTTTTGCCATTTTTTATTACCTGTCTTGCTGTGGCATCATTACATCACAGCTGGCTTGAACTCCCACCAGCCATCAATCACTTCAATTTGAGAGCAGTGGGGGTTGGGTGGTGGGCTAGCAAATGGTTTATAGCTCCCAATTATTAATTCTAGAGGCTGGTAGATAAAAGGATTGCATTGGTTGGAAAAAAAATACAGCAACAAAGAAGTCTGCATAATAATGCAACACTTTTTTTGGCCTGGTGGTAAAGACGTGTAGAGGAAAGCAAGAGAAGGATATTGGAGGATGGCTGGAGTTTGTGCAAATGGACATACGTGAGTGTGATGTTGGAGGAGAGGTAGGGAGTGTGAGAGGATCTGGCATTGAGGGAATAAAGAAATCAATGAATGAAAGGTAAAGTGACGATTGGAAAGGTTACAGAGGACACAAAGAAAGTCAGACAACATGGCCGCCTGGCATTGGAAATGTACTGACAGCGGATAATTGGATAAAAAAGACTGGTGTTTTGGACTATAAAGGACCAAAAATGGTGTTTATGTGGAGGACAGAAGCAAGCACTTTAGGAAGGAGTGAAGCAATAAGCTGTAAAGCCTCACCTGTCAAAAATAATGGGGGGAGGGGGCTGCGAGCAAGCAACAAAAGTACGGAAAGAGCGATAGGGGTCACAAAGTGAGGTTAAGAGTGAAGCTGAGCCGAGGAGGCACATGGAAGAAAAATGTCAGCCTGGGAGGAGAAAACAATGGCAAAACAAAGAACCAGAATACAAACAAAAATATACTTTTTAGCAAAGTAAGATTGTCAGTGATGCGGGGATAGGAGTCCCTATAATTGATGTCGCGTTTACTTTTTTAGACAACAAACTCATTAGGACTGAATCAACGGTATGTCTGCTGTTTACAGACAATTAGTGGATCTCGTTTTACCTTGATTACTTCAAGACATCATTTATCAGCAATCTACTCCACACAATCAACATGCCTCTTAACAATCAATGATTATGTTCATCCTTTATGTAGATAAGTATATAGACATCACTTTACCTCTGACAATCTGAAACCCGCCTGGTACCCTCACACATGAATTCCCATTCTACCTGAAAGGCGGATTATCATGATCATCATTAATAAATAAAATGCCAGCAACCCTAAGCCTGCCTGCATCTAATAAATCCTCCCTGATCCACACTGGAGTGTAATTAATACAGATGGTGGAGGGTGGTGGTGCTAGAAGGTTAGCTTCCACAGGACATGAGTTAATAAGGAGGGAGTGAAGGAGTTGTGAAAACAGACTTACACCCAAGTCTCATCTCTCTATTTTTAAAAAGTTATCAAAACGCTGAGCAAATGATTTAATACCTAACAGTTTAAGGATTACGATACACCAACATGTACCGTCTCGGGGAGATTGCTCATTTATGCATTGAGAAGAATTTCGCTATGAAATGATTTATTTCAGATTAATTTCAAAAAAGTAATTATGAGACTGTTGGTCTCAAGGTGTTGGGTTTTCACAACAAAGTGTTCCTTGAAAAGCACAAATCATCATATTTGATATTCAAATATTTATTATACACATCAATTTAGACCTGGTTTGAGCAATCTCAAATGTATCTGCTTTTTACTTATTTAGGTGAAATTTTATTTGTTTGCAATCCAATGTATGGGACTGCTTACACGGACCATTTTTAAAGAAAAACGATTTTAAAACATTTGGAGAGTGATTTGTTGATATCTGAAACTGCAGACATTTTAAAACAGATTGCTATAGGAAACTCAGTTATCAATTCCATATGAACCTTAAAAAAAGGACCTCCGTGAAACTGGACAGAGGGTTTTATTCTAGGCAGGTGTGTGACACATCAACGGTAATGGCAGAACGAATGTGGACCATCAACAACTTCTGGTCCGGTACGAAAATGTATGAGCATTTTTGACAATACTGATGCCTGTATTTGAAATTTAAAAAAAAAAAACATGTTCTCATATTGCAAGACTCATCACACAATACACACCACTACCATCATTAATGATATTAACAACTTTAAAGTGGATCTCTTGAACAATCATGAGCCTCACTGCAGCCATAGTCACTTGCGGCGCTTCTATCGACGGCATCCCCACAGCTCAGCATCTCAATGATTCATGTACGGCTCACAGCGCTCCTTCCCTCATTTTTCAGTATGGCCGCCAGGATCGGGAGCAACAAGTTGAGCGACACACACACAGTCCATAAACTCTGGCAGCATGGACTGTAACTTCTCTGAGTGGGAGGAGCCAGACTGTTGAAATTGGCGACCAAAAAATGTTACTTGCTCCAAAGCCAAGGCGTGGAAAACAACAGCTTGGAAATTCTTCCTCTTTGCAGTCATAAGATTTAATTCAGTTTGGCGTATTCATTGGGCATATGTTTAGGGAGTTTGGTTTAAGCATTATTCTGCATTAGAATAAAAACATAATTTGTATTATTTCCATGTTTTAGAAAGTGCAGTTCTTCCCTCTGGCCAAAGGTGGAAATTGGCAGTAAGTGGAACAGATTAGAAAATGAACTGGAAACATAACATTGAAACCTCAATCGGCACATAAAATAAAATGAGCATATCCGACTGCTCATAAAACTGATGTTTGTAATTTATAAGGTCATGCATTGTTTTTGTTGAACAAGCAGGTGCCATGCAAGGACCCGATACTGTTAACGTTGCTGAAATGATTGGACAATATTGATGACGCTACGCAGTAAATATGTGAGGGGCCTTTAGTAAATGCACTGTTTGACTTTCCCATGGAAAGAAAGATTAAAAGGATTGGAATATATCTGAAGAATAGGAATTCGATACAGGAGAATGGATCTTGACTTTGACTTGAAGGATGTTCACTTAACTGGGCATCAAACAATGAAACATGGTTGTGTGTATCATATAGAGCCAAATTACAATACCATCTCCTGGAATAACTAGTAGCATTAAAAGATGCCAATTATACTATTTTGTTAATGAATTAAAAAAGAAGTAGTTGAGCGGCAATCAACTGTGTGCTCTCTAACAAGAATGAGGCACTCACAAGCGCAAAATACAGGATCTTTCCTAAAATGCAGTAGATAATTGGCTTGGTACAATATGCAAGCTCTACACAGTTTGATTACATTACAATCCACAAACACATCAACTACCCTCTACCCAAAAAAATTAAAAAAAAAGCCCCAACTCTTGCCCTTTGTCACAGGAGGCAATACCACCATTAATAGAAAGTTACTATTGAAGCGAGAGAAGGTGGATTCTGTAATCTAACATGGCAGAGGTCCCTAGTCATACTTCCATCTTGTTACATTTAGTATTAAACATGTCAGCCTGTGGATCCAATTCCTTTTTTTTTTCCTATGAGGAGTCACTTCGGGGTCACATAAGACTATTTGCTTCTTTATCACTAGTGAGAGTAGTCTTGGTCCCTTTACTCCCTACACAATTTCTAATATACCTGCAGCCATCTGTGTGCCTGTTCGCACACTTGCACACGCGTACATTTGCTCATGCACATAATTCAGTCAATCCACCAGGCTGACTGGGAACCATGATTAAAATTTTTTTCATGTTCAACTTTGGCCGTGGTTAATGTTCAGTGGGGTCTCTCTCACTCCTACAGCCCCCCCCCCCCCTCCCACACACACACACACACACACACACCTGTCAAAAATGTTCAGGTGTCAAATTCTTCGTCTGCATGAAAAATGGAAAACCACCTCCCGCAAAATCCAAAATCGCAAAATCATCCTTCTTGTCCACTGAGCTGTGCATAGATGCTGGAAATCAGCTTTTGTTCCTTCCAGACCAGTGAAAGATTCAAAATGAAGCCAACTTGCCCAATGTGTATGCATGCAATGATAAAGCCATCTTACTTAGCACTATTTGGAAATAAAAGAGGTTATCTTGGTGAGAATTTAGTGGCTTTTGTTTTGTACAAAAATATGCCACCAAGCCATCAGTCCATCCGCCCATCCATCCACTGATATAAATCTGTTCCCGCTTCAATCTTTCATGAGATTCCTCCAGTTTTTCCATTAGATGAAATTCATAAAATGCAAGCTGCCTATAAATATACATATGGTAGCTCGCCAAATTATAATCCACTGGATTGGCTTGTCCACTAACTAGTTCCACAAAATGTAGGTTGTTGTCCACCAAAGAGATTGTGTAATTATGACACAAAAATATGACCATGTAGAAATAAAACAGTCAGACACAATTTAGTAATGTGCATCACCAAACAGTTCTAGGAACACTTCTACAATTGCACAATATTGTAATGGTCTCATGATAATCACATTGTTCATTTGCAGTCCCCATCATTGCCTTTTGTTCTATTTTTTGTATTTTCCAATGAGCATTATACTCACATCATGAAACACCGCTTTAATTGGCCAAATTAGAAATTGTCAGATATATTGAAGTAGAAGTCATTTGGCAAATGGGAACCACTCTGTCACTGAAGTCATTAGATAGCATTTCTATTAACTGATTTCTATCTCCTCTCATTGGGTGCTTCTTCTTCTTCCCATCTTCACTCCATAACCCCTCCGCCCCCATCACGCGACATTTTAACAATGCCTGAGTCATGCCACAAAGCTTCTGAATGCCTCTCATCTAACACTGCGTTCTTGCCACCCTTGCAGGCATTGATGTATCACTGCTCCTCTTTGTTTGAGTCATAGCTTTACTTTTTGATTTGAACTTTACTCACATCTGTTTTTGGAAAGTTCACCAATGAGGAGGAATAATGCTTTTAGAGCGATTACATTCAAAATGAAGGGTGGTTTGTTCACTGGGCGAATCATAATTCCTTGGGCTTTTTTTTAGTCATTACACATCAACAGTGGCTCATAAAGAACCTCCAGAAACACATCTAGGGACAAAATGTAAAACGGCAATAAACACACACACACGCACGCACGATATGCATACACATTCCATGGCCCTAGTTAAAAGTTAGAGGCGTTTACCTAGCTGTAATCTGTCACTTCAAGTTTACCACATGATATGCATGAACACACACACACACACACGCGCGCACACACACACACACACTATGAATCATGGATTAATGCCTTAGTGG
This sequence comes from Syngnathus acus, assembly GCF_901709675.1. Taxonomy (NCBI): domain Eukaryota; kingdom Metazoa; phylum Chordata; class Actinopteri; order Syngnathiformes; family Syngnathidae; genus Syngnathus; species Syngnathus acus. Next base: position 8,208,631 of record NC_051087.1, on the reverse strand, counting down.
GGCGTCTAAGAACACATCTCCTTGCTCCTACTACCCTGGTTGTCGTGCTGTTACACACAAGTGGCAAAGATGTCAAATCCACACAAACACCACAAGGTGCCTCACAGCATGTCAATGTGCTTTTCCTATTTTCCACTGTTTGCACAACACACATTGGCGCTGATCTCCGTGCGCTTCCAGCATTTAAGTCATACGATTGATTTCAATGTTTGAGCACCACATGGCTTAAAAATTAAATTGCCATTTCAATTATAGAAAGATTCTAGGTGCTGCTCTGCTGTTGATCTTGGCTTGACGTGTGATGTGTTTTTCAGGTGTACTCAGCCTAATTCTCATTTGTGTTCATTTTTTCCAAGATTATTCCAACACATGCCGTTTTTGTTAAATTATTTGATTGATGAAATACAATATATTTTAAATGGACGTGAGACGAGAACATCTTTGCATCAGGCAACCATATTTCTCTGTTTTATGTTAGTTGTAACAAGAATATTCAGAATTAGTTTGTGTGATAAATAAATTATCATTTGAAAGTAAAATCGTTTGATAGCCGTAATGTTTATACAATTATTAGCCACATTCAGAGCTGAAAGAAACCCAAATAAGTCACTCAAACTCTAAATTTGGACATAGTTATTATGGAACAAAGTGTTACAGTATATTGATTGAGAAAAACTAAATTAAGTCCATAAATTATGTCCAATGAAATAAAATTTGATCATGATGACAGCCAAGGAAGAACAAGAGACAGTGGAAATGCTTGAAGGGAATATTTGGCAACTGCCATCCAGTGTGAATTATTCCTGCCATCAATTGGACTAGAGTGGGGTACTTTGGAATGGAGGGTACATTTGGAGCAATCAAGTTGTGGCTTTTGATTTGCCTATTTGAAAACATTTATTTCTGGCATTGGTTCGACATCGCATTAACGTTAATTGTTTGGTGCGTGGGCATTTGGAAAATCTCAGTGTGCCCTGAGTTTTTATTAGTCATTGACAATTAGGGCTTGTTGGCAAAAGATCCAACTGTGACAGTTTTTGAATATTCCCGCTTGCTGTACCCAAGGTATTACTTTCTCCGAGCTTGCATGTTGCAGATGATTTGTGCAGGCCATGCTTGTAGTGAGCTGTACTCGTTGGTTATTAAGAACGGCAGCATATTAAAACAACTGGAATTAGGTCAATGGGGCGAACATGGCAGCGCTGCTAAAATGGCCTTTATTACATACTGCACTAGTTTGGTTTGAAAATGAAATAAATGTTAAGATGCTGTCCTTTACTCCTTCCATCATCACGGTCAACACCCTTAACAGCTGAGCGTAAGGTGGAGGCCAGAGGTCTATTCTCCATACTCATTAGAATGATGATATTAACATAACACCAGTTCAGCGCATTTAACTGCCACATACAGGTCATGCAGTTCTATGAGTTTGAGTTGGATGGCTAGACAAATAGAGCAGCTTAGGAAGACAGTACAGTGTCAAATACGTTTTGGGTCTGATTTATGCCCAAAGTTGATTGCTCATACAAATAGATATGGTAACTAACCAGGCGCATCGAGGATTTTGTGCAATTTAAAGGGTTGTATTGCTGGTGTCAGGTGAACTCCTGGTACCTTTGCAATCATCTCATTTCAGGAAATTCCCAAACGAGTGTGTTTATTCATTAACATTGCATCCTCTAAGAGAGTGAGCCATTTTTAACATATACACAACAGGAAAAATGTGAATCAGCGGGGAGGGCTTAACTACATGTAAATTGTTTTGAAATGTCAGACAAATTGATCATGAATTATTGTAGTTGTGCTAGATTGTATTTCACGGCCTTGTGACAATTGGTGCTGATACAGCTGCTGATGCAAAGTACATCCTGTTCCCACACACCCTGGGTTCAATCACACATGGCTTTTATGCAGTCACTAGCTTCGCAAATCTATAGGAGCAATAGATTTCTTTTGATGTTAGCTTGTCTTTTATTATTATGCTTGGCTTTCCCAAATTTCCCATGGAAAAAAAACATTCTTTCTTGGCCAGAAAAATTCCAGATTCCTAAATCAAACATCCCAGACTGCTTCTGGGAAGGTATAGGACTCAAGCAAAAAATTCTGGAGGAGAGTCAAATAATTTCACACAACGTCCATTACAGGAAGGATGTGCACAGTGTGCAATACATAAAAGATGCTGAAGTGCCCTTTGCAGCGTGTCCAATGGATGCTTACAAGCTCCGATGTAGCCAAGTCTGAATTCCCTCTAGTTGACACAGGTGCACTTCTCTGTGTAGCTTATTTAATTAGTTTGAAATTACAGTCGAACAGCCATCCATGCAGGTGTGAAATCCTCACCTTTTTTTTTTTTGGCTCTGGAAAATCTGAGCTTGTTACTTGGTGCAATGACTCACCAGATCATCACCACCCACAGGATTGGTGTGGAATCGTTTCATATTCTGTTGCTGCTATATCTTGTTCAGATATTGTGACTTTTTAAATGGACCCAATTTTTCTGAACAATTTGGTTAAATTATGATGTTTTTCATGTCGCTGCGGTCCATTAGGTCCCTAATGTCTTGTCCTGCATCATATGCGGCAGTTGTTTGGAGTTGTATGCCCTTAGAAGCTTTTTTCCGATCGACAATGCGCAATTGTACAACCACAGTTGAAAGTTCCACTTGTACTTGACGGTTTGACTTTAGGCCACGTGCGATGTCAATAATTTGTGACAATTAGACAGAAAAATAGTCACTGAGAGCTTCACATCACCCCCTCAGCAAGGGCATACCAAATATTTTGCATTCGACATCCGCAGGCCATAGAAGGGGAGGGAGAAGATAGCGAGGACTTGAGGGAGGAGAGCGAGGTGGACCAAGAGGAGGAGATGAGTTGAGACCAAAGAGAAGAGGGGGATTAGAGAGCTTAGAGGTCTTACGACCGGAGTTTGAGGAGGTGAGGTCATGCCAAGAAACGCGGGGTTGAATGAAAGTAGCCAGGAAGAGAGATAGAGAGAGAGAGAGAGAGAGACAGAGAAACACAGAGAGGGGGGAGGGGGGGGGGACTTAGTCAGGGGGAAGGAGTGTGTTGTAGATCCATTATGGCATCCCGTAAGCTTACTCTCCTCTATCCTGCCTCCTGGACTCAATACTATGTCCCCCGACACACACACGCACGCACACACACAAAGCAAGTCGCATCACATATTGTAACCTTCCCTGGGGAACCACCAGACCAATTCTCTCTATTGATTTTGATGGAGACCTTAGAAGCTGATGCGAAAGAGTCACTTTAGACTAAGTGCACCTAAGCTTCAACACAGAGCCATGCTGAGCTATGCTGACTGTCTGTACGGTACATTAGAATATGTGCACTTTTGCCTCCCACCAATACAGTCAGTAGAAGAGGAACCTCGCCAGGGCTGTGTTAAGTGAAGTCAATGCTATTTAAAAAGGTAGATGCGACATTTAATAACATCTAAGGTGGAGGGCAGACACGAGTGGGTAAACAGATGCCACTGACACATTCCGTACACAAAACTATTTGCACAAATGTCTCAAATGTTACATTTCGGAGCAATGTGACAATTTGATGTAAATGCTTGTAAGCTGGTCTGCGAATTTTCTTCTTTCAAAACTGCGGCAAAATAACTCTTGAAACCGATGCCGTTATTCATAGAGATATGTCTGTTTTACAAAAGAGAGGTACAAATGGAATAATTTTAAACTGTAACAAATGCCTTCAGAACATCATTTTCATCAGTTGTGATGTGCTTGGACTTGAAGTGTAGTTAATGTAGATAATTAACTGGTTAATGATGCAAATTGTGTCTTTGCAGGAGTGCCAAGGTTCTTTTGTGTATGAAAAATAAAGCATTTCCTCATCACTTTATGGTGCTACATATATCAAGGAAGATTTCACTATTATATTTTGTAGCGGATCTGGAGAATCCACTTGATATCATTTTACTCAAAGTCTGCTTGAGACTATTGTGTGTTATAGAATGGCAACAATTTTTCCACCAAGATTTGTTGAGCGCCAGTCTCATTTTGTGTTTGTTTTTGTTCAAACTGTTGTAAACAGTGGCTCAACTTGGAATGCGCGCACCTGTCCTTCTCACTATTCTCCTACGGGGATTTTGTGTCATGCGGCACTAACCCTGAGATCTCAACAAATTTGCTGCTTGAGGAAACACCACCGTTTTATCATCTCTCCCAGGGCCGGCCTGTCTTTTTACCTCATACCCCAACAGGGTACTGTGTCAAAATGGCTTCAAATTTGCTTAAACGTGCGTCTTCTCACATTCGGTGGATGACCTTTGTTCTTCTCTTACAACTTGAAGAACTGGTGTACGCAGTCACCTATATTGCCAGACAAACCTTTATGGATAGGAAACCTGTATGATATTCAATACATTAATGTAAAATTTCAGCTAAACTATACTGTCTCTCTCATGTTAATTTTCTTAAACACTTTAGTAGGATGTGATAGCAGAACAGGTGAATAGTCTAGACTCCGAGCAATGCTTTGGATAGGCAAGTCTTTTCATTTGACCTTTGAGCAGTCGTGGTATTGAATAACAGATTGTCACCAAACTGGCATGGATTATATTTCGGATCAACTACCCTACCACAGTCATGCGATATGTCCAGGTGTGTTCTATCCCTCACTCTAAATTTATTTTCGAAAAATTTACATTCAGGGCCCATTCCAAATTATGAGGGGGCTCCCCCATGCAGTTCCCATGAGCAGTGAATGCCTCAATGTGCAGGTTTTTGACAAATGAATAGATACACCTTCTTTCATGTCACTAGACATCATCAATACACTTTCTACACTTTTCAGACCTGTCACATCAATCACAGAAGCCAGTGGATGTCCACCTTCACCTGGGGAACAACCAATCATATCATTCCCGACTCAGTCGCATGGGGCAGGTGGGGGATGGACTACTAAAGAGCCTTCAATAAAGTCAAGTGAGAAGCTTTGGGTGGATGAGTTTCGGTGGGGATTCATCAGGCGGTCACTATGACACTGGCACACTGGGACAAGACTGTGATATAGCCAATGGCAGAGTGGAATGTTGGTTCAACAAGGGTGGGGACGTTAGCAAGCACGAGCAGTCGACTGGAGAGCACAACTAAATCCTAATGGAGAAAAATTAAAACAAGTATCCAAATTCAAACATAAAATGTGAATCCACACAAAATGGTTAGACTGTTTTACAACTCCTCAAAGCAATCATTGTTTTAGAAGATAAAGTTGGTACCATTACAGCAATTTTGTCAGAACAAGACAATATTTCTTGGTTGAAATAAGCACAGAAAAACAGCCCTGAACACTGGTGTTGGTTAAAAGGGTGTTTTTACTTTTGTTCAGATGGAATTAAATAGAAGATGATTATTTTGTGTACTTTTTCCTAAATTGAATCCTTTCCACACACCTATTCAATTCTAAAATACAGATATGGACAATAGACCATTTTGATCAGGACGGTAAAAGGGGTTGTGTTGAAGGACCAATTTCTCTACTTTTGTGGTTAGATAAGGAAAAACTGAAAAATAAAATACACTTGTTGCCTAATTAAAATTTGAGTCTTCTATTCAACTCTATTTTTAAGTTCAACAAAACCTTTGAGTGAGTCATACCTGATGTTTCCAATTACCGGACACCAACAACAACTTGAATGTCCACTGTCGTGATTTACGCTTATGGACTTTTGAATTGCTTTGAATGTAGTATATTGTTTTTTTCCAATGTCTTGTTTACTTGTGCCTTTTGTTCATGTCATGTCCACTTGTTAGGTTTTTATCACCACCTGGTCTTGACAGTTCTGTTCCTTGTGTGTTACAATAACCTGTTTGCTGTGTGTGTTTATTGAGTAGAGGGTTAGTGACATGTTTGTCATTCATGGGTCTGTACAGTATATTTATATATTTATATCAAATTGTCTCACTTGAAGCATGAAATTTAAATTCTGTCTTGGAAATCAATATTTTGATGCACAAACAACAAAGTAGAGGGTCATTTCCCAAGTTGGTGATGTGTTTTGAGTCGTGTCTAAAGATAAAATATAAATATATCTCTTCCTATTCCAGGAATTGTACTTTAAGTGAAGTTTCCATCAAAGGAGGGAGGGGAGGGGCTGTTCTATGCCTGTAATAAAAGTTTACATGGAATGTAATTGATTACTGCACAAGTCAGAAATTACATTGACCCTACTACGAACTCAGTCGAGTAGAATGGCTTGCTTGGGCAATTTGGTACAAAGCTGCTCTAGAAATGGCAGCCAAGTTTAAGGTTTGTGGATATAGACATTTTTCAGCTGGGCCAATGACCCGACACGCTCAATACTTGACTCAAACAGCAACTCCACTTGAGAAGATAAGAATGAGCTGGTAGGCAAATAATGGCGCCAATACACTGCAGAACATGACGACTGTGGTGTTCAGCAGTTGTACGGCATATTCCTTACATACAGCAGAGGGATCATATATCATAGTCAGGCCCCCTTTTGCAAGGTCATATTCAAACACCTTTCAAGCGCATTACAGCTATGTTAAATTACATTGCAGGGAACTGGTCACTACATCGACACCTACATTTACTATATATATATATACACACCAGGGTGTGTGTGCGTTTACATATACATTGTTTTGGACTTTGGAAAAGAAATGGGGTACTAGGACTAAGGGGACTATTCAAACACCTTATGTGAAATTCAATCACATAAATTGCCAATGTAGGACGTTTTTAGTAATTCAAGTACAGTTCCTGTAAGAGATTAACATTGCGAGTGCTACTCCATGTTATATATGTGAGACTGGAGTATGTCTGAGGTCCAACTGTAACTGGCTGTAGTGTTTTATTCCATTTGAAGCTGTTTATGCCGCCTGGTTAAAGTTTGATGAGAGCTCTGGTAGTAAACGAAGAAAGGAAGGATGGTTGCAGAGAGAGACGCATTGCGGAAAACATCTTGGATTGTGTGGGCATGCTTTGACCAAATTGACCTCACTTTGACATTTGTGCATGCGTGCATGAGCTTGCATGAGGTTTATCCCCAAAGCTTACTGACAAAATTGTGTTTGTACCACTTTGTGTGTGTCAATGTGGCGCAGATGAGAGTCTGCGTGATTGGCATACAATTATCAAAGTGTCAGTACACTTGTGCTCTCCTGGGTCGCTCCAATACACACTAGGACTCCAATATGCTGAGAGTTGTTTGAGTGCATGTGGGTGTCAAGGCTAGAGGCCTCCACTCTAAACTTTGGGAAAGATTTACTGAAATCCATCCATCCATTCTCTGTACTGCTCATCCTCACTTGGGTGAGCTAGAGCCTATCCCAACTGACTTTGGGTGAGAGGTGGAAAACAACCTGAACTGCTATCCAACCACTCAAAATGCACATATTTAGACAAGCAACCATTCACAGTCACATTCACACCTACAAACAAGTTTTCAGTAAACGTATCATGCATGTATGTGCATTGTGGGAGGAAAGATGGGAGCCAGGATTTGAACCCACGACCTCTGAACTGTGCTAACATGTTACCGTGCCGAAAACCGAGACCATAAAAATGCAAGTTAAACTATGTTAGATTTTCTTCAATGCAACCAGCCTGCCCCTAATGCTCCAAAGCAAACTTTTTTCGAATTATTTTTATTTATTTTTTACTTATTGTCTAAATAGTATCCTCATACAAGCCTAACTCAAAAACACAAAATATTAAAGGACAATATGAGACTCATGTATTTAGTATTGGAAAACGTGACAAATGTAAAATATAGAGTGCAAACTTCTTGATTTGACAAAAAGCATTAATCCAACAAGTTTGACAAGTGACGAAAGTTTGAGAATTCTGTCATGACTAGACACACTGTTAATGAAATTCTAAGTTGGTCCATCCAAAGGCAACACTGTCCTTGACTCAAGTTTGTCATTGTCAAAAAAGTTTTTGGTTTGTAGTTGTCGGGCTTCAAAATTATAGTGCTTGAGGACACCCCCATAAATTGTCAACGTAAAGTGGATGAAACTGGATGTAACCCAAAGCTGCAACATTTTAGACAAATGAAACCCAAAAAGGCTGCCAAAATGAATACAACTGTGTTTGTACTTTGAAGTATTACTTCCTCTTGCTGGCGGATTCATTATTCTCTCTCCATCCCTGGAAGAAAATATGACTGCTTTAATTGGGTCATGTCATCTAATTCAATTATATTCTGTTAGAGTTGTGGGTTTTCCTCATAATGACTTGCTCTCATTTATACATGTTGGGTTTTTTTTACCCTGGAAAAATGTATGCTATGTAATGGAAAACAAAACATAAAACTTTTGGTTTATGAGAGTAATGCCTTTGTTAAAGCATCTAATTGTGTGTGAATCTATACAACACCGAATAGTCAGCAAACGTATTTGTAAAGAATAAATAATGCATATTCTAATTCCCTGGTACTTTTCTAGCCTGCAGACATTCTGAGCATAACAACCTGTGCATTAGTTGTTTGGTGCCCTAAAGTGAAGTAAAGTAAACAAACTCTCCCAGCACTCATTGCCAACACTCTGCATACTGTAACATATTTTAAATCCATAGTAAATATTAAAACTTATCAGACATTAAATTTAACACACTTTTGGAAGATGCAATAAAAATAGAGTGTGGCCGATTTGATTTTTTTATTATATTTTTATCACATTTGCTCTGGCTAAGATTTGTGAACCATGAACAAATAAGTACAGTACTTCCTCAGGTAGCATCCCTCACAGGGTAAACCAAAATATGTTTAATGCTGAGTCAGGAAATCTCATGAGATCACTTTTATCGCATGGAGGGAACATTGTAATGGAGCGGAAAATGATCATTGATAAAACACCACTAAATCGGACACCTCCTGATGGTGTCACTGTAGAGTCCCAAAGAGCCATTCATCCATCCATCCTTTTTCTATATCATTTGCCCTCATAAGGCTTATGTGTGAGTTGAAGCAGTTCTTAAGCTTAGGCAAGTGGTGAGGTGCACCCTGGACTGGTTGTAGGCAAGTCCCATCAACCCTAAAAAAAAAAAGCTAAAGATAATGTCAAACAGGTTTCCTGTTGATGTAAAGTCTCACATTAAAGATTTATGCAGACTTACCCCTCAGAGATAACAAGTGTTTTAGACGCTGTGGTCCAAAATAGAAAATGTAGGTTGAGAAACGGTGATGACTCCTTAAAACACAAAATCTGCTCCATACAACGCCTTTTTTTTTTTTCTAACCGTACATGTACGAAGAACCATACGTAAGTAGTTCAAATAATAATATGACATAAGTGCCCTTATATGGGAGGTGTGCACGTAATGGTGTTTTCTTTACTACAGCCAGTTTATGATGATTTGAATGTTAATAACAAATATTTTATAGAGCATTTCATATGATTTTCAAACTGAATGATAGCTACTTCCTCTCAATATACCTTTTCTATACCTGATGCATATCTGTCAAACCCGGACTTTCATTGCCTAACATATGTGAAATAATAAGGACTGTTGTTTTGATTCTCCCTAAAAAGTATCGGAAGTTTTTGAAGCCATCCGACTTGCTACATAGCAGACCAAGACACACAATTACCTGCGGGGGAAGCACCATGCCCAAACAAAATTAACGCAAGTCTTTCTCCCCGAAATTAATTTCACGCTATATTTTCCTTCGACATCATTACCGTGTGAATGCGCGCGCTTAAGTGTGGCTCGCAGCTACAATTTGCCTTATCGCAACACAGTGTCACTCCTTTTATTTCACAATGTTCCCCATCTAGGGACGAGATCAAGCGAATCCCATCTTGTGCGCGGAGGAACATGCGTGTATGCTTGCCTGCAAGAGTACTTTGAATGCAAACATGATAGGGATCAATATGAGGCAAAGGAAGTGAGTGATGGAACGCAAACACAAACATGAAGGGCACAAAGGGCGGTGGAGAGGAGAACTTGCGTTGCATTTCAGGACACATTCAGAGATTCCAAATAACTAAGATGATGAAAACGAGCTCTCCTTCCATTTTTAATGCCAACCATCCTTTGTCTTGTTGATGCCTGCAACAATTGCAGCTTATTTTCTTTAACCTTCCTATTCTGCATGCCCTTTTCATCTCCTCCTCGCGCCTTCGCTTCCCCCCCCCCCCAGCCTCACAGGTTGCCTCATCTAATCTCCTCTCATGGTGTCGTTCCCCTCAAACCCTCCTGCGCTCACCTCCGTCTAAAATCAATGACTTACTTGGAACAGGGCTTACTTTGTTTTTGAATTGATCACCCTTACTGCGGGAAATCTTTTGTCAAGATGACTTTCTGAGCTGGTTTTGCTAATTGTACTAATTAATCACACTGCATGTGTCAAGGGGGGTATGAGCCATTGGCAGCACACAAAATTAACCTGATCTAATGGAGAGCTTGCTAAGTGACATCATTTAGCACAATTATAATCAGCACGGTATCTTCCAGAAACCCAGTCGTCAGAATTTGTTTTTCTGTTTAATGTATGCAGTTATTTACTCAAGTGGACGGTACTGGAAATTAATTGGGGCATGCCGTCTATTAAAGCCGAGGACCGAGCAATTAGAAAGACAGAAATCGAGGGATGTCCAGCATTTTTTGTTATATGACACGATGGCGAGACAAAGTAAAAGGCCATTGTAAAACGTGCATTTGAACTAAATATCTAAGAATCTATTCTGTTGTTGAAAACAAATTAGTTATTTTTAAACTGAAAGAAAAAAACAAACATTAACTAGACATTTGTTGCATCACATGAAGTATGGGCCCCGCTTAACACTTGTATTTGTGGTTCATCTGTGAGGAGTTTCCGTTCTCCATGTTGTCTATGCGAGTTCACTTCAGGTATTCAGGTTTCTCTCCACGACTAAAAATGTATGAGGTTAGGGGTCAGGGTTAGGGGGCTCTTGAGGGATTGATTGCAAGAAATCAATTTTGCTCTGCGTTTTACTTGTGACAAAAGCTCAGTTCACACTACAGGTATTAATCCCCAATTTGTAAAATAAGATTTTTGTGTTTGTGTATGAGCATTCACATCACATATTAGTCCGTCTAGCATGTGAGCTAAATGTGTCCCCAAAGTGACAGATGGGCAAATGAAGAGAGGACATCACTCACAACGTGTTTACAGATGTCGGCTATATGTGAGCTGTCCGTTCAGACTGCCGTCGCTTTTAAAAATATATAATACGTATCAAATTTAGGACCGCATATAGAGTGACCCAAGTCTGATTAAAAAAAACCTCAAAATTAAGCCATTCAGACTGTTATAAACAAAATCAGATACAATTCACACATCCGATCAGGTCACATTTGCCTTCAGTTTGAACCTAGCCAAATATTGTCCAAGAATGAACTTTAAATGTGCTTACAGTGACGTAGATTACTAAATTCGCTCTGGCTCTTCTTCCTGGTCATTTCACATTGTTGCGATGCATAACATTGTGCACAATGATATTAGCCCCATAGGCTAATAACAAAATTGACATATTCCACTTTTGTCCACTAGGTTGTTTGAATGACAAACTATAATAGGCCTTCGCTATGTCCTTGGAAAACTGGCAGGAACGGAAAGTCATACAGAACACTAAAGACGTTACAAAAAAAAAAAAAAGGTAATAAGACACTTTCATTGTGGATTGATTTCTTTGCATTTTTATGGACACTACACTGTTGTGGGTCCTGCATGGAATAAATCCATTCTAAAAGCTTTCTGTCCAACTGCAGTGAGGGCCACTACCTTCTTGTCAGGAGGTGTCATCTTTGCTTTGTTCATTTTCCATTTCCTAATTATTTTGTGACAATGATATGAAAGTGTGTCCGATTTTGGTGAGGCATATCTTGTATTGCATAAAGCACTTTAATGCCACGTGTATTGTGGTTTTGTGGCATTGACAAACGGATTTCTCATTGAAATTACAAAAACGAAATTTAAAAAATAAATGAATAAAAAGAGAAACTCAGTCATCCACATTGGGTGCTTTTTTTTTTTTTAGGTGTTTCTGCTCCATTGTTGGGGTCCTCATACACCCCTTAAATTCAATTTCATCGCCCCTAAAATTCCCTCCGACCAAGTGTGCATTGAGCACAATGTATGCACAGAGTAATAGTTGCTGACTTCTAGTATATACAGTTGTAGTTTAAGTACTTGGCTTGAATCAAGATTTGTTTAACAAGTATTAAATTATGTCTATTAATACCCACAATTGCAAACTACACACGATTATCATCATATTTCTTCATTTTGCTGCATCTAGGCAGTTTTATTTATATGGCACATTTTATCTTGATTCTAATTTACTGTGCATTACATAATTAAAACTATGTACAACATTTAAAACCATATACAAAGAAAAACATTGAAACCATTCAAAAGCAAAGTAAAGAAATAAAAAAAAGCATTCCGTGAAATCCAGTGAATAAAACACCGCCCTCACAAAAGCACCCTTACAAAGATTTTTTGTATTGACAAAATTTTGAATATGCACCGTGATTGCCGGCCTTGTACCTTTACCGTTCATTACAGTACTTTACAGTACTCCTCCCACCAACAGTTGACTGTCCACTCAGCCCTTTGCCAATCTCCTCATATACTTCAATGAAAAGTCAAGAAAAGAGTAAAGCTTTTGAAGGCCTTCGCTGTATGAAGACCATATTGATCATACCACTCAAATTATAAAGGATAAAAGGAAGTTTTGCTAGTACAGACAAAAGCCAAGCTCAGAGCTTCAACAGCCCCTGCCCCGTGCTTCTTTATTCTTATGTATCCCTCTTCACACCAGTCTTCCTTTTCATCTTATTTGAACTGTAAAATCAATAGAACACTTCTTTGTGAAGAAGCTGTTGAAAAACTGAGGCTGACCACCAGTTGAGGCAATGAGGACTTGAGAGAAAAGCAATGCTGATGAAAAGTGCTCTTCCTATATATTAAAACCATAACACAGAATGTGTTTGCACAATTCCATTTACCTGATTAATTGGCCATGCTTTTTAGTCACATGGGGAAAACACACACATGCAAATAAACACGTACAGTTATACCCAGATCACTGGTAAGGAATCAATGATTAAATGCCAGACAATAAAACCATTAACAGAAAGAAAGGCCATCCAGACAGAAGACAAAAAGCGACATTGAAGGGTTAGCTCCTGCAGACAGGATTCAGTCTGATCAACACGGACACTGATTGATTGCTATGATTGTAGCTTCTCTACTGCCATCATCAAGTTAGTCAGTGTCCTCAGCAGGGACACTCAGTCTGACGAACAATTCAGAGTGAAAGTATGAATTCATTATGGATACTGCAATGTGACATTTTGTAGAAACAAACATGACTTATAGAGATGTGCAACCTCTGAATGTACCATGACATCAAACAAGTTTAGAATTAAAAAAAAAAAAAAAACAGATCTAGTTATCTAGCTTTAGTAAAGTGAAAATATCTACTCAATTTGGCACAGAACAGAGAAGACAGAAAATAACCCTGTCAAATTTGAATGATTTAAAAAATGTCAAGTACAGCAAATACAATAAAGATTCAAAACTGTGAAAAATTAAGCCATTGGTCCTTTTGTCAAATGCTGTGGGTAGGTGACGTCTGTGTCTGTTTGGCACTAAATTTAGCTGGGAGCGGCATTAAACAACTTGGAGCCTCATTATTAACAAATTGTTCACTGTTGTGCGTTCATTGCCACCATGCAGTGATCTTATTGCCTTGCAAGTCATAGCAAAAAACTTCTTGTACGTCAAGTCACATAAAAAGAAAAATAATAAAATGGATGCAAAGAATCTTCAGCACACACATTTGTAAAAGTAGATGTACGAGAAGAGCAGAAGAGACAATTTTCAGGGGGAATGCTGAAGCACATTTTGTCCAATTATTTTGAATCTGCTCTAGATTTGCAAAGTCCTCATTGTTCAGGACTCACTTCACACCGCTGTGGTCCAACCATAAGAATTCGAGTACACAAAGGCTTAATGTCGCCTACAATGATGTGCGATGTAAAAATAAATGTATTTCACTGCTTTCTGTCAATTCGGTTAAGCTTTATTAAACATAATATGTATTGAGAATGAATAAGTGGTTCTAAATCTGTTGAACAACGTTAGTGTTTTGCTTTCAGCATTAAAAGAAAAGTCAGAATATCAGTTTTTTGTTAGAGTACTTAGGTGTATTTTCAGATTCTTTGTAAGTATGATGTGCAAGACAACTAAATTCAGTGCTAGGTATCAATTATCACTTTGCCGTGGTTTAATTTGTGAGTGGCCTGTCATCATGACTCACTCTGCTCTTTCCACCCCGAATGTCATATAGGTTGTGCCTCACAGATACAAAATCAGTTTCTCACACAATCACACACAAACCGTGGAAACAAAGAAGAATGTTGAAAAGGCATGAGGAGGGAAATAGGAGAAAAAATAGCAGAGCGGAATATGGTACAGTATGTCCCTGCACTAGTTGGTGCTGCAGTGTTTTGCAATTTTCATGACCTGTCAATCACATCCCACTTATTAGGTTTATACGGAGACGACTCCACTTGCTTCTAGCCATGGACAATAGCGGACGATTTTCATTTGATACAATACTTAGGGGGTCTTTTTTTTTCCAATACCAATACTTGTATGTTGTGCTATCTATTTACTTTGTTGCAATAAAACACGACAATAAATAATTCAACAATTATCATTTTGTTTATAGTTAAGAAAAGCGGTTCAGAAAATGTTTGCATTTTCTGACACGAAAATTACGTTTTTAGTTGAAACAATAGTAAGTCAAACTAAGGGATTCTTACGAATGCTCTTATATTTTATTTGTTGTGAGAAACGTGCCAATATAAAGGTTAAGATATGTATGATGCGATTTAAAATCATATATATAATAGTACCACAAAACCTAAGACCATGCCACAAAACAGTTATATTCAAACTCAAGAGGTGAATGACATTTTAAAAAGTATACAAGTGCGACTTACAGTAACCATCCCCAAAGATGAGTTTGACAAGGCAGACCAAGGCTTGCAGTCCTTGCCTGGCTTCCACTTGATCTTGAAAACCAAGCAAGCAGAAAGATGACACGCATGCTAATGAAAAAGATGATAAATGTGCTCACCTCCTTGTGAACTAGTGCTGCAGGAGCCTCAATTAATACAGCTCCTCATAGCCAAAAGCCTTACTCAGCATCTGCCTCCTGTCCTGTCTTATGCCACGCATCAACTGTCTTGATACAGTGAAGGTGTCAACAATTTCCCTCCATTAAATGCAAGGCTGATGAAACTTTTTCAGATAACCCTAAATTGACCTTTTGTTTGTTTTTACACCTGCATGGCAGGTGGGATAAAATGCACCTGATTTAACATCAACATGAACTTCAGTTTGCTTTCGCACAAGAAAATAATTTCTCCTCATTTAAAATGTGACATTCTTGCACACGTCCACCACGTCGTCATAGCATCAAACCACGTCTTGCAGAAATGAAATGTGAATGAATGCAGTGTGTGAGCTTCAGAGCTGTGAAAACTGATTGTAGCCTTACCTTCAAATTTTGTTGCACAATCTTTCGCGACAATAACTTCAGTTAAACATTTTCTCTAACTCTGGATGAAAATTGTGCACCTGTTCACCACTCCTCGTGCGCAAGCTGTCTCAGATTTGAAGAGTGCTTTCTCCTGACTGAACACCACAGCTTTACATCCACAGATGTTTAATAGGATTTAGATCATCGTTAAGAAAATGCCACTTCAGAATAGTGCTTTGTTTTGAGCTGAGTGTTTCGGGACTTCTGTTAAAGGACATATAGCTTGCAGCTTTGGCCTAACGTTTTGAAGCTGGCCAGCATATTTGTGTTTCAGAATGCCTTGAAGTTGTTAGGATTTCAACGTAGCCACCACAAGTCCAAGTTCAACATAACAGAGACTCCTCAATTTTCACTCCAAAGTAGCAACTATGTTATTTTCTTTGTACATGTGTTTCATTTTTCTGCCTGTAGACAAAAAGCTGACAAGACTCGGGAAACAAAAAGCTCTGCTTGTATTTCATCTGTCCAAAGGACATCCTCATAGAAGCTTTATGACTAGTGAAGTTATTTCAGTTACTCTTGTGGGTGAAGACTGTTTGTATGACCTGACTGTAGAGTTTCATTCAAATGATCTGTTGTAGCAGCCATGTCGCGTGCACATGCATACGAGCATGGCTTTGGTGATCAACGCAAGATGAAGGTAGTAGAGAAGTGAGGCTACATTCCAATCTTGCTAGTAGTTATAAAAGTACATATTCCACCTTAAGTGGGGTAAGAACAATTTGCAAATGTTAATGAATACTGAAGTATGAAAGGAAATGGTGAAAATAAGAGAATTTAGAGATAATCGCCGATGGGTTCTGTTGACTTGAAAGGCGACTTCAATAAAGACTTGAACAACAGCATGATTTGGATTTAATTGAAAAAAAAAGTTAGTTTTGACTTGACAGATAGTCCATATGACGTACATTTATCTATTTCAGGGACTGTCTTCATGCATGTCACGAGAATTACAAAATTCAGAAAACATTACTGGAGGCCTATTGGAAATAAAAAGCATAATTAAAGAAATGAGAGGTAGAAGCGGCATCCCAGAGGAACAGATGCAGAGGCGAGAGGAAGAGCAGAGGAGGGAGATGAAAGCTAAAATGTACGAGTGTCAAGCCCCAGAGATGGCAGAATGCAGGCTGGCTAAGCGCAAGTCTCTTACGACAAAACTTGTGCGTGTACATACATCATAGCTGTGTGTGTGTATACGTACACGTGTCATCACATGGTCTTATAATCTTGATCTCAATGCCCAACAGCGTAAAAGAAGGTGAACAAATGGACTTTAATGTGCTTATGCATGCACATGCACAATTGCTTGAGTGAACGTCCATGTGCAAAAGAGCACGTGCGTGCCAGTCATGGATATTTAAGATGCCATGTCTCATTCAAATCGTTCCTTTGATCAAACGTCTTTGTTTTCCCCTACTTTCCTCAAAAGCATTGTAAAGTGGATGATGTGGGAGAGTGATGAGGGAGGGAGCGATGGAGGGAGCATGTGAGGTTAACCAATTGGGAGAAGAGAAAGGATTGAGGTTTTTTTTATTTGAAACAAATTTGAACAGTCAAAAAAAAGGAGTAAACACAAAAACACAATGTGAGACAAATGTACAGTATAATAATTGTATATGTATGACGTAATTTAAAAGTATGACCACATGTCCTCTTGGAGGATTTTTTTGGTGTACCTGTCATTCAACTCTCCAAAATTGAGTGGGCCTGTAGCAACCACAAAGTGGGCACGCACTTTAAATAAAGAGGCACGACTCAATGGCCCCAAATTCAAATCAGAGCATTTTGAAAGTCTTTTGACTTTTATCGGTTACTTCATTCAATCCACAAATCGCATCGATGTCACAATTGCGGCCGCCTTCTTTTGATAGATGACTCTGCGATTATGATCGAAGTTCACCTTTAAAAGACTTTATAGAAATATTGTGTCTTTCCTGCATATGAAATAAAAGTTGGATTGAACGTCATCAAGTACTCATTTTGCAGAAAATATTCAAGGGATGGATGGCTGGAACCTCATTAACTCTCAGTTTAGCCTCTTGGCCCAAACCAGCACCCGCATGCTGCTTTCACACAATGAGTAACTTATCAAGATTTTGTTTATGTTTGAGTCCCACGCACTCAATTGTGTTCTGTTTACAGATTTACAAAAGTTTTCGCATTAAAATTACGATGCAGTGACGCCTTACTAAAATGCATTTGAGCACAAGTAAAACGAGATCCGGAGGAGGAAGTGGAAGAGTGAATGCTGATGAAGACAGTGATGGAGTGAAAGAAAAACAGATTGACAGAATGGTAAGTACCCTTGAGGGTAGAAAATTAGCACACAAGAGAAAAGATAAGTGAGTGTGCGCAGGAGGAATGATTTTAAGACTTGAACATTTTGAAGATTTGAAAAATGAACGGTGAGAAATGAGGGGAAAAATATTGAGTTTAGTGAGAATTGGAGTAGAGATGGCCAAGAAAATATAAGGCTATACTAAAGGTGGGCAGTGGGTGTGATTGTGGTAAGCTTTATTGATCCAGGTAGTGACACCCATCCTCCTAGCATGGATTACTGAAAGACGGCAGGGTCCCGAGTACTCAAACAGACCGGGGGTACACGACAGAAGCGCACACACACGCAAATATGATGACAATTTTGTAGTACTGCCATGTTGACAGAAAATATGTTTGACTGTATATCCTTGTTTGGGGATTTCAGTCTGAACTGGATGACATTTACACACACACACACAAACACACAATATCTCTCTTTCTCTCTCCGCTCACTCTCTTTCTGCCTCACACACACACACACACACACACACACACACACACACACACACACACACACACAAACACAAACACACACACAAACACACACACGTGCACACATATATAGTGGGACACCATTCTTTGTTCTGTGTTCATTGATCCAGAGCTGGGAAAAGTCAGACCACTCAAGCTGTGACACAATCTTGGCTCCCACACACACCTATACTTAAACACGTATATAATATACAGTGCACACAGCCATACACACATTGGGTATGTGGGAAGGAAAGAAGGAAGTAAAGAAGGAAGGAAGTGAAGAAGGAAGTAAAGAAGGAAGGAAGGAAGGAAGTGGTGATAAGATGGTGAAAAAGGATGCAAATCACAAAATCACACGACAAGAAAAGGCAAAAATAAATTAGCTAATATATAAGAGAAAATACTGAATTATCAAACAAATTCTCACTGTAATCGGAGTTATCTGTGCTTGATGGAAGTGTATGGGCCCGTCCGTATGCACGAGTATAAGTGTGTGTGTGTGTGAGAGAGAGAGAGAGAGAGAGAGAGAGAGAGGCGAAGCAGACACCAATTGCTGTACAAGGCCAAGCCTCCAGTATATAGATCATATCCCAATCACCATATTATTGCCTTCAACTCGGGATGGAAGAGAGATGAACACAACAGTTTTACAGCCTGTTCTCATTCAAAGGCGCGCGCACAGACACACGCTCTCTTTTTTCCATGCCTTTTTCATTCCACATAACTACTGGTGAATAATACTTCAAAACTAGTACACTGTAAGAGGAAAAAAAATACTCAGAATTGCAAATATGAATGAAAATCATCTGATATGTAACAGATTTTTTTCATCACTAAAATGTGTAACCGATGAAAAACAAATAGCAAAATATATAAACACTTGTAGGGTAGCAATATGCAGCCACACTGTAATTAGGTGGATTCGAACTAAAAAACTATTTTGGATAAAGAGTAATGAGATGTAAAACAAACTGATTAGGGCAAACACAACATCTTGCAATAAACCATTTTAAGATCCATTTTAAAAGTTGTCATGTCTACATTTTAAAGACAAATTTTGTAAGTTCATCCGAAGGTGATTTTTAGGCTGATTTCGTCTTTATTACTTTAAATATACTTGGCAAAAAAGTCTCTGAACTTACATTTGCATCACCTCCACTTGACTGCATTACTTCTCATCTTAAAAAAAAGTTTGTTGAGGGTTTGAACTCAGTTTCAACCCATTCACAGAAGAAATTTCGAGCACTAAAAACAATGTGCCAATGGGGTTTGATGGAAGCAGGAGATACACTTGGATGGTGCATGGCTCAGGAGAAAAAGGGAATCATTACTGTTGTTTGTTTATTGGCTTGTTGGCTACCAAACCTTACAAGCTGAGTTCAGGAGAGGCAGAAAATAGTGATATTGATCAGGGATCTGTTTAGTTTATCAGATGGACAAATGCTATGATTGCTCTCTTTCTGGTTCCTTTTGTCACACGCATCCAAATACTACCGCGGAAGACTTTTTGGGAGCTTGTTTAAGTGGAATACATTTCATTTCAGAGTTAACATATACCTCTATTTTTTTTCTCCCTCTCAAATTCTGGCTCACCTTTCAAATTTAGCTCAGGTCAGCAATATTACTATGTGCCGCTCAGGGAATCAAATATATATTTGATCTATTATTGCATTTCACATTAACAACTGCTTTTATATTGTTTTTGTTATTTACATTATGCTTATGTAATAATAGCTTATACTTGCATTTTAATAATACCGCAATATGTTTTTTAATTCTGTTAATTTCTGCTGTTGGATGATAGAAGATTCTTCTGCATCGATTTAGTCTTAATCTGTTGATCAAACAATGTCTTAATGAAAAGGCAATGTTGAATGTCCTTTGAGTTATGCATTTTTTTGTGATTTTGAAAAACATCTCACGGGAGACTACAATTCTGAAGTCACACAAAAATCCGTTTCATGTTAGACTTCTGCAAACGAGTCAAGTAAAGACTGAAGTATTTTTTAGAATGGAATTGTTCATCCATGAAACTTCAGATCTTGGAACGGTGTTTACATTTACTATTCGGTGCAAACAACATAACTATCTTGTTTACCGAACTGTTACCAATACGCTCCAAAATCATGAAGCTGGCAAACGAACATCTATCAATACCTGTGACTCTCTTTGTCGCGCTCACTTTTTTTTCCTCTCTCTCACCGCCTCCGGTGCAACTACCGGCTACACTATCTCCTAGCAACAGCATCACGCATTGTGATGAAAGTATCAAATTATGACAATTTCTTGGTAAAAAAAAATGTGCATGAATATTTGATATGTTCGAGTGCATGTTTATTGTTTGAGGTGTGAGTTGTGAGTTGTGGCATTGTCAATGCTACTTTCACACTTTAGCTATTGCTCAAGACTTTTTTTTTTCCTCTCAGGTTTGACTTCTTTTGTGGTTGCTCACATTACTTTACAAATGTTTACAGGGTTATACTTGAGTGAAAACAAACTACTGCCCCAATAGACAAACAGAAGACATCTGCTCTGAAATCACTACTTTGAAGCAGCATTAAACACACCAGTCATTTGAAGACACTAACTAGCAAAAACAATGGAAAGGAAAAATTGTCAGGGACGATAGAGGATAGGATGCAAAGAGGTGTCCGATGTTACTTCAGTCCAGACTTCTTTTTAAAACGGCTTTTCTATTTAAACATGTTTGCATGTAGTCCATAAAGAATATCAGATTACCTTCAAGGTTATCCACACCTCTTTTTTTTTTTTTTTTTAAACTCCTGTTTGGTGTGATGAAGAGAGAAATTGAATGTGGCAGGAATAAAATGTGTTAAATGTGGCAACAGTCAAGGTAGGAGTCAGGGAGACACATGGCGGGACACTTACTGTGATGGATCTTTCCTTTGCTCTTGTAAATCTTCATTAGAAGGAACGGAACACGACTTCTCTTGCGAGAGAACACAGTCGATTCAAATGTCACCTTACCTCCGTTTTTTTTGATGAACCGAATTATGTACTATGTAAGAGAAATTTTCCAGAACGGACGAGTACATGTTGTCTAATAATGTCGTTGTGTTTAGAATGAGTATAGTAAGATGTGGCCCATCACACAAGGTCATTCTTGTCCACAACCTTTTATGTAACTGGGAGAAAAAAAAATGTGTTCAACACCTCATGTGCGTTACTCTGAAAGCTGCTCTGCACAACCTTTCCACTTCTATGCATGTAATAAAATGACAAAAGGAATACCCCTTGGTGTTACCCAGGATTTATGACAGTAATCTAAAAACTTACTACCACAACACACTATAAAAATGTAATTACAAAAAGAAATGCAGATTTGCAGTAGTTTGTATAGTGCATTTTATACACAATGTGCTTTACACAATTAACGGTAAATGATTAAAATTGCAACAGTTTGCTCATCTGTCTTCCACGATTTGTGGTTTTCGCTACCACTCCGTAAAAATGAGTGACCACTCAGCTTTTTTCCTTTGTCTTTAAATATTTTACAATTACAAATAACATCATAATACTAATATTGAATGTACTTTGAACAAATTTGAAATTTTGTTGGTGGTTATACAACTTGTAACTTCATCTGTAACCAAAAAGCAGTGCTTGTTTTCAAAAAGGTTGCTGAGCACTTATCTAAAGGTAAGCCGCAGGGGGATTCAGGGGGCAACCCTGTTCACTGCATTTCCACCACAAGATGAAACGTCAAGAATTTGGGGTCCCGGGGTGATGACCGTGTAGCTAACATTCTTTGTGTGAGGTCAGATCAAGGCTGGACTGAAGGAAGTGGCTGTCCATGCCCTCAAAGGGCACTGGAGGTGGAACAAGCCAGTTGGAACACCATCTTGGTTTTATTGCAGTACTGAGTGGAGGAATCAATTTAAACTCTGCTCCTTTCATTTCCCATTCCTTGTGTAATTACAATGCTCAAAATAAATGAGTACGCACCTTTGAATTTCTTCTGATCTCGTACCGAACGCAATAACAATTTTAGAATGTTAATGATGATTAGTTTTTTATCCATTTATCAGGGTTTGGCAGGAAGATTTAAATGGTTGGGGTGGAGGGATAAAATCAAGAAACAAGTGAGGAACAAGTGACAGGTCAGGTGTAAAAAAACTGAGAAAAATAGGAAAAAAGATCAAACCTATTATAATTTGGGATATTGCAACAGTGTTTAGGAAACAAACTGATATCTCTGCACTATTCAAATTTGAAGCAGATTGTGAACCTGACACCGTCCGGATATACCTTATTTTCCTGACTATACGTCGTTTTAGTTTTTTTTCATAGATTGGCTGGGAGTGCGACTTAAACTCAGGAGCGACTTATACCCCATTGCGACTTGTCTTTTTCTTCTCTATTATGCATTTTATGGTTGGTGCGACTTATAGTCCAGAAAATACGGTAAACGGAATTCGTATTGACTGATTTTGTGCTGTACTAACCAAAAGTTGCTATAGCCTACAGATGAATAGACAGATGGATAGATAGATACTAGATTGACATCATTCAAACAGGCACAGTCGAGACAAATGAAGCAACAACAGGGTTAAGGGCAAGATCAAGAGATTTTTCCAATGAAAAAGAAACCGCATCATGCGTCCCATATCAAAACAAGTCTCTTTCATGTCAAAAAGAAAAGGGAATACGTTATTTTCCCCGCAGAGTATTTTCAATTTTGGAAATGAAAGTTGCATGGGCTGCCTGTCGTCCTTTGTGGCATTGAGGCAAAGGTGCAGGAACAAAGATATGAGGAGTTGATTTGCTTCCAGGTTAAGATGAATGCTCCCAAACATCAAGATTCCTTTGCAGTCAATACCTGCACTGATGTCACACCTGAAAGAACTTTTTATTTGCACGGCGGTTGCTGTGATTTGGGAAGCTAGGGACAAGTGATGCTCCTGTGACATTGATTGACAAAATGCTTGTCTTTTATTGCTTTATTTATTCATTATTTTCTTTTCTGGAGAGCAAAGTGGGGGATTCTGTATTGCAGTTCATTTCGCATGGTGGGGTTTTATTACAAACCATGACATTACATTTTTTACATTACATTGCATTGCATTAAAGCTGACGTTTTCAATGTTAAAACTGCTAGCAAGATTTGAATTGATCGTCACTTCACTATTCGCTCGATTATAGTTATACAATGAAAAGTCAGACGAACTGATGACTGTCACATAACCACTGTTAAAGTAATGACTCTGATGGATTTTTTAAATGCAGCACTAGTATTGAATACGATTGTGTAGGTGTACCTGATGTTTCTGCCAGGGAGTATATACTTAGTGGCGAAATGGATTAGTCATAGCTTAGGCTTTGAAAATCTACTCTATCATTAGGTTTTATTTTTCTATTCCACATGTATGACTGATTTGGGATGCTTAATATTAATTTCATGGAAATTCAATCAATTTGCAATGCTACATTCCGTTTATAAAAGATCATGTGTGTCTGCTATCTTTAGTCATAGAGGACGACTGTCTCAGTGTGAGATGAGGAATAATGCAATATCAATTCTGATTCAATTCTAATGGTATGCCCCCACTTCATGTGTTATTTTCACACAATATTTACAATTTAAAGTGTTTAAAATAGTTTGAAGACATTACTGCTCTTGAATGCAACTTAAAGTAGGTCTGAGAAATGTTGCAAAATCTGTGTGGTGTAATTGTCGATGGTATTAAACGTCTGGATAGTTGTTTTTTTTCTTGGACAGAGAGAACATTTTAAGGTTAGATACATTTAAGTTGGCTTGTTCTGTTAAAATTGATTGCTGTAATGCCTTGTTGCAGAAGGGTGCCCTGCCTGTGCACCATGGAGATAATTTTGCTACTTTGACGTATTCAAAGGCTTGCCATTATTAAACCTCATTTTAAGTTTAACATTTTCATGTTTATTTGACGTATTCTTAACTCTCATACAAGTGAACAATTAGTTTCCAGTAATCATGGTCGTCATCAAAGCACTAAATAAAAACATTAAAAGGTGATACATGGCAGAAGTGTAAAGCACTTCTAGTTATTGAGTTGGTTTTAACTGTTCTAAATGTGAGTGCGCTGACTTAATTCTCTTCTCTTACTAACCTTTTGAGCTTTGGTTTGGAATGAATGACCACAACAAAAGTCAAAGATAAATGTCTACGGTCGATACTTTGAACTCACTTGAACTAAGCTGTATGTTTATTTCTGTTCAGTCATAAGAGATTAGGTTGAAATCGGTTGTTTTTATGTAAGCTCTGGCTGTATTCAATTGAGAATCTATTGAGATTCCAAATTGCATCTCTTGTGCTTCGTTTTATACAATGGGCTCTCATCTCTCCTCTTAAGGCTTTCTGCAGGTATTAGTGCTATTAATATCATTAAATGAATAAACACTCTCCTCTTCCCCAACCTGATTTCTCTCCTTAACCAATCTCTATCAGTCGAGACAGCACATTTAAGTCAATTTAGTAACATGGCCAAAGCAATAATGCAAGTATGCTCTATTTTTATAGCACAGTTTTTACTAGTAAAAATGCAACCTCCTAACGTTCTTACTAGGAAACAATGTTTAGAGGCTTCACATATACTGTACTGTATTTTTTTTTCATTGAACCACAAACAACATGGTGCGATTGTCAAGAAGGAAGCACTGTCTGTCCACTGTAGGTATATTATAATATAAAAGAGGAAATAAGCAAAAAATAAAGGAGTGCAAGCTAGAGGGTTATTCTATATGTTGGATCTGTGCCAATTTTTGTGAAAGTGATACAATTTGGCATTTGTGATTGGTCATGACATCTTACCAGCTACTTTTGTGACACCTACTTTTTCGACATCATGTCCACTCTTCACTGTTTGGTTCATTTTGCTGTTTGCCCCGCCTCAAAAATGCGGTTACTCACCAGACTCAATCGCTAGTACAATGATGAGTCGGGATTTCCAGGCGAGGATGAACACTTCATGTCAAGTAACACAAATGCTTTGTGTCACAACAAAAAGATATTTGTTTCACGACTAATTTGATTTGGATTTGTTCTGTGGCAGCGTAGGCAGAAAAATAAAGGCATGTTATTGGATTCCCTCAAATCTGAAGTAGGCCTTGATCATTTGCCTATATGAATCACATATAGCAATATCTGCCAATATAACTGCAGTGTTGGCAGATTGACCGGCTATACCCAGACACAGAGCTGAATGTCATTGAAAAATATACCAATCAATTGCTCGTACGCACTCATCCTAAATGTGAATGCTAAATTACAGAATCAGATTATCAAATACGGAAAACAACTGGAAAATTGTAATCTGTGAAATAATGTTACAATTAAGTGCATTCAAACTGATTATACTGTTATTGAACCAGACAATATATTTCAGGATCTTTTTGAACAATTTTATTCAGACAGGCACCGAAGGTAATGTTTACTATTATGCTCCATCTGTTAAAGACTCTAGTTTGTTTATGATCCTGCTAACAAGCAAATGGGTAACGTGTTGAACCAAACCCTACAATTTAAGATCATATCCCCCTATAATGTGTATCCAAGTACCCAATAAAAACAGTCCGATTCATTCTTGTCCTGATTTGCACCAAAGAATGATAAATTACTTAAGGTGCAAAATAAATTAGGAAGAACAGAATTAGGGTTTTGCAAAGAGTCTGGAGGTTAATAATGTGTTGGCTGATTACTTGCCTGCTATCTCCTCTTGCCTGCTAGATATCTGGGACGAGAAGACAAAGCTTTGAGTACTTCTTTGCGGGGTGCGACTAAGCACCGAATTTAGAGCAAGGACTTGTATCAAAACGGATCCTAATATTGTATTGTCAAACTCCCAAAACATCCCTATATAGAAAAACCTGCCATGTCACTCAATCACCATCAATGCAATGCTTTTCATCTCTCCTTTGGAATCTTTGAAGATCCAGTTCTAGATTTTTTTCATTTCCTAGCCCTCAAAAAATAAAAAATACACGCCACCTAGCTTGCGTTGCTTATATTGCTCTTCCACCTCCCCTTGACACACTGTGGTGGCTCATTTGGCTGATGATGAGCTCTGTTTTGTCCTTGAGAGAGGAAGAAAAAAAAAATCCCCAGACAAAAAAGGGTATCGGCACACATTTGTGTGAGTGATATGAATGCGTCATGTGCTTTTAATGCACATGCAGCCTGGCATGGCCTATAAAAGTGGCAGGCATGAGTTTTGCGCTGTCACAGCTGGAGAAGCGATAAGTGACTTGTCAGGAGAGCGAACAGCAAGACGATAGATGCATGTAGACGCAATATGCTGCTGGTGACTTCATGTAAACATGCTGGGCCATTTCTGTGGCACATATGGCGCACCTTTGGAGGAAGCACTCATGTACAGCGCGATAAAGAGCAAATACTAAACGACTGCTGCAGAAGTCTTTCTGTTTAAAATATGTATATATGTCATGGGGTTCATTTTTTAGAAAAAATAAGCAATGTGTAGTCATACATTTGTAGTTAAAGTTAAACAGGTTACACTGATGAAGAAAATAATTCACCCCCTCCCCAACTCTCCACCCTCGCTAGAAATATAAATCAAATAAATAATGTTGATAATTGTCAACTGTAGAAGTGTGATTGCATTTCGAAAGTGAAGGCTTTAATTATCTAAAACGTTTCTTATCTTTGTAAACATTGTTAACAACGATTCCAGCCTCTTTGTTGAGTTTTCAGTCAGAGAAAATCAAATAAGGGGAATCGGGCACAAAAATTAACTACGAAATGTTATTTAATGTTATTTAGGGTTTTATTGCTCCTACCTTTCTCTCTTCAATGTTCAGCACTTGGATATGGTTTACTTCTTTTATAGTTTACTTCTAAACACACATTTATATCTTTAGCCAGGACGGTTTTAATTGACCTACTACCACTTCAGTAAATGGTGATTTGTGATTGTTTAGTAAAACTGTGTGTAATTGTTTTTATAAGGACATCCACGTATTCCAGTGAGTCCATGCTGGCTTCATTTAGTGGTTTGATGCTCAACTGAAGGAGCCCATTAAATAATGCTAATTAAACGAAAATAGCATTGACACAATAATCAGCTAGACTATCCTGGTCTCATTTCTAATCAACAGGACTAAATTGCATATAGTAAAGTCAATGTAATTAACAAAAATAAAATGAAACCTCATAATCAAGTAGCCAATAGGAGAACACTGAATCATGAAATGAACCAAACACTTTTTCCCCTGGCTATTTATCAGCCTGTTTCACACTGGCCATTTAAGTTTTTTTTTTTTCTGACTTTTAACCCGTGTGCCTGTGTAAGGTACGGACGCAGGATGTGACAGTTAAATTTCTTTTTAGCATTGGCGGTGTGAATGCATAAAGGTCTGCCTGAAATGGAAAAAAAAAAAACATCTCATGTAAGCCTCTGATGCTCCATTTTATTGGATATGCAGTGTGAATATAACTCAGTATTCGATATCATCAATTATCAGCCTACAGTAGCTGTGGTAGGAGTAGAGTGGGCGTTTTGGTGAAAGATCATTTTTAACAACGATTATTTACTGGTTGAATGTCATTTCAACAATCAGTCAGTACGATAGCTCCCTTGCTGCATCGGAATGACAAATTAAACAGGATCAGGGGAATAATTGTCTTAAGGTAATAAAGGACGCCACCTGCTTGAGCTTACAATTGAGAGGGAAGGTAAAGAAAAATCATACGATAGGCCCTTTAATTGCTCTTAAATTTAACATGCACATGATAACATGATAAAAGTATTGGGACATGCACGGCTTATTATAATAGTGTACACATTTTTATACAGTAATTGAATAATCCTTCAGACAAGATAAATGTCAATCTTGTTAGCATATTTAAAAACCGCCTCACAGGGGCAAAGAAAAAGGATGAAACTTGAACTGTTGTGGTTGAAAGATCAAATAGTGTGTAGCCGGGCTTTACATATAAGCTACTCACACAGTGTTGAAGTGTTAATGATTGTTGGGTTGATTTATTCAGCGTGTCAATGTTGGATTGCACTGCCATTATATTAGAGTCATGCAAGTGACTCATACACTGTAGCATCAAGACTTAATCACTGATATGAGGGAGAGCTACTTTGCCACACACACCAATAAAATCAACTGGATCATGTCCAAAATCCATTTCAACAGGTTTGGGAAATGATGACAATTGCTGCCCCACCCATCAATGACAAGAGACATCAATGTGATCAATGGCGGCTTTACATCATGGCCAAATGGAGTTTTTAAACATTGTGTGTTCTCTCAAGAGCTACAATCATGTGGATCTGACTAGTTTACTAGAAAATGTGTGCACTTCTTGGGCCCTAAAATATTTTTTCTTGCATTGTAAATATACTATAGTATGTTATTAGCTAACTGGAAACGAGCAAAAATGTGCTACTGGACCGCTACCATATATTTTTAAGATGATGTCTAAAATGCTATTTTTGTCATAGAAAGTCAATAACTACAATAGTAATAATAATAATAATAAAAAGTAATAATAGTATAATAAAAAAGTAAGTACTAACATCCACACAACGTCAGTCATTCAACTACCGCCTTCGTCACTTTAACTACTCTATTCATTGCAGTGTAAATCACTCTACTGGGTCTCAACAGCAACCAGTGGCAGCATTCATTTGGGAGAAAATCTGAAGGCCACTGTGGTGTCTAATAAAAAACAATTGAGTAAAAATCCATGCATGATTGACATCCAATGAAATACTTGAATTTTTGTTTTTTTATAAACCCAAAGCACAAGTATGCACAAGTAGGTCCAATGTGGTAGAGGGAAAAATTCATGATTCCATCCAAAAAAAAACAAAAAAAAAACTTATATTTTTGTTTTTTTATTACTCAAAGGACCCAGTCCGAGTCAGTTGAAGGCCAAATGCGGCCCATAGGCCTCCTGTTGCCTAACACTGGCATAGTTGGTGTCCAGGAGGACAGGATGTGTAATGGTGAGTTTAATGTGTAATTATTATATCTGAAGCAGGATGTGGACCCTGGAGTTCCCTCTTGGTTCATGTTCCCCACCATCATGTTTGCTCTCTGAAGCTTCTTCGGCTTCACAGCTCCAGCTACACTTGTGTCTCTACAAACAAAATCGTGAGTACTTAATTGTACAGTATGTACTGTAAGGATAATGCTTGTATTGATCAAATATCCCAGAGGACTGTTCTTTTTAATCCGCTCATTTCTTCTCGTGATAAGTCAGTAGGATAGAATACCTAAGCCCTGAGCTTGATTTAAAAAAAAAAAAAAGAAAAAAAAAATTTAAATGAAAAAATTTACTACTACAGGTGCACCACTAAATTTTCAGTGACCACCTTTATCACATAGGTTTAGTCCAACACTATTTTCTGCGAAACTTTTAATCCGTACTGTGGGTACATAAAAAAAAGTAATTACATTTGCCCTTATCAGCCCATAGCTCATTACCCTTTGCTTTGACCTTCAATGTGTATCGGATGTGATATTAATAATGGTAATAGATGGCATGTAGGTTCATGGCCTCTACAAGCTATTCTTTAAGTACAACTCTGCACCTGTTCCCCAAAGAGGACTAAGTGCACACTTCTGCTTCCAGTATTCATGACACCATGTATTTTCCTGATTCATCATCAAAATCATGCCTAAATAAAGTTTTGTTTGTGTTAAATGAATCTAAATATTTTTGATTAGTCTACATATGCCGTTATCGGATGTTACTACCCCATTCAAACAATGCTTACAAAAGAAGTTGAATACCATCATTTTAAACTTTTAACACAACTTATAAGCTATCGTCACCAAATCTAAAAGATAAAATTGAAGCTTTTCTTCAATTCCTGACGGTATCGAAACTGCTAAAAAAAAATCATCATATTTCCTCTGTGGTTGGAAGGCATGTCATTCCAGCCAATTTGGTTTCAGATCCAAAGTCCTTCACTTTGGAATGCTATTGTGACTGAAATGTTTGATTCAGCATGTTTTATATCCATGTGACATTTTAAAGAAAGAAACTAATTGCTAGTGCCCATATAATAATATATGCATACTGGGTCAAAGTTGTATTAGTATACCAGTCATTTAACTTATTTATGTGCATCATAAATGCCCTTTAAATATTAATCACAATGTAAAAAGAAAAATAGCTGTGGCTCATTATCAGTACCATAACGTCCGAAAGAGTGGAGATGGTATGCATTAGTTTTGTTAGGTGCTTCACATCAACCTCAGTATGTGAGGAGAATGCAGCCCTTTACAATTTATGCAACTTTCACATTGTAGGATTTTATTTGTGCATCAAATTTAGACCTCAGATTTCGTTTTAGAGTTTTATTCAATCTCATTTTTGTGCAACATATTCAGAAGTGCCCTTGGAAAGGAGAGAGGAGAAAACAAAAAAAAAAAAAAAAAACAAAAGAAAAAATCACTGAACCACTAATTGCTCCGTTTTGGATGCTCAGTGCCCATAAACGCATGAATGAACTAGCCTCGGGTGGCTACTGAATATAAGGGGGCGAAATCTCGGTGGGTAAACAGCCACCATGCGAATGTTGATTCACTCTGGCTATAGTTTAAAAGGCAATGGATATCCTTTTGCAGACAAATTAATAGGCAGCTTCCCATCATTTAGATGTTCTGAAACTTTACTTGGCAATATTTTGACACACATCCGCTGAGGGATAATGTATAAAACTGAAAATAGATTAAAATAAAAAATAAAAACTTTTTTTTTTTTTTTTTTTATTTAGTTTGACTTTTAATCTTGAAAAAAAATCTGTGCGACGTCTTATGTTACTCCTGATCTTTTCCTTCTTGTGCTCAGGTACTGGCAGACGTTGGCTGTTAATCACACCTTTACTTAAAATGTTTACCAGCCCTCGTCTCAAACACATTATCATTATGCACCACCTGCAAAAGCGCTTTGCGAGAGGTAAGCATGGTGGCACCACTTGTCACAGTGTGCAGAGATGATCCATATGTAAGGAAATAAAGAGTTGAAAGAAGTTTAGTCACATGTAACATCAGGACTTCTTGTAACAGGCTGTATGTTAGCATTGGTCATTTAGAAGCTCCAAACCTGCTTTGCTGAATAGATGGTAAATTGATATTTCAAAAACATTATGCCAAATGTGTGCTGCTTTGAGCCTTACAGATATGCTATTTAAGATGCAAAATCAGCCGAGACAATCTATCTCAGCGTTTGTATGTTCAATCAAGTCCATATGTGCAGAGCTTCTGTGAAATCAATTTTCAGCGATGACGAGATAAAAGAATGATGTCTCACTCGAGCTATTAAAGAGCTCTTCAAAGACTAGACTTGAGCTTACAAGTGCAAATTTAAATTATTTGTTTTTTACAGATACAACTTGATCTTAATCTTCAATTGGACAAAAATTCATTACGCCTTGATTGATTCTAATGAATGTAATTCATGGCCCAGCTATTTCTGACAATCAATAGCACTTAAACGTCCCAACTTGATATTGAAACCTGAAGTGATTTACAAGCAGTGACACTTTAATCACATTCACACACACACCAAAGAAGCCCTTAATAATGTATATTGGGTCTAAAGTGGTATAATCCCAACGTCCCCAAAGTTGTCCTTGTTCATATCCTCTGATTGCATTTATGGAACACACGCACACGCATACGCACACGCACACACAAACACGCACACACAAACACACACACACAAACACACACACACAAACTTGCACAAAGAAACAGGATATTTATTTGACAGGAAGGCTGTGTTCCAAATTTCTAAAGCCATATTTGGTAGCAAACCAAATCCTTAATATACCATACTGTAATTTACATGTGAATGCACATTTAATTAGGATTATTTATTCTGTGTGAAGTTATGGACTTTTCAACGACGATAAACTTCGCTCTTCTCTCTAAAAATTGCTCAGCAGAGGTGAAAGCAGATGCATTCAACAGAGCCAAGGATCTTCTACTAGCTCAAGAAATAAGCAGAAGAATAGATGGATAGATAGGTGGAAATGGACAAAAATCATTTTTATTCAGCAGACAGGTTGACGCACTCACACTCCGATTGGTTGAAATTTCATTGGCGGACACCCAAAAATGCTCTTTGTGCTTGAAATCTTTACGTTAGGCGACAGGAGCTGTGCCCTAGCCATGCCAACAACTTACTAATGGCACCTGGCAAGAGGTTTGGCAGTTTTACTTGAATTAGTTTCTTTTTGTTACTCAGCGTAGCCTATCTGATTTTGGTTGAGGGAATCACATGGATAAAGTCTCGTAAACAATAAAAAAAAAAACTATTTTTAATGAGTGCCTTTTTGAAGTATTACACTAAACTTCATTCGCAATAAACCTTTCAGCACCACCGCATCTATAAAAAGCCTTTAAGAACACCTTATGGGACAATAGGTTGAAAGAAAAATTCCAATATAGTGTGAGTCATAGTTGTTCAGATATACTTTTCCACTGCATGCTACCTACTCACAGCTCCATACTTAAAATTGACACTTGATAGGGCTTACTCTGCAATCAAGAAGTGACAATAGCATGTGTTTCAATAAACACCAAATACAAAAATGTCCATAAAATGTCATGCACAATGCTTGACATTTTATGATAGAGTATGTTACCATGTCCACTTCAAATCAAGTAAATGTCACAAACTAGCACAAATTATGGCATCAGGACAAACAAAGACAATCAATATGCATTACAGATTACTCAATACAATATGCCCAACAGTTCTTTAGGTTAAGTAGACTGACTAACATTTAAGGTTATTTTTTTTAAATCAGAATGTCAATTTTTATCTTTCGATTGAGCAACCAGCATACCAAAGCAAAGTCAATTTCTTTTCAGAAGCGTGATCACATAAATAGCAGCTTGAAATGTCAAACCCCAGGCGAATGACATCGATTCGATTTGCTGATTTATCCAATTGTTGGTTACCAGTAACAGCAGGCAGCATAGAGGAAAATTAACATTTCTACACAAAATTATCATCTGCATCACAGTCCCATATGAAATTTGACTTTAAATTACTTAAAAGCATATATCAACATTTTCACAAAGTGCAAGAAAAAGGAGCCAAATATTTCTTACCGACTGCCCATGTGGCCTGTGTCTTTGATTGAACAAACATTTCCAAGAGGCTCCACCCCTTTAAATTGCTTACCTGTCCGTCCATAAACGAGTCCCACAAGTACAGGAAGAAAGATTCCCCAGTAAAATGAAACCTAACCCCAATCTGAATTTAACCAAATCTCTCAACAGACGCTGTAACATCAGATCAAAGTTTTACAATTTGTTTATATTATGTAACTCAAATTTCCCAGTCACTTTAGTTGCATGTGTGGAAAAACAACGTGGAAATGGTTATTTGGGTATTTTGAGATTTATTCAATTATAGCACGTTTGGATTTTAGTGAATAATATTTATTCCAACACAGCCCACACACTCACTGATATAGAAGATAAATGTAGACTACAGTAGCCCTACATTATTGTTGCGTACACATTGAGAATCTAAAGACATTCAACACATGAGTATTTAAATTAAGCCTATACAAAGTTAGAAATTGTAGTTTTGATTGTGCCGTTTGCCCTTCCATTTTTTCATAGTTGGTGCATTCATTAGGGTCACGAATGAGCTGAACTGGAGTCGATCCCAGATGATTTTAAGCAAGGAGTGGGGTACGCTTACCAGCCAATTATAGGACCCACATATATAGACAAACAACAATCACATTGACAACATGGTCTTCACTTTACTCCCCGTGCGTGTTTTTGGAATGGTGGATGAAGCCCGTGTATACGTATGAAGAAAACCCATACAAGCACAGGGAAACAAGCATTAACTTAACAAAATTTTGTTTTTTTTATTAAATTCACAACAACCCTAATATTAGACTGTACAAAGAAATGCATATGCCTTACCCCGGACTATTATTTTATGAGTGTGAGCAGATATTTTGATACATCTTTTGGGTTGATTCTTATTAAATCGTGCACTGTGAAAATATGCCCAATGTTATCGCCAAAACTTCTCCGTTGTCTTTATAGCGTGGATAAAAATACTGTATATAGCGTGGTTCTGGTCAGAAGTACCAACACATCACACCCACTCCAGCAGCAAGTAATATCTTTCAAGTGGGTGTTGTGCACTGCACTTGAAAATGATCACGAACTGCTGCTATCACTACACATGAGTGGAGATTGAAAGAGAAAAACAGCAATGGGGTGGATTATTCCTCCCTATCTACTTCTCCTAAATTCTTGCACATGAATCCGCCCCATTGGACCTTTCCGTCCCGTTATTCAAGCTAAGTATCCCACCGACGCACACAGCAACTCTGTGCAAGCCAAGCATTATTGAAATTCGCCCCACGCACTGAATTGACATACCACGACTGCAATCCGTTTAGTGCCCTAAGCAGAGCGTGATGAGCGTGTTTGGAGAATCCCACCAGCATACACCTTTTTTAATATATATATATATTGTACTAAAACAATCTAGAAGTGGAACGTGGTTCTAATATCAGCATACCGGTGACCTAATTCCCCACTTGCAGGTGCGGGTCAAAAAAAAAAAGGGGGGGGGTGGGGAGGAGGGGGGGCGCAGTCATCGTCCAACTGGCCACCCGTACATCCATTTACCCAGCATCGCAAGCGCGGTGAATCCTAACTCTGCCCCCGGGGGCGAGCGCATAACAGTCGGCTGAGCGTCTTACCTTGAGCGCTTCTATATCCAAAGATGCTGATCGTTCCATGAGGAGGGCGGTTCGGGCTATGAGCCTACTCTGGAACCAGCATAGAAGTCCTGTGCGATGACCAAAACAAGGAAACTGTACATAGGCCTATAAATAGAATTTGAGAAAAGTTCGGATGCTCTTTAGATTGCCAAACTCTGCTCCAACATCATCCTGATCGCTATCATTACATCGCAGCAATGGAGTCTGAGGAGAGTTGCGTTTTCCTGGGTGGACGTGTTGCTAAAATCTGGACTCCGTCATCCAGCCAAAGTGGTTCAATCTTCACATGCAGAGGATGCGCACTTAGCGCCCTTCTTGGTCTCAGTTACAAACCCTCTGCCAGAATGAAGTCTTGATCTCCAGTGACCCGTTGCGGTGCGGTCCGGTGAATGCCGTTACATCCGTGTGGCATGTGCCCGTGCAGCAGTGTTGAAGAGTCCGGGAAGCAGATGATGTTGAGTCTTTAGCGACCATGCGGCAAACCGCCAGAGATAGCAGCTCTTCCACAAATAAGAGGAAGAGAACAGAATGTGAGGGAGCAAGAGAGAGGGAGTGTGTGAGGGAGAAAGGGGGTTGTTGAGGAGACGATGAGAGTAGAACGGCAGAGTTGGTAGACAGAGGAGAGATGGACACAGGCTTAGGCTGTGTACGGTCTAATTTATTCATATTGTGTATGCGTGTCTCCGTGCGTGTGTTCGTGCGCGCGTATGCGCGTGTTTGTGCGTTACCGTAAGAGAAAAACAATCAATTGGCTTTGCATTACTTTTAAAGCTTTCACCTTTTATTTTTTATTTTTTTAATCAGGTTTGTCTTTTGCCACATTTAAAAACAATTTACTTCAGAACTTTATCCATCCTATTCCTGAGGGCTCTGACGTAGAAACAATTATAGGAGCGACATCCGAAAGTAGCTGTGAGCTATTTGTTACAGCTTTCGCTTCCCGCAGTGATTTATTTGAACGATTTTACGTTTTAAATTATTATTATTATTCCTATTATTATTATTGTTATTAATTATTATTAATTATTATTATTATTATTAAGAAGAAGGAGACGAAGAAGTTGAGTCTGTGGCTACATGAGCAATGTTTTGAACGTGCACCCCAAAACAATGAGAGAACGTTGTCATCTTCCTTACAGTTTCCAGCGCCCGCCTGGGGATAAGGAACACAGAAGGATTAGTAATTTTTCAGACAATTATAAGGAGCACTTTGATTTTACAGAGTCGGGCTAATGTATTTAATACTTATGCATTAGACATTCAGGTTTTGGTGATCACATAAAACCAGAGATATAGCGTGAGGTGAGGCAAATAATATATCGCCTCTAATCTGCAGCAGCCATCCTCCCTCAATGTGGCCGTAAAACAGCCTAAACGTCTGTTTCCAACTGCCCACCTTTGCAAAAATACCAAAAGAAAGAAAACTCCCCCCCCCATGCATACGATTGTGCTAGACTTAGAGTGGGCACCAAAATAATATATCTAATATCTC
Source organism: Syngnathus acus (assembly GCF_901709675.1). Lineage (NCBI taxonomy): Eukaryota > Metazoa > Chordata > Actinopteri > Syngnathiformes > Syngnathidae > Syngnathus > Syngnathus acus. Next base: position 8,172,014 of record NC_051087.1, on the reverse strand, counting down.
TCATTGTTAGTCCCTGCCAATTCTGTTATTTGGTCTCTTGATTCATTTGCCTGTCTTTCATGTTCAGTTTTCACTCTGTAATGGTGTAAATGTGACTGTGAATAGTTGTCTGTGTTCTGTGATTGACTGACAAGTCCAGGATGTCATCTGCCTTTAGCCTGTCAGTCAAATGACTCCAGCTCCTGCAACTCTCAACAGGGTAAGTGCATAGAAAATGGAGAGATGGATGCTAATTCTGTCACAGATGATATGTTGTCTATAATAATCATTCAAGTTAATCTTTTCCAATGGAGTGCTGCGAGAAACACAGTCTGACCCTCAAAGTTTCGTGCATCCTCACTCATGGAACTCGGCAATTGCAAACAAATCATCTGTAGCAAACAAGGAACAAAATGTAAAGAACTGATGAATGCGGCAACGCGTACATCTGCACTCTAGGTCCTTAGGTCAAACCCGATATTAGTTACATGCAGTACACACAAAACGTTTGTTCCACCTTTTGATATTGGAGGCTATAATACAAAAACATGTGAGGTATTCATAATTGGACCGATTTTGTCAGATGTTAAGATCTTTATTTTTCCCACACGGGAAATCGATGTATTTCTTTTAGTACACCCTTTAAAAACTTTTTTTAATTGGTTTAGATTTTATTTTAATTTGTTTTGAGGACAAGAAGCAATTCAATGTCTTGGTTTAAGAAAGTAAAACATATCAATTCATAAACGTACAAATAAATTGGATATGCTGAGCTAATGGCATTGGACTGAACTTGTCAATTAGACTGGCTCCTTTTACAGTACTGTTCATCTTATTCTCATCTTCCTTGTGCTTTGTAAGAATGTCGCCGCCTGCCGGCCATAGATTATCATTTGACACACTGGAAGAAAAGGGTGAAGGGAGGGAGGGAGGGAGGGAGGGAGGGAGAGCGAGACACCTCCTTGATTTACAAAAAGAAATACCATAAGCTACACAGAAGAAATGCTTTTTTTATCATTCCTCGTATTCAACGAGTTTAGCACTTGATAAATCACAAAATTGTACAGCAGTAGTAGGGGAAAAAATGTGTAGTGCCGGCTTTGTGTTTCTACAAGAAAAAGATGGCAATCAATGACCTTTATTCTGAAGCCACACCGAAACACAAAAGACAAATACCTCTTCCCCTGCTACTACAACTAGTTACATCAATTTCATAAGACCACACACACATGCTTTGTTTGATTCAACTAAGCAGGGTCCAAAATTGTAGTGCTGAAAAGACATTTTGTCGTGATAATTTCTGTTGACATTTCAAAAAGTGGAAAAGTGTTGCCATATACTACCTTGATTGCCTGCATTATGCTGGCCTGCTTTCCATGCTGGTTTTGACCTGTCTGCTGAAATACATAAAATGTTAAATTCCTCTATTTGCATAGATTTTTTTAGAGATGTTCAATACCACATTATTTATTCAGACCGATCCCAGTACGAGTTGCAGACTACTGATACCAGTCGTACTTTTGGTACATAAAATGTACACCCAAAAAACAATGACCGATACTTTTAAAGAACGACCTGGATAATCCCAATAAGGCACTTACGTATATAATCTTCTCATTTCTAATTTCTAGTTCCTGATCGTAGAACGGCCACAAGAAGTTGACCAATACAAGTATCAGCCATCGTCGCGAGGACCGATACCTAGAAATAAGGCTGATAACGACACCAATACCTGGTCCCGGTACTCGCCCAGCCCTACTTTTTTTATTGCATGTTAAACTGCTTCACAGTCAGTGTAAATATTCCCATGTATTCCTGGTAAAAACATAAAACAAAACGAAAGACCAGATCGCAGCAATACCTCCATGATACATTTTGCATTTTATTGCTTGGAAGAGGCTACACATCACCATTAATTCTTCATGCTCCCTTTGCTTTTACCCCTCTTGCCAGCCTGACTGTGTCAGATGTATAAAATGAAACATTCATGTTACATACATACTATGTAAATGGCATACTTGACAAACATGCACAACGATGGGCCAACTGAGCAACACTCCGCAGAACACAGAGGAGCATTTGTTGTGGGAGTCAGTGGAAGATAACGAACATTGTATTAATGACTATCTCGCTCGTTCGCTGCATGGCTTCCTTTGTTTTTATGCCTCTCTGCTTTTTTCTTTCTTTTACACTCGCTTCTCACACTGTCTCTCTTCAGGCTTCTCAACCTTTTTTGCTTTCCCTGCAATCCCACCATTTCCCGATATCTTCCTCCCTCCCCGCTCCCTCCTTTTTGATGTTGTGCTCGCTCAACCGCTTTCGCTTACTCACACTCATATACGCCACACACAAACATCAGCTTGCTTTCAATAAACACTGTGCTCTCTTTCGGGAGACATTTTTCTAAAGGCTTTGTCATATTTATTCAGAAGGGAGTGACTGACCTCAAATTCAGCCACCTGGTCCTGTGCCAGCACCATGACATCACCGACCCTACGCCTTTCTCTTGCCTCCATGTCTCTAGGCTTCCTTCCTCTTGCATGTTCAAACGCCATAAACAGTTTCTTTCCCTTAATTTACTTGGAATGTTACCTCAAGCTGCTTGCTCACATATGCAAATGTTACAACATCATCACTTCAGTGCCAAAACTCATCAAAAACAGACTTCTAATTTAGTTACTTGTGTTATGGAAATGGGGGAAATGAAATGAAAATACTAAAATGAAAGAATAAATGAGACATGGGTTACAACAAGTAAGAAGACCTGTCTTCGTTTGCCCCCCATGGGTACATTCAGTATAGCCCACCGAGAAGAGTTGGTAGCACCTTTGCATAATTTGTCAGTGACACTTTAACCAGATTACTCAAATGTAATATGGATAAGGAAGTTAGTTGTTTTTTTCTTTCTAAGTACTTTAAGACTTTGGGGGTAAATGCCATTGAATTAGTCTAGTGGTACCAGTGCCATCAATTCAATGCTGATTTGTACGGAGAAATTGTGTTCTTTTCAGGATTTTCTTTTTCATATACTTTATTTAATGTGGAAATTACTTTCAAAATATTCTGTTTGATGCATGCATTACAATTAAGCGGTTGTGTGTTCAAATTCGGGCTCAGGCTTTCCTGTGTGGAGTTTGCATGTACTCTCTGTGCCCGCCTGGGTTTTCCTTGAGTGCTTGGGTTTCCTCCCACATTCCAAAACGTTGCAGGATAGGTTAACTGATGCCCCCAAATTGTTTGTAAGTGCGAATAATAGTATGAATGGTTGTTTGTTTATACTACATATGTGTCCTGCTTTTGGCTTGCAACCAGTTTAGGATTTTCCACGCCTCTCGCACCTCTCGGCTAAAGACAGTGAAGGAAAAGTACTGTAAGTGGTACAGAGAATGGATGGATACTTTATACGCTGCAGCATATCAGATCAATGTGTCAATATCATGAAACTACATCATGCCTCTTCAGGACTGTGGGAAGAATATGTGGTGTAAAATACAATCTAATTGCATTGTTATGAAGTACGATATTGCTCAGTAGTTTTCAATTCTGTATCATTGCTTTTCTGCCGTAAGGTACAGTTTATTCTTGCAAATATATTTTCATTCATTATTAGTTAAATTATGCAAATAATTATTTTTTCATTTTGACAGTTAGCTCAGATAATTCGACTATTCGACTTTATTGTCGTTGAATAAAGCACAACTATTTGTGATCAATCAAATTAAGACATAGAGTATATGGGTATCTGTAAAACTCCAAAATGGGACTGCTGAGGTAGTATATGGGTCAGGTCTGAACTCTGCTGAGTGCCATTGTAGTTATTTCTACAACAACAATAATAATAATAATAATAATAATCTTTCATTAAAAAGAACATTTCAAAAAGTGACAGAGATAAAAGTAAACTTAAATGGAAAATAGCTTTTCATTTGGTAAAGAAAATGGACAGATGGATCGATTGATATTGATAACAAAAACCAAAAACAAAAAAGAACTTCAATACCCAGAAATGTTAGCGAGTAAATCCCCTTTCGCCAATTGGTCAAAGCAGCGCCCAATCACTTGGCTTAGACGTGTCCTCGGAACCAGAGCATCTTTCCGTCATGGCGTTTGTTTGGGTGAAATGCTTTGCTAACCTCCCGATCCTGTATGTTTTCTTTCTTATGATGCTGTATTTGCCGTCTGGAGGAGGACAGAAGAAAAAGGAGGTAAGGTTTTACCTCCGGAATGTATTTCATTTAAGAGAATATTGTCTTGTCTCTCGACCATTTAGGTTGAATCCGCTGGTGGTCCGTCAAGCAGACGTTGACAGCAAGGAGCAATGATCCCGAATTATTGATTGACTGCTTAGTTTGAAGAATCTCAGTTCTACCTGAAAATTACGTTTTGCAGTGTTGCATAGAAAGGTTTCTGTAGTGCTCTCCACATGATTTGCATTCAATCGTGGGCCACTGCTGGCAAGATGCTTTGATTAATAATGTGCATAATACAGTAGTATGCTGCTCATATTGCGGAAAAGCACTGCTCAAGAAGCCACGATTACAGTAAATTGAGATTTATTGAGAATGGCTTTAATGAAATATTCATAAAACTGATCAAACACAGAACATTTGTGTACACTGGCTTCTTTTGTGACAATTGATTATTTCAAAGATTAGTTGATGTATGTGAAACACGCATTAACAGATGGCTCTTTCTAATACAATTCCAGTAATAGAAGTATTACATTTTTGGGACAATTATACATTAACATTTATTTTAAGATTAATACCAGGGATATGTAACATTGGTATTAAAAATATGCAGTATGGAAATACTTCTGGGTTTTATGCATATCTATCCATCCATTTACTATACGGCTTGTCCCCACACCATGAGGGTTGCGGGCGTGCTGGAGCCTATCCCAGCAGTCATTGGGCAGTTGGCGGGGGACACCCTGAACCGGTTGCCAGCCAATCGCAGGGCACACAGACATGAACAACCATCCCCATTCGCACTCACACCTAGTGGCAATTTGGAATGCTCAATCTGGGACGGAACCGCAGTGCCCGAGAAAACGCAGGTACTGGGAGAAAATGCGAACTCCACACAGGGCGGGCCGGAGGTGGAATCAAACCTGCACCTTCTTAACAGTGAGGCGGACGTGCTAACCAGTGCGATTTTGGGCACATCATAGTGTGTAAATTTCTCTCCATACACCCATTAAACTGCTTGCTATTTGCAGTTAACTAATGTGATATATGTACGGGTGAAATGGGTACTTGAGTGATTCAGCTACCTTGTAAAAATCGGGGCGCACTTTATGCGCACGCCATCTCCACATTTAGGGCTCGGCAGCATGTCTACTTTCGGTTTAATACATACCAATCTTTAAAAGTCTACTGGAATGACGTCAAGTATTACCTTTCTAATTGATCCAGTTATCCAAGTGTCTGCAAAGCAATCGACTCACCAAACCTCATTTTGACACGCTCGCCAGCCTATTGCATTCTTTTCCTTCTGTCCAAAGACTGCTGGGATAGGCTCCAGCACACATGCAAACCTTGTGAGGATAAAGTGGTCCGGATGATGGATATAATGGATGGAAGTACCAGTCTTTGGAAATTATGGTATCACGTTATTTCTGCCACCAAAATTCACAATATGGTGCTGATACCAGTACTTGGTGCAAAACTAGTTGTCTATTATTAATTGAATTTTTTTTTTTTCCTACAACCAAGTTTGAGCAAGTGTTTTCCAACGTGTTTATTGCCATTCAATGAAATTGGCAGTGAAACAGAAAGGCAGTCCGGGGACTTTTCCCCAGCAGCACATGATTTAGTGCATTGAAAGTTCATCATATTTCATCAGAAAAAATGCCGAGAAACATGACGGGCTGCCCACTTCTCTCTCTATTTCTCCCGTAAGAACCCCTCCTTCTTAACTTACAGTTATTGCCGTTAAGATAGTATTTGCACTGTTCAGCGAATTTTTTTTTATCTGGAAACTATTACCCTTAGCCCTTGCGTTGACCACACGTCACTAATGAAATGCCAATGTTTTCGGCATTACAAAACAATTTCATTATTTTGTAAGCAGACCTTTGGTCTTCTATTAATTCAATTTTCGTGGTATTTTGAACGTTTGTGTTCCAACGGTAAGTCCATCATGGGCATTATTGTACTGCTCCATTCATCAAACTGTAATTGTTTCAACAACATTGCATTAAACATCACTGCAGCATTGTGTCATCAGCACATTTCTTCTGAATTAACTTTGCATATAAATAGAAAACTGATGAAGTTTCCAAATAGAATGGAGTATATAAGCTCGGTATTGACAGAACACTTTGTGTACATGCATAATTGAATGCAAAGTTAACAAAGTCAACAGCATTTAAGAGGGGGAACCTTGAACAAACAAATAAGCAATGATTAGGTTCTGTTAAGAAGAATTCTTTTAAGAGATTGAGCCATTAACCACAGAGGCAGATTTATTTATATAGCACATTTCATAGCATCTCTATCTATTTCTGTCTGTCTGTCTGTCTGTCTGTCTATACGCACACGTACACACGCACAAATGTATGATGTGTTACACAAAAAAGTTTCCAATTATCGTATTGGTTTGTAGAAGCAGAAAGTTATCGGTATCTGTGGTTAAAAAGAAAAGAAAAAAGGCGGTTATCGTGCATCCTTAGTATTTATGGGTAATAGCTGAAGTAACAATTGAGTCCGAAGGGTTAAGGCGAGGGTTCGGCATTGAGATTCTGGCAGACAGTAGAAAAGAAATGAAACCAATTTTTGCAAAGGAACTTAGGGCAGCAGCGGTAGACCCTTGCCTCTCTAAATCCTGTTATATACCCCTCGGGAAAGGGAGGAAATAGTCATGGAGAGCAAAGAATATTTATAGCCCTTCAACACTTGCTCGTTCATCACTTCAGCTTTGCTAGATATAATATCTGGCTTGTGTTGTGCTTCTGTCTTAAGGCTGACTACTGCACAAATAAAGAACCAATGTAAGCACTTCCTATATTGAGGCATCTAGAGTCAGCAAGGGGCAGAGAGAGGACAAAATGTCCAAGGCAGATGCAGGCAGTGGATATCTTGAGACTTGTATATTTATAAAGCGACAGTTTGCAAAGTACTGTTCCTGATTTTGCTTCCAGGGACCAATACAATCGTTAAAATAAAGCCGTAATAAACTACAGAGTAAGCTTTTCATTTTCAGGTCATAATCCGAGCTACCTGCTGAGTTTAGATTGTGGCTGAGAAATCTTTGACACTCTGCAAGCACTATTGACTTTTGGTTTCATCTCAGACTTGACATAATCAAGTGTTTTCTTTGCCTGTTATGTTTGTAGCATGTAGGTTTTTGTTCTAACATTCATAGTTTGTGATATTAACAGAAAAAAAACAATTTGTCCGATAAAATCCTGGAACATCCAAAATTAATTCTATGTTGAATTCATTGATAAACTGACAAAGGTGAAAAACAAGAATCAAAACAACAGTACTTAAAGTTGTGACACAAAGGTCTTGAATAGAGGAAACTCAATTTAATAATATATATAAAATGTATATAACATATTTAATGGAGACACTTTTTGGGGTAGATAATTGATGATGTTGCCATTGTTTGAACTCTGAAATTCAAATCACATAGGATAAATTGAATAGTGATGAATGGAACTGCTTTTACATGCGACATAAAACAGAATTTAGATTGTAAGGCATGTTCCTGTGACTGAATCACACTTATCTTCTTTTTGGTGGTGATTATTTAATGGGGATAGAAGTGAGTGTAGTACCTACCTATAAATGATGTGAAATTGTGCATTTTACAAAATGTCAAACATCTCTAGCAAATATATTCAAAAGTATCCTGAAATGATAACTCATTATATCAGATCTGATTTGTTGGAATTGTTCTAATAGACTATTGTAGTTGAAGGGTCCTCGAGTATGTATGGTTGTGTTATCTCACCGTTCATACAAAGGAGCATAGTTCATGCAGTTGAGCTTTTAGTCTTTGAGTTTCAACATCATCTTGTAGATCTTCCTCACGTCAACGTCCCTAGGTTATGTCTCTGATCTACTTATGCTTCCACTGTCTTGTCATGATTTTTTCTCAAATTAAATATTGTCTATCAAAAAATGTTTTTTTTTCAGTTCATAGTTACAAAACATGAATGCTAAAAGACAAGAATTAATTGAAATCCCAAGGTGTATGTATAAAATACGATTGCTTTTTTCGGTTTGCCTGTCTGAGCATCGCTCGGTGGATTTAAACCCAATCAAAGAGGAACATGGGAGCAGTTTGGGGGTACTTTGTCAGCTCAACAATGTTAGCAGCCTCGCACCTCTCCTATTCCCCATTTCCTTGTTTTCGGCTAAAAGTCTTTGCAAGCTGAGCTTCTGCCGCCCCTGCTTTAAAATTCATTTTCGAGACTGCGATTTTGCTGTGTAGGAAACTTGAATTGTGGTTCCGTGGATTTGCGCGTGCTGTTGTGAACGTTCACTTATCACCTGCACTTCAGCAGCAGTTGCTTATTGCACAAAGAGAGAGGACAGAATATCCTTTCATGACTTTCCTCTCTCTTTCTTCTTCTGCCTCACTTTCTCTTTGCCTGTTGTGAAACGGGTCTCTCTGTATTTCACTCTCCCACTCCTCTCTTATGCATGCAGTTTTCAGTCACTCGGTTGATTCTCTCCATCCCTTTCTGCTCATGAAAATAAATGTGTACTATTCAAGTGTACAACAGATGACTATTGCTTCTTCTCCCTTCATTCCGTCACTTTAGTGGCAATCCAAGCCAAACTATAGTTAAAAAGTGCTTCTAATTCAGCCAGGATTTGTTTGGATGATCGCACTCATTAGGTATAGTTTTGTGAATTATTGATGCAGTAGTACCGGGGTTGTTCTCTAGTGACGGATGGCTTGCAAGTCACTTTACTCCTCTGTTGTTCCTCCTTCTCCCCCCATGACGTCCTTTGCCCAGTTTATGAGTTGTTAGTCTAAACTAGTTTAGTCGAAACACTTTGATTAACATTACCTTCGTGGAATAGGAACTAAGCAGAAACATTCACCATTTACCCCCCGAGAAAATCAATCTCTCGGTGTTATATGAGCCCTGAGCAACTGTGATGCAATTTTCAGTGACAAAATGGCCAAACGAGATGGATAAAATCAGATGGATTTGCTGTTTAATTCATACTCCACAAACTCAGTATTATTCAGAATACCACATTTAAACATCAAGGAGATCAACTTCTAAATACTGTATAAGACTATTATCATTTATTAGTGAGTGTAGTGATTGGCCACTGATCATGATGGGTTAATTTCTATGAAGAAGTTCTTGATTAGCATATGTCGGTCATGAACTCTCATTGCCGACCACATTCTGAGCAGCCTGCAGTCAATTAAAGACCATCTTGTGTGTACTGGTAATGTCTCAGATGGGGATTCTGTATTGGCCGACTCAAGTGACCCGACTCAGATGCACACAAATGTCTTAAGTTATCCTAACCTCATACTGTTGTTACAAATGCTAAGAACTCACTGGTATTTCAATTGCCACTACTAATAAAGACAAGGCTGTTTTAAAAATTTGAGGCGAATTTCAAATAAAGTTTGTACTTGTCATGATAAGTATATAGCATAGTCATAAAGCAATAGAAAAACACAGATAATACGAGTGATAAAAAGGGTATGAATAAACTATGACGAGCCCAGCAGCTGTGACATCCTCAGCATCCCTTTACTCACTTTTATGGGCTGCTCGTGGCTGCTCTCCTGCATGAGCAACTGCTGCCCTCTCCTCTTTCTTTTTCTGAGGGAAACATAAAAAATACACCCCAGCAGTCAGTCCTCCTGGTGGGTTTGTACCAAATAGATGCACACGGCTTTGTGTTGGTCGGCCACCTGTGGTGCGGCAGCCTCAGCTATACAAGTAAACTCCGGTTTGTGTCATACTGCCATCAATTCGAAACCAGGGGGAACAAAAAAATCTATATTGGCACCATTTTATGGTCAATACACAGTGGAAACCCTCTGAAGTTGTGGAATATTGCCTTTGGAAAAAGAACTTTCTGCAGTCACAAAACATTTGAAGCACATTCATGTGTCATTACTTGAGTTCAGCAACCGTCATGTTTTTTTGTTTGTTTTTTACCTTGGCTTTTTTTGCAACATTCAGTCTGACAATTTAGACTGCTGCAATGGATGACTTTTGCAGGGGGAAAAAAATCAACTAGCATCAAAGTCTAAATGAACTGTATGTTTTGGCTTTTTTGTTTTTGCAAAAGCTCTGCCAAAATAAGGAATGTTAAGCCAATATTATTATTTTTTTACACCAAACATGACTGCATGTTAAGCCAGCAGAGTCACATTCAAAGTAACACAAAAGTAATTGCTGAAATAATTTGATGTTCTTATGTTTTACAGACAGTTGTACAAACTTAAAGTTGTGTGATAATGTTAAAACTGACCCCAGGTTGCAGATTTCTATTTTTTTTATTTTGTATGAAAAATAATGCTTTATTTGGAAGTCAACAAAAGTTTTTTTGTTCCATTTACCTATCTTTAGTTGTATATATCAGCTCTGATGTCTCTTCTCCCCAGTTCCTTATGCGAGTTTGCCAAGATAAACATCTTGAAGGCCATTTACTAGTTTTACCAAATGCACACTGTTAGCAATTTCACATTGTGATCAGTCATGAAACTTCTGAATTCTTCTTGACCTACAAAAGAATAACAGTTCTTTTAGCCACTTTATCTTTTGCTACCACTTCTGCTGACCTCAACACTTTTGCATTCTCATTCTTCACCCCTCACTTTGCAGCCTTGTCCCGCAGGCTTTTGCTCCCCCTCCTTTTTCCCTCCCGCTTGTTGTCCCCACCTCCCAACCCCTTCTTCCAAAGGGAGACAAGTGTCAAGCGTTTCTATATCGCTGATATGAGCGAGTGTGATTTCCTATTGTGCACCCCATACGTCACGCGTGCGTGCGTGTATGTGTGTTACTGTAAGCAGGAAAGTGTGTTTGTGTGTGTGTCTGGCTTGTGGCTGATAAGGCGTCACACTCTTATCCTCCCAGACAGCCTTGCGTTGCTGTGACACTTCAAACTGAACACATCTTCCAAAACTTTCACTCAGCTTCACATGATCAAAATACATAACTACACGTTTACACACACTGCTCGTATATGACAGTCACACACAGTGCTGACTATGTTTCATTCAAAGGTTTAAATGGAACGATGAAGTTTTGGTGGGTGTCCATGTTGCCTGTCACCATAATCTGGACAGCGATATTTATTTAGGGAATGTCATGAAATGATGTTCTGATTTTAAACTTAATTTTATGCAGTCACTGTCACCATGGTAACCCTGATGCATATTATACAATACAAGCTGTTGCTGGATTCATTTTAAGAGTTGCAGTCTTCATTCAAGGGAAGCAAGTTAGTACTTTTCCATTAGTTTGGAAAAGCACTACGCCTAAACCTAGCTGTGCATCTCGCTTCAAAATGAGACCATATAACACACACGGCAATGCAATAATATCCAAATGCAAATATCTTTATTTTAGTATTAAGCTGGAGACAGGGTAAAACAAAAAAAGTATGGATATACAGCAAGTCACAACTATACACAGTTTTGTTAAACTAATATCACACAAACATTTGTGGGCCTTCCACCAAATCATTTCCATTTGCTTGTTGCATCTCTCTAATAAACTGACATTTCTGACATTCCCAGCAAATATAAAAAAGTATTAAAATAAAATTGAGGAAAAAAAAAAATGACTCTGTAGGTACCGAACTGCAAGCATGCATGTTCATCTACTTGTGAAGATCAGGGTTTTCAGTTTGAATCATTCAAAAATAACATTTTCTTGACACTATCCAAATTCTTCAAATAACATCAGAAAAGGCTTTAACGTCTGAACTGCAGACATCACTGAAATAAACAAGAAGCAAGAAGAAAGACTCTTTCAACCATGCTTGACAGATCATGTCTCTAATGAGGAGTTTGATTGCGGATGATCATTGCACTCCTCATTTCAACGAAGCAACTGGTGGCCACACCCCCTCCCAGCTGTTCCCATTGCTGACCAGCCAATTAGTCTTGGCGCAGCACGGCAGGGAATCTGATCAAGCTCTCTCGCTCGCTTTCTATCACTACAGTACTTAACCAAGGCAAACTTGGCTTTCACCATTGTTGCAAGTTACCATAGCCTCTTAAACTGTCTTTTAGAGTATTCCTAAGAGGAGGTTTTTATCCCCACCCACACAGATAATAAAAAGGGACGTTCTCGCCAGCAGCTTTTCTTGAGTGACGTTATTGCCGGCTCATTCTAAAAGAGCTTTCGCTCTTTAGTCGGCGTGGTGGCCCATTCATGTCTAACCGCCTCATCAAGCTAAGGTCGCAATAAAACATTGGGTGATGTGGCTTCAAGTCATTATATCAGACCTTTTATCGCTTGTCTTTGTTTTAACATGTTCCAAATGCCAAATCCATAGAGGTAGATTTAACCCAGTAATGGACGTCTTAATTCCCTCATTTACGGTCATTTTTGCACTTTACCGACCATGAAAAAGTACTTACATTTGCATTTCGGCTCTAGTTATTCCATCACAAATTGCTTGCCATTAACAGATTTGACAATGTCACTCACTGTTGGTTTAAGTCCAGTTCATGCCATTCAGTGAAAGGTTTTTGTTTTGTAAAAGGTTTTACAGTGTACAGTGAAAGTCACAGCACAAAGTGAGAAAAGATGTCAATCTTTGGATTTAATAAATTGAGCTATCATTGGCAGCAGTAAACCCAACCAATTGTTTTCTGGAGTTGTAAATCAAACCTCTTCAAGGGTCAAGAGGACTCTAAGACAAATCCACTGTACAGAACTGTTTTCGTATAGCAATACTCTTGGGATGTACGATGTGAATCATTCTCTTGAGGTCATGTCACATCTCACTCAGGTTTAGATCAAGACCCTGACTGGGCCACTCCAGAAGGACCATTTCTTTCTGTTGAAGCTATTCAGTTGTTGATTTAGTGCACACACTCACACTCACTGTTTAAAAGATAGTGATCGCTTGATAGTTGGAGACCCAACCGGCCCGTATGTACAGTACTATGTTTCACAACAGTAATAAACTATACTTATAATTCCTGTCGCTGAAATGTATAAGCTACCACTCCATCGCCAAAATGCACTGAGCCAGTTTGTACGGCATAGCGTCACTGAATGGGGCCGATCGAGGAAACCGCCTCCCATGTGCACACACCCTCCTTTTTAAAATACCAGTATAAGTAACACCGATATATATTTATCGATTTATTTATTTATTTATTTACATGAGAAGGATTTAACCGGATGACACGTGTCAGAGTTAGGCTTACGAGCTTGGAGCGCTTTGGCTGATTATTATTTTCGATTTATTTTAAGTACCAGTATTTAGACATTATGGTATCATATTATTTTTGCCAACCAAAATGATATGAGTACCGATACTTGGTGCAAGACTACTTTAAATACACATTGAGACTTGACAGATTGAAAACATCCCATTTTCTCATGTGGAGTCTTAGAGGGTCATATGCAAATGGGATCATTTAATCAGTCGAAAATCTAAGCCATTTAAACAGCTTAAAGTTTGTTAATTAAACACTCTTCTTTCACTCTTTAATTTGATATTGGGTAGATTTAGATGGATGTGCTTCTTTTGCTGTTGTAGTGTGGATTAATGAAATCATCGGACCACCCACAGTTGACCCATGCTGCTTGAATTATTAAATAGAATGCAAAATATGTTTATATTGTTTGTGTTATGCCATTGAATGCCTAGTATGTAGAAGTTATCATGGTAAACAAACAAAAATAACACATCACTAACTAATTGCTATATTCTGACATGTAAATTTTATTATAGCCTGGAAACGTTCAAAATATTCCTTATTAACTGTAACTTTAAGAAACTTATAATCAGATCTGTGAAAATCCTTGAGGGAGTTGTTTAGTATATAGATGTGGCTACCATCTATGATACAGGATAATTACATTTTTACATGTGGACAATTTTTTATGAGTTTGATTTGTGGCTTTTGTTGACATATGCAATAATAAAAATGGTAATAGAAAACAGCAATCCATAGTCTGGCTTGTCAAATCAACTGGCCTTGCAAACTGAACCTTGTTTGTGTGGATTTATTTTAAAACCATCTGTTTTGATTTCTTTTTATAAACCAAATCTTAAATGTATTTCATTCTGCTTTTTTGTTGGGTTTATAATTAGGTTTTCTTCCTTTGTTGATGTCTGCCTATGCATTGTTTTTTTTATCATCTTCCTTTTTCATCCACTCTTATCTCTTCCTAAATAGTCTTCAAACCATGCAATGAAAGCTAAGTCTATTTGACTGAGCACACATCTAATACTGCTGACAGAAACCCAGCTGCATTAATATGTGGCTGCAAAATGAAAATAAATTAGACAAAATCATCCCACCCGAGGTTGATGGGCAGAATGGTGTATGGACAATGGCAGTAGAAAAATGCTTTGATTTGAAATATTTGTTATTTGCCAGCTAAGATGACAAATCTCCTCCCATCACTGACAGCTCGTGTTATTTCTGGAAATGGCAGCTTGTGGGAAGCCAAACTTGAAGCTAGAAAGATGAAGTTTTGTTCTAATTCAATAGAGTTGAAAAATGGAAAGAATAACAGAGACAAACAGACAGGCATAATATCTCCATATCGGGAGCCAAATTAAGGCAAATAACCTTTGTTGGCTTGAATATACAATACAATGTAATGTTAAATAAACATTTATTAGAAGATAATATAAAGGATCTGAAAATCATGAATATATTTATGGATTTAAAAAAACCGTGGGAAAATCACACATTATATGAGGCTCTGAGAAACATGAACATCAGAAATCCCGGGTATTTGTGTTAATAGTTTTGAACAAACCTTTATAACCACCATAACTACTACCAAGTCGGTATCATTCTGTCCTGCATTTAACTCACTCGCCATTCTCTCCCCTTCACTCCTTTGTAATCTTTTTTTAATGTGAGAAAGACAGAATACATGATATTTGTCGGCTTTCTTGTTGCTTCTTAATTCTGTGTTTGTGTGTAAGGGAAAGATGAGTATTTTGTCTGGTGTTACACCAAGCCAATTTTAAAAAATCCCTCTTCTGAATAGAAAAATTGGTGGAAACCATATTGGAACCCAATGGCCAAAGCGGAGATGCATTCACTTACAATAAAAGCAGTTTCAGAGCACGGTGAGCCAATAATTGAACAAATGCTGTTAGGTTTTCATTTGGGAGGTGCACAGAACAAGCTTCTGATTTTTAGAAAATCCAATGGTGCCCCTGTTCAGTGATTCAGCTACCACAGAAATATATCTTAAACCATCCCACATAGAATAATGAACAGAAAGTAGGAAATCGAATAAACTAAAACCGGTGACAGCATGAACCACAACAGTACTTGTTTCTTCAGTTCTTACAGTTCTAAAACATTGTATTGAAAGAATTAAAAAAGTAAAAAAGGCTATGTTGTCAAAATATAAAGAAAATAGTCATGTTTTTCAGAGCCTTTCTCGTGGCGTGTTTTTGTTTGGCCTGTGATGCAAATGTTCCTGACAAAACATCCAGAATGTACCTGAGAAATGATGTAAAGGGCATCTCTGCCCATTCAATGTCCAGTGCAACAGTCTACAATCATTTTTCATTTCTAATCTTAGCCACAAACCTAATGTTTCGTTTCTTCCCCTTTATTTCCAGAACCTCCTGTCTGAAAAGGTGGACCAGATGATGGAGTGGTCCTCTCGTCGCTCTGTTGTACGAATGAACGGTGACAAGTTCCGTCGTTTTGTCAAAGCCCCGCCCAGGAACTACTCTGTCATCGTCATGTTTACGGCATTGCAGCCTCAAAGGCAGTGTTCCGTCTGTCGGTACGTGCACCTACACACAAAGCTCAAGCTGGCATCATGCTTGCGTTCTGGCAGTATTTACAGTCGGCACCATTCATCCATCTTTCTGTCAGTTGAATGACTTGCGTCAGTCAACCCTGAAGGACTGGGGATATTAGACAGGAGACGCTTTGCTGAAGCATAGCACAATATTAGACAATAATAATAGGAAATGCTTTCACTGGTGATTGTCTGTTTAGAAGATTCGCCCAAAATTTACAGATTAGCTTTGGAATGTATCTCATTTATTAGTTTCATGAGTCAAAACAGTGGAAATCTTTGGAATCACCAGATTTTTAAGTAGCAAAGAGAGGGCCATACTTAATTGTTGTTGATTGTATGAATTCATTCAGTGGTAAATGCTTTGAGATGGCGAGAGATATGGTAAGTTCAATATTTGATGTCGTAGATAGTTTAGACACTCTCGATGAACCAGTGGACAATTCCCTTACTGAAATAGACTGCCAGCGAGCGAGATGTATGCGGAAGATGGTCTAAATGATAAATACTTGGCCTCTAGTACAGATTTAGACTTACCGACCAATCACGATAATGATGGTTGATAATGTCATCGTCTGGCTCAATGTGACAGTGGCTTCGAGCACCGATAGCATAGACTAGCGGGAGATGGTTAAGAAAAATGGCCAGATCAATGATTTGAACTTGGTTTGACTTTATGCTTGGAAAGTGAGCAAAAATGTTATTTGCAAGCTGGGGCGCATGACCGTGCCTTCAAAAGAAAGTATCAATTGGTGCTCCCATTTAAAAACAAAATGTGTGATCGATCCAAACGCACAGTCAGTCTCAAAACAGAGTCAGGAAGAATAAATTGTCCTGCGACTACCCTCAAATGCCCTACTACCAAACTGCATAGTACATACGTTTGGTGCAAAAAATTGGTACAAAACATTGTACATAAAGTCTTTTCAGGTAGCGGCTCTGTTGGCCAACACATTTGTGGCCGCCATGCCAGTACTGACACATCTAGACCCTGTATAGTCACAATTAAATACGATAAGTTGCAATCATTATTTCACATTTACTATCTTTTATTATATTACTTATATCAATTTGCTATCACAAAATGAACTTCGGAGAACAAGTACATTTCTATTTGGATCCTACCTTCTGAAAATATTGCCTATTTGCCGTTAGCCGACGAGGCAGAAGAATGGTTGCCGCAAGTACGCATGCACTTCAAAATCACATGTATCATGTGTAAGTCAAGGGTAATGTTATGAGTTTGAAATGATATTAAACGTAAAAACTATCTTCGGGATGTTGCCAAAGGGTTTTTTGCGATCATTGCATGTTTTATCACACTTGACATTCAAGAACACTGTAACTAGAGGAATTTGTGCGGTCATGGTATCTTCAATCTACAGTAATGTGCTAGCTAGCAAAGAGGATACTTAGTTTTGCAACGATCCTAGTGATCATTGATGTATTTGCTTGTGTCTGGGTTTGTCCTCATTCCGGTTGTTTGTCACACCTAAATGTTCTAGGCAAGCAAATGAGGAGTACCAGGTCCTAGCAAACTCATGGCGCTACTCATCTGCTTTCTCAAACAAGCTGTTCTTCACCGTAGTGGACTATGATGAAGGAGCAGATGTTTTCCAACAGGTTTGTATTGTATATGTCCTTGCATTCTACAATTGCTACGTATATTGTTTGGCAAAATGCATACAGTATACTCCACACATTGAATTTGTCCTTGTGTTCAAACCATCCAAGGCTCTTGAGGCATTTGCTTGTTGACACATCTCATGACAACACAAATTTATTATTATTATTATTTTGTTACTGATGCATTACAAAGATCGGGGACAAACGGGCTTGCATCAGGGACTCTCATAACCCATATTTCTGGAGCGTACCCAGAGGACACCCTGAGGGACATGAACACCTTCCCCATGTCTTCAAATGCAGTTTTTGTTTTGTTTTGTTTTTTAATGGCTTGATCCATGCTCACAGTCATTAAAAATGACCGACACAGTTTTTAGGACATAATAATCATGAATTAATGCAAATGAGGCCATTTTATCTAGATTAATTATAGATACATGATCAGCAAAGCAATAAGTGAAGATATTAAGACAAAGTGAAGCTTTTGGGGGTTCTCATGTTATGCGGCAGACTGTTTGTCATGCTGAAGACCTGCTGCAACAGGTCCTGGAGGCATTGAAGGCATCAAAGCGATGATCAAATCAGAAGATTATTGCCGCATCTTGGAGCAAAATGTGTGAGCCAGTGTCTTATAAACAGATCTTAGGCTGAATGGAAAACCACCCAGCAGCGTGAAAACCTAGAAAAAAGAAGCAATGAGTAAATAAGTATTGAAATCCTTCAGAGAAGTAACACTTTCTACTGAAGAAAAAAAAAAAAAAAAAAAAAAGACTTGTGAACACTTTAAATAGCAGTAATGGAATTGTTTGATGTGGTTAGCAGACATTCAGAAAGACTTTTGTCTTTGCTTTGTCGTTCTTTCTATTTTGTTTTAATCTGGATATAAATTTGATGGAATTATGTCTGCAGTTAAAGGGATATAATGCTGGTGATGCAGCAATAAATAAATAAATAGATATAATCAAAGTTATTTACATGTTTTGTTCACTATGCTTGATTTCAATATTTGCAGGAATTGTGGAGATACAATCCCACACAACTTGCATAATGTATATCTTAATACTTTGATTATTGATTTTCTGTTTTCATTTCCAGCTGAACATGAACAGCGCGCCAACATTTATGCATTTTCCAGCAAAGGGAAAGCCGAAAAGGGCAGACACATTTGACCTACAGAGGATTGGCTTTGCTTCAGAGCAGCTGGCCAAGTGGATTGCAGACCGCACAGATGTCCAGGTATGTTACACACATGAGGAGTGCTTAGGACCGGAGCGAAGGAACTCACTGCTAAATGGATGCTTTGGGGTGTTGATAAGACAAAACCGAACTGTCCTCTTACAATAGTTTTACTTTTTGTACAGTTTTAGCAAGAGTAAAACAATTGCTTTATGTCCTTCTCTCTAGATCCGTGTCTTCCGTCCTCCTAATTATTCAGGGACCATTGCTTTGGCTCTGTTAGTCTCTCTTGTTGGAGGTCTACTATACCTGAGAAGAAACAACTTGGAATTCATATACAACAAAACCGGATGGGCCATGGCAGCACTGGTATGGACAACAGCTCTCACTACTTAAAATTAATCAAATGTTGTTGTTTTTTTAATAGTGTTTCTTCTCTCTCCCATTTTGACTCAGTGCGTTGTTTTTGCAATGACTTCTGGTCAGATGTGGAATCACATCAGAGGTCCTCCCTATGCGCACAAAAACCCACAGAATGGACAAGTGGTAAGTGTGTATTGCTCGCAGACATCCACTTGCACAAAAATACGCACAAAAAAATGATACACTCCCATCGGGACCTTTTCTTTCCTTTCATTCTATCTGCCAGCCCTCTTGAGTAAAACTGCACTTGGTAGTGTTGCCACCTGCTAGCAGTTCAGCACTGAGCCAGCATGCCTGAGTCTGTTCTACAGCTAGTATGAGCAGTTACTTTGACTTTAGAGACCGATCAGAGTCATCTTGTACAAAGCCTGTGAGTCATGTCTTTTTGCCACAGGAGCTCTTTTTTATTTTTCCTCTCAGTTTTCTGTCTCTTACTGGACAGGTGATGTGAATTATTTTAAGGTTATTTTCAAACATTTAAAAAAATAAATAAATCAAAATGGAGTCATTAAAAAATCAGATAGAGGCCATGCCGCATACACGCAATAAAAATCTGGTTTGGGTAGCAATTGCCTGCAGTGTGAACTTCGCCTTGTACTCACTCTTTTACTACAGTGTATATATAACATGCACAATATGGCGTGGCATTTTCTTACAGGGAGGTCCCTGAAAAAGACGTTGCTTCAATGGCATTATTAGTAGCTCCAAAGTCTTTATGTACTTTTCAGCATTAATAGTCCCTTTACAGATGTGCCAAAGTGAAGGACAGAGTTTGACCGACAAAAGCGAAAACTCGTAAATTTCAGGGGTCACTCAAAAAGTGATTAAAATTGCCTATTATAATAGTTTAAACAATAAATACAGTATAACTATGATCTCAAAATACTTGGAGGTAGTACCAGGAGAGGTTCCCCCAATATAGGCAAATAGGCGAGTACACAAATGCTGAATAGCAAATATACAAGAGTCCACTGTAGTGAAATGATAACGATGCATACAATCAATTCTTCTGCAATTCCAGTCACATAGCGTACAAGCTAAGCTTCAACGATCCACTTTCTCGGGAGCCTCACCCAAACATTCAGCCAAAATAGCAACAGATATTGCTTTAGTCGCTCTTGTGCAAATGGCCTTCCTAATTTTATTTATGATCATTTTCCACCTTTCTTCTGAGCTATCCTGAAATCTCACTTTCCCTTCATTCTCGCAGTCACTGGTTCGCACCTGCCAGACAATATTAAAAAGATATCTCTCTTCTCCCCCCTATTTTTGTGTTACTTCCTTTTACATTCCTCTCTAATCTTCCACTTCCCTCCCCATTTGCATCAGCTTCCTCAGACAGTATAATCAGGGGTGTCAAACTCATTTTCGTCGCGGGCCACTTTGTAGTCACAGCTTCCCTCAGAGGGCCGTCATGGCAGTGAAACCAAATAAATGTTTAATCATGTCAGCATATTATAACATAGATTACAAATTGATGGATTACTAGTTCTGAAACCAAGGGTAATAGTTTGTTTAGTACTTGTTCAAGTTACTGTTTAAAGGGTAACAAAAAAATCTCAACAAAATGAGTTATTACACGTGAGAATTGGAAATTTTGATACAGATTTTTGCATAGATCATGAAAGACACAATTTGCTTTTGCGGGCCAATAAATCGATCGGGCCAGATCAGGCACCCGGCCTTGAGTTTGACACCTGTAGTGTAATTTCTAGGTACACTTTATTGAAAGGATTGTTGAAGTCATAAATAGTAATAGTGGGCAGATATTGTGTCATTTGCCTGAAGTTCAGCACTGTGCAGGCACACACACACACGCACGCACGCACAGACAAACACACGCACGATGAGACAAACATAATTGTAGATAGAGTGGCACACCTACAAACAAATAAACTGTGCGTGATCCAGTGGAATGAATGAAAAGGGTAGAAGCAAAATCAGTCACATTTGCAAGAATGCATGGAGCATGGCTTTTCTAATTAAGCAGTACCAAATAGACAATATAGATGCATCCTTTTTAATATTCAAGTCCGCCTTTCTGGCTTCCTATCAACCACTTCTTTGTTTACACACTATTAGCTGAGGACATTATTACCATATTTCCAACTGATTTCACAGGATGGGGTAAACCATTTCTGCAATTGTTACGGTCACAGAAAAGCAGGTTTTTTTCATCCCAAACATCAAAACACTTTTATTGCCTCCTGAATAGAAGACTTCTAGCTTGCAGAAGGACACCACTGTGTTTTTATGTTAGCCAGCATGGGCAGTAAGCTATTTGTGTGCGTGCAGGAATTATTACTGTTTGTATTAATAACCTCTAAGAAGAATGATTGTTTAGCATTCCTCACTTCCTGGTTGTAGATGTAAAGACTGTCTTTGTATATGTCGTAATGAATGTGGACTTCGGTTTTGCGTCACTGAGCTCTTTTTGTTTTCGTTCTCGCTCTCTTTTTTTTTTTTTTTTTTTTGTAGCTTTAACCAGCGGGGTATTGGAAAATTAGTCCAAGGTGACTTTTTCCTGACTGACAAAACTTTGTTCTTAATTGGGGTAATGGAATCCATTACAGTTAGAACTTCAGAACTAAGGTCACTAAGGTCATCAACAGAAGCTGCAGGCTTGGTGACAGTGGAAAAGCCAGAGTGAATAATGTACAGGTGTTTTCATCGATATAGTGCTTTTCTAATTACCTCTGCTCCACTTTTTTTCAAATTAGCATGGGCTGATGTTTTAAATAAAACACAGTATTCATCAGATAGGGCAATATCAGGCACCACTACCTTCGAAATATGAAAACCTTTGGAAATAATTGTATCCAATATATGCCCCTGGTTATGCATTGAATCTGTGACATATTGAGAAAGCTCAAAATTGTCCGGGAGATTCAAGAGTTGTACCTCTAGTATTTTCCATCTTTCAGATCGTCAGTACGAAAGTTAAAAATGACCCACTAACACAGCACACCCTCCTCCAAGTTCAGCTTTGCCGACGTTTTATTTTCCCCTTTTGCTGTCTGAGTGCCTTCTGACCTTTTGCAAATGAAACAGACTCACACACACATCCACATTCCCCAAACACATGATAGTCTCAAAAGGGAGGAATGTGGCTATTTGAAAAGGTTACATGGCCTCCGGCTATTAACGGCCAACACTGTTGTGGTTTGGATTAAGAGGAAAGCAGTAACCATAAACACACAGCACACTTAATGCCCACTATGTACTGTTTCTTGGTATTTATCTTGCTGCCTGTGACATGATACAGCAAATATAAATTACAACTTACTCCAATGCACCTGTTCTTAGCCTTTAAAAGTATGGCCTTTAAAATGGGGTGTACATCTAGCTGCATGTGTTGATAAATTTTGTACATATTACACGCTTGCTTTGCACAGACCCCTAATTTGCTTCACTGTCTGACAAATGGGCTGTTCAGTTCTCATAAAAGCACGGTATCGTTACGTCCATGTATTCAAATGAATGAGTAATGCAAGGCAATCACATTGTCGTCGATAACGGTTTTTTTCCTTGCGTTAGCGACAACAAAACGTATTGCATCAAGTACATGCCAAGGAGAGAACAAACATCTTAGTGAATTAGTATACTGAAACAAGTTTTCAAAAGGCTGTAGCCTCTATCGACTTATTTGGTTAGTTTTTCACTAAATATATAATTTGTGCAACATTAACAAGTTTTCGAGACAAAGTTTTCTATGATTTCATTAAACTGCAGGTTTTATACAACTATGCTAGGCTTTCATTGTCATGTACTCAATTTTACAACATTGCAATGTATAAAAGTCTTTTCCATTGCATTTTTGTCTGCGATATTGCAAAATCCCATTTATGCTGTTCACATTTTGGGGGACAATGTCAAGGCTTTTTTAAGTTCATATCTTATTCTTATTAACAACAACAACAAAAACTAATCCATCACAATAATTGGGTCTGTAGAAGGTTAACAATTTACGAGATGTCTCCGGTTTTACAGTTGATATTGAAATGAATTACTTGACGTTATGCTTTTACATCAACACGTCAGATGAGATGCGTTTTAAATACATACAAACATATATACATAATTTGTTAAACTGACCAAGTTATGGAATGTACAACCCCCACTCCAGTCTGCTAATGTTATGCGTTTTTGTTTATCCACCTCAAGTGCAATTTTCTTTTTTGTTTTACAGTTCAAAGCTTTTTTTCCCAGTGACAAGTTTTCTCTAAACAGTCCTATTCAGAAGCACATGCATTTATCTACTAGTTTTTATTATACAGTGGACATGTGTGAATACAAAGGCTGAAGCACACATTCAGCATTGCACACTAATGAATAGAATTCCCACATTCTAATCCATCAGATTAATTGGAAGTGCCTGGCCATGGATTGAGGAATTTTTCATTCCAAGCACTGCTCTTCCTTTAAGGCTCTATATGCACTTGTTTACTTGTTTGTATGAAACATTGGTAGCAAAGATTCATAATAAAATCATATTATGTAAATCTTCCCCGACTCCCAACTCAAGGTATTTCTTAGTTTGTTTTTCATATCTACTACTTGATTTTATTTATTCAAGTTGCGTAAATGCATTTCATTGAATTACGGTTGGCATGGTAAAGTATGAATTGACGCGTTAACTAGTGTTTGTTCCTTATGGTTTAAAATGTAATTATAGCATATTTTTTATTTTATTCATCAATTCTTGATACTGGTTAAATTTGGGGTGGTGCAGGTGTGTCGCAGTGCACCAAAAAGTCAAATATATCTATGCGATGCTTCCTTGTCATGCAATTCACAGGAATTCCCTCCCACTCCCAGTAAATTCCAGAGATAAGGTATTTTTGTGTATTTGAAGTGGCTGCACTATATAAAGGCCTGTCTGGTTGCATATACTGGAGGAGCTTAGTAATGGCTTTGTGAATTGTAAACTACAGTTTTCATTAGACATTTTGTGACAAGTAAGAGACTTGCATTGTTTAGTTGAACTCATGTTTATTTGAGGAGTAAAAGTTCTTCAACGTTACAAATGATTGAAAATGACTTTTTGGGTCAGTATACATTTGGATTTGTGGCTTAGCAGTTGGCTTTTTTTTTTTTCCTAGAAACTTTGCTGTTACGCTTGACAAAGAAGTTTCTTCTCAGCACTCTCATTATATTAAGAAAACTAATTATCTTTACCCATTACAGAACATATGCTATTAAAACAATTTAATCGCAATTCTGCGGCTTATTAATAGAAGAATCAAACAGCATCTTCCAAACCTCTTGTCGTGCCACCAGAAACAACCTTTTGTTCTTGTGCAAATAAGGATTGCTTTGTTGGCTGCAGAGTAAGAAAGGCATTTTGATAACAATTCAAAAGCCCCATCTTGTACAAGACAACACTGTCTGCAGGAAAGACAATAGTATCAGCTTTAGGCCTGAGCCTTTGTGGATTTTATGTCCGCTTTCAAGTGAAAACATTCTTAATTTCCCTCCAGTGAAGCAAGAAATATCTGACCACCCTTCTACTCCTTCTTTGTCATCACTCCATTCTCACCCATGTCTGATAGGAAAAGAAATAAACACCAGGGCAGTCAAGTGGAGAAACGGACGTTAGATGTGCTGTAAAGCAGGGTGCTAATAATCTGTAGAGGCTTAAAGGACTATCAGACCTCCATTCAACCGTTTTCTCATTTCCAAGGACTCCTTGGTCTGTTTTTGTGCCTTTCCCTCATCATGTATGAATTGACAGCAATGAAGTTAGAATGAATTCTCATACGTGTTGTGTAGCTCTTTATGAAGCAAGGCATAATTATTGGGTACTTGAATGGGTAGAGTGAGAGAGAAAATCTGAGGATTTCGCAACCAATCAACTAAAACTAGCAATGATGAAGGCAGGTAGGCTGTCTGTAAACACCATCCCTTACTTCTACCTTTATTGTGAGATTAAACTCTTTCAATCCCTTTTTAATGTCCAGAGTATAGTCTCGTTAAATTCTGAAGACCATGGTATAAAAAAATAAAATAAATTCTGAGTAGATCCCATTGTTTTAGGCTTTTTACAAATAACATGGTCTAGGATGTACGCCAATGTTATTGTTTTAGTCAGGGGTCGCCACGGTGAGTTACTCGCACGGTACGCTAAACACAGTATTTATGGCAGATTTTGCGGTGTCCCCCGGCTTTTTCTCATTTTATCAAAGTTTTTACAACATGAAGGTCAGTCAGTGCATTGGCATTTTAACAACGACCGCAGATTGGAATACATGTGAGGCTCTTATGAGGGCACATCAGCAGCACACAACAGTCAGTAGATGTTTCCTTTAGGTGTCAAGATCTTGAATGGAATCCATATTTAAGTGTTCCCGTAGGTCTCCATTCAACTCTGCCCACTCAGAAAAATAAATTCACCTTTTTACACCTACGCAGTACAGGCATGAAATCTTTAGGATTCACAAGCATAGCCAACGCTTGCACTCCCTGTGTTGAATATATACATTACTGTATATTATATACACTTCCCACTGTGTTTAGTTTAATTTGATTATTGTGATAGAAGTCACTCGGTGGGATATAACTGGAACATATCATTTATAATGTTTTCGTGTTTATCTAGTCCTGCTATGAATCAAGAAACTAGCCTTTAACAAATGTGAGTTCACTTGTATTTTTTTAACCTTGGTATCACTCTACCTCTTTGTCTTACAGAGTTATATTCATGGCAGCAGTCAGGCTCAGTTTGTGGCGGAGTCTCACATCATCCTTCTCCTGAGTATCCTTTAGCCAATATGTTTGTCTGTATACATCTAGAATGCAGCAAATTGCAAATCAATTAAACAACCTCTGCGGTCTACGACAGCTCGTTTGCTCAGCAAATGTATTTGATTCTCCACGCTGTGTTTGTTTCTTAATTTGCTTGCACACAGCCCACCGTTTTATTTCAGAAACAACAGCCAAATACTGTCAGTTATATTTGTTTACTCAGAATGAAAGCTTGGCCATCAGATTGTTCTCTCCGTAGGGGGGGCCACCTCCTCTGCCACTGTGTACGAAGACAGCCTCTAACTGTCAGTTATATTTGTTTACTCAGAATGAAAGCTTGGCCATCAGATTGTTCACTCCGTAGGGGGGCCACCTCCTCTGCCACTGTGTACGAAGACAGCCTCTAACCTCTGTGTTTCATTTGTTCTAAATTCTCTATGATAAATTGTGGCTGTTTACGTCTTTGAAGTAAAATCTCTGTTGGCGTTTGACTACTCGTTTCTGTTTTTGCACTGTTGTATACTTTGTGCTACTGCATGTGTGTGGCCATTGTGGTTGTCCTCATGGCAAACAAGCAGTTCAAGGTCGCACCTGCTGCAGCGCTACATTTGCTTGCCTCTGCTCATCTGCCTTATTTTGTCCGTTTATTGCCTTACCAACTCAATTGAAATGATCACAAAGGTGAAACACACACAGGCGTGTTCTTACCAGAAGTATTTGGCATGTGTGTGTGCGTGTTTTTGTGTAGAGAGCATTATCTTTTTTCAAATGTTTCTTCATGCTCGAAATTGCGCCTGTGTTGCTGCATTGTATCTCCAATTTAATAGTTACTAAATTTGTGATCCACTACAAAATTTTCACAAGAGCACGTTTCATGTACTGTATAAAGAATTTGTAATATTAGAATATATCTTTTTTTAAATTCCACTAACCATTATATACTTTCAGGTTCGGGCTTTTGTACTGGATTATAAGTCAGTGTTATTGTGTGTATATTGAGCAGGAGGTGTTTCTGTTCTGCTACGCATTACTCTGTAGGTTTTCACCAATTTTTCTTGGGGCAGTATACAAGATTTGAGTGTATGGTTTCCTTGACAACCATTCACCAGATGCTGCCATCACCATGGGGATGGTGCTGCTCAATGAAGCTGCTACTTCCAAGGGAGATGTCGGCAAAAGGAGAAGTAAGTAAAGCCTACCGTTACTGATTGGGTTTTTTTTGTCCTTGACAAGTAATGTGTGGCAAGGCTAAGGAAAAGTGGAAACAGGATAAGCAGTAAGTTGTTAACCTCACATGCAATCTTTGTTCAAAATGTCTTCGAGGGGATCAAATCAATGTTATCCGCAGACTATGACATTCTTTTGTCTGTTACTTGTTAGGCTACTTGTTTTCTCACACCAGGTTGATGACCAGATGAAAATGCTTCATCAACCACTCTAAGCTAAACTTAATACAACAAATGTCCTTTGAGATCCCTCTTATTTTTGTGCTCACTATCTTATTTTTTGCTACTTATTATTATTATATACTTGTGTATTATGATGTGACCTGATATTTACATCTTTCCCATGTCAGATATATTGCTCCCATGCAACTGCAGGTGTAACGTCTTATTTTGTGGAGCCAATCAATCACATGATTCATCAATCAGCAAATTAAAGACATTACGGTCGATTGCAAGATTTGCATAAAATCCAAAATGTTGGCCACGCCAAACCAATCCAACCAATCAGATTGCTATAAAGTCTAGTGACTATGAAATACATGCCTGTCTATCGGATTGTTCAACCTTATACACGAAAACCATCAATTTAAGCATTCCACTAAGCCACTTTTGATTAAAGAGCACATGAAAGCCTGCTTGAATCCTTTTTATTTTCCCTCAAAAAGGCACCAAAGCTATTCTCCAGTTTAGAGAAGCAAGATGAAAGAAAAATCTAAATGATTTGGCTTCAATTCTGATGCCATTTAATGAGAGGCACTCAGAGTAATCTCATTATAATTATTTGTGAAAGTTGCGGCACACAACAAGGATACTTTAAAGATAGAAGGAAAATATAAATGCTGAAAGAAAACTTTTACTGTGATATTCTGAATCACAGGCTAAGGCCAAGATTTACACAGAACTAGAGGAAAACTTTGAAGGCATATGAAAACAGATGTAAACTGCTTAGAAGAATGAATGAGTCTTCCAAATTAAATCAAGTTTATAAAATATTCTCTAAATGGACTTGGAGTTGCTTGCATTTCTACCAACTACGCTAAAAACTAAAAAAATGAAGTAAATCTTGCAAATACCACCTGTTGATAATGTTGATCAACTGTAGATTAATTAATTTTAGATTTAGAAATAATTTAATATTTCTTTAAATTGGATTTTAGTTTTGGAGTGGTTCACATTTTATATGAGATAAATCCAATCCAAGTCCTACTCAGTTAACAAAATTGCAGGTCTAGCTATACAAAAATATTCCACATAGATGATAAGTGAAATTATTTGAAACAATTTACGCATGCATAATATGCACCAAAGAAAAACATTCATACTCATTCCATTTTCATTGTAGTAATTTCTATCCTCCTCAAAACTGCCATTTGCCCTGTGATGTAGGAAAACTCATCTGGTACTTTCTTCCATTGACAGTGACTTTATTGAGCTCTATCGTGTGGTTAAAAAGTAACACCAAAATGTGCTGTTTGTTACAAAGATGAATCATGTAGACAGCATTAACACATCTTGCACATCATTTTAAAGCAACAATGCAATGCAGTGACAAACATCATCCCGCTGAGGCATCTTGTGTCTCTATTGTAGAAGAGTTCATTATATTTATCTTCTTAATAAGATGACTTTGTTTGTATTCGCTGGCCCATGCTTAGGAAAGAAATTACATTTGTCTGTGCCATTATATTCAGATTTTAATTAACATACGTAAGTAATGAGTCACTGTTGGGATTGCTGAAAGATGACCAGCAGTATCCCTCCAGGTTTCCATGTTGGTGCTTAATCCAAATTTAATTGTTTTCACCCCTGTAGTTATTTTCTTTGCTTGATACAGCAGCTAACCCACAATTATGGATCAGAACTCTAAGAACCACACACTTTGTAGTTGGTTAACAAACCGGAAACATGTAATTATTCATGAAATAGTACAGCAAATATTTGGTAGATACTGTACAAGAACTTGCAAACTAACAACACAAATATTTACGGGTTTACCTCTCTGAATTAGGTTTTTAACAATTTATGTTGTTGGTGATATAGGAAATGCAAGTGTTGCTTTCAGAATTACTGGATTAGAAATAATGTATTTCCTTGCCTAAATATGTTGGACAAGCAATAATGACCACCAAGGACATGAGAAGGCAATCTGCTGAAAAACAAGACGATGATGATCGTTATTTAGTTATGAAACTTGGACATTTTATTAAACAATGTCCTGATGTCTCGTTCAGCTATTTCTGGTGTCAGAGTTCTCTCAAATTATAGCAATCTTTGAATGTCTGCTTCTTATCCGTTGCAGTTATCTGCTTGGTTGGCCTCGGACTGGTGGTGTTTTTCTTCAGCTTCCTACTTTCCATTTTCAGGTCGAAGTATCATGGATACCCTTACAGGTAACTGCAGTCACCAATCTGTTTTATGGATCTGTCATTTTATTAAGCTTGGGGTAGCGTGCCGTTAGCCCAAATTAAAATAGCACGCATAAATCAATGACATAGGCAACTACGACGTCGTTCAATTTGATTAAAAACCTTGCCAAAGCAGAGTCCTCAACTACACATTTTAGAGCCAAGGACTTTTCTCTAGAGACCAGCTTTGACTCTGTGACATTTTGTTGTACACATAATGTTCCCTCCTGAACATAAGCGAATGAATTAAAAAATAAGAATGGCACTTTGCTGTAGCAGTTTGTACTAGAGGTCAACACTGTATGACGAAACAAATACAGGCCACTGAAAGCGTACAAAGGCAAACACTAAAACTGATACAAGGACAGATAAATAAGTGCACTTGAATCCTCTTGGTACATGTAGCTTTAAAAACAACCACAAGTCTTTCTTCCAGCTCCCTTGTAGGACTTTTAGTCTAATGACTGTTACCAAGTGGAATAAGTGCACTGAGGGAAGCTCAGCTATGGCTTGTAAGAGAGATGTTTTGAGCCAATAAGTCTTAAATTATCGTGCCGTTAGAATAAAGTGCTACCAGTCGGAGTGCTTTTCTGTTGCTGAGTACCCTCAGATTTATTCATGATCAGATGTGCATTTGCTACTCTTCGCTTTTGTGTTGTGACAGATTCAACGAGTTTTCATTGAATACATATCATCATAATACAAAAAAGATCACTATATTCTGCAATACATTTTCAACCAATAATAAGCCTGACATAGTAAAGATTTTTTTTGAAGGGGGAAAAAACAGTGGAGGCTTATTAATTTTCCTATATTTCCTGGATTTAATCATTTCAATGCCATTCGACAGTTAAGTATTCACTATTCAGTTTCTTCTAGTCAATAATATGCACTTATTTCACCTTCTCGCTGTCTGTTTTTGCCCGTGTTATGGAACAAACCCTCCCCCTTGTCTTTCAGTTTCCTTATTAAGTGAAAGAAGGAGCTGTAGGTCAGAGAATGACCAAAGTGGTAGGTGAGAGAAGTCGACAAGATACTTGAAGAGGCGGACACAGCCTAGCTATTGAATCTTCGGTTTGTGTTATGCTTTTAAGTTATTTAAATATTAATATCTGTAGTAGTCACATTGTTTTTGTTATTGTCATAGTGGTTGCTGTTGTTATCATCTCTGCTAGCTGATTAGATAAAGCCCTTCCTTACAATGGAAAATAAAGGCATTTGTCACAACTCTATCTTTGTCATTTCTGCCAGCATTCAAATAATGCATTAAACTTGTCATATTCTCTGATGCAGCAATATTTCACTCTTGTCTCCACATCATATCTAAACTTTTAATATCGGCCCTTACTTTTCTGTCGGAGTCAAAACACAATCCATTTGAAGAAGCTGTTTTGCAAGTTTTTCTCAACCTGCAGTTGTCCTGATATCCTCATGCTTTGTTCATGTTGTGATTTAAAAAAAATAAAAATAAAATAAAAAATAAAATAAAAAAATGGAACAGCCACTTTTAATTTAGTCTCTGAATTATTGCTACCGCCACTCAGAAATCTACATTGATTTGCATTGCACATAAATGTGTTCACAACTGTTCTGCAAGTGGATTTATTTTACTTTTTACTGACTAAGACCCTTGAGGCATACAGAAAAACACGCATGAAGTGAAACATTGAGTGGGTTGTGTGGAGCATTGAAACCATTTATGTAACTTGTTGTGAGTGGGCAAGAATAACAGTGGCGTGACGAATAGACTATTTTTGACAATTGTAATAAAAATATTCACGATTGTTCCATTTAAGCCCCAAATCATTTGGACCTTTACAACATAGTGAGTGAGTGTTAAGAATTAATTTGATGTGAGAACTCTGGGGCGGTTATCAGTTCCATTTTTTCTTGTCCTTTATAATGTCGAGAAAATAAATGAAGTGAAATGGCATCTACAAGGGGGACTATCAGATGGAGCAAAATCAGTGTATTAGTCAACAGTTATATACCAAAAAGGTCATTTGTACCTGCTGCGTACCAAAAGTCTGTAATTAGCATTCTCTTAATCCTTGGAAGTAGAGTATGTTTGGCAAGCATAAAAATTCCATATTTTACATACAGTATGAGTTACTGATGATTATTAGGTATTAAATCTAAAACTATCTCTAATGCTCGAAACTAATAAGCGATCTTATTTTCTTTAAATGAAGACAGCTGAAAAACATTTGTGTGTCGATTTTACACTCTGCTCAACGCCGTGAAAGGGCATGCGGGTGCAGACTTGTGTGCTTGTATAAATGCAAAAGAAAACTTTTGAGAGAAGTCAAGACTGCCAGAGCAATCAATGCAAAGATGGAGTGCTGGATTTAGGGAATAATGTGAAGCAGAGCTATTGATGCAAATGAACAGAAAATGTCTTCCAGTCATATTTTGTATTGACCGTGGGGGTAAAGGGTAACCAAGAAAAATATGATGAGATGCAATTCCTGAAAAACTGAATGCTCTAACCAGAAAACAAAAATGCTATGTTAAGATAACTGATATGAAATCGCTGTTGGAAAAATATTTCAAACCCAGAGGAGATAGTGTTTATTGATGACTAGTGGAAAGGCCTTGCATACATCTATCTGAACTGGTCCTTGCTCTGTCCAAAGAGAGTAGAAATAGAAGTAATAGTTTTGGATAAGGCCATCAAAAAACAAATCTTTTTGGAATCGATTATCCAATCGATTATTCCATTGATTACTCGAGGCATCAGCTCAGATGGATGGTGTATTGATGCCTCCACAACAATCAGGAGTTTAACACCAAAAACAAGATAATTGCCGACTTTTGGAACATCACGTCGCACGTCAAAAGGAGCGTGTTGTATCTACCTAGTCAGTCTACAGTGTATGATTAATGGGGAGCTCATGCACACAAACATCTATTTGATCCTTTTTTTATATTAGACACTTTAATGGCATCTGATCGTAACAGTAGTAAAAAGTGGACGAACACTAACATTGTACCTTGAGTGACCACTAATCAGTAAAATAACTATTATAATTTGAAGTTAACTGTGGCAACACTGGCTCGAACAGACAACCGTAATAAATGGGGGTTCACTGTAGCTACACCACCAGCTTCCAAATTCCAAGTCTTTACACACAAGCTACTGCCACCCTCGTTGTATACTTTTTTTCCCCTTGGATTGCTTGACAATACGGAGGTGGTGCAGCAGGCTGCCATCTGCTGCCTTTCAGCGTCTTCTCTGCAGTGACCTCCGTGTCGGGCATCCTATCGAGCCTGACAAATTTTGACAAAAGTCCTGCTGTTTATCTGTTTAAGGTCTGATGCCACTTCGCTGTGGCGCCTCTTCTCATCTCATCAGTCTATGTACACTTTCTTCAGGCTGCTCAAATAATTATCATCTGGGTGCTGCTTCGGTTGTTGCTGTTGGGTTGCATCACTGTTTGTGTGGGTGGATGGGTGTGCAATCACATGTGCATCCGTAGCATTTGGGCACGATTCTATACAGATAGAGCATCACACATTCCAGAACTCAAACAAAACCTTTATAACATGAAACACTTGTGAATTCTGTTTTCTCCCAAAATGTGCCCGTACAAATACGATCATTCTGCTAATTTACATTTTCCCCACTGTTTTTTGAGACACCCACATACTGTAAGATTTTTTTTTTATTATGATAGCTCTACTTTATATACGTGCATGAACTCTGGCTTCCTGATTTAGAAATGTGACTGGATCATGTTATATATGCAGAACATTTACTGACCTTCTGCGTGCACAAAATTTGTCGAATTAGTTTGATTCACCAGTGTGGGCGTAAGGGGCTGAGACCTGAAGTAGTGCCAGTCATACAGTTGGCCAAGTAAGAATGTTTAGATCTGTGCACAGTGCCCTCCGCCCCCTAACAGAAGCACCATCAAAGCACAAGCCCATGCATGCTGGGTCTAAATCCAGCAGCTTAAACGCTTCAAGAATCTTTGAAATCCCCTCTCCTCACATGGCAGCTATTCCGAACAACCCAAAACTGTCCTAATCACCCCATCATTTATGTGGTAAACAACAACCAGCTGGATTTTTAAACTTAAACATTTATCTGATGTGTGGAAGGTTTGTTCTTATGTTCTCTTATTCCATATTTTTATTCATTTATTTCACTTTCTATTAATGATGCAGAAGATTTCAGTCAGATCTCACCCACGCCTTGAGTAGGCTTAATGATAATGTAATGGTTGCTAATTGATAGGAATAATATGTAGCAGGAATCCAATGTATTCCACCCATCGGTTCCCGCAGGACCATCGCGCGCTTCTATCCATCCCCGCAAACAATTACGTATCCCCTTCTGACTTCAAAGGGCAAAACTTGCAAAAAGTTAGTAGCCATCCTCGGAGCTAATTTTCTTCCACAAACAAACTGTCAAAACCCACATTTCATACAACAACCAGAGGGCTCTGAGATCATCATCACCGACATAGCAGCTTTAAAGAGAAGTGCTTATTTAGGAAAGAGACCTTCAAAGAGCTGCCTTCAAAGTGCTTTTAATTATTACTGGGAGATTCTCTCAGTCTCTGCTGTCATTCTGCTTTCGCTCGGCGAGCTCGGTATTCCCGCTTTTTCTTGTTCTCATTTTTGCACATTGGATTGTATTTACACTCAATGATTTTGACCACACTCGCTAATGAGGTGGAACCTACCCTTGTGCATTAGGCAACCAGACAATGGTAGCATTTGCAAACAAGAGTACGACTCACTGCCACCGGTTGAGCATGCAAGAGCAAGTTTTGGGAGCAGCAGCTTACACACTGCAGCATTACATTGCACATAAATTGACATGATTGCTCTCGTGTATGCGGTCTCAAATTCACCGATTGTCTACTAACCGAATCTTTCCAAAGGGTTCTCAGTCTACACTGCTGTGTATTATTATTTTTATAATGCCCCACGGGAAAATCAAAGACACTCTCCTTATATTTTTGATACACACTTAAAGAGAGGCAGGACCACGGTCTCGTGCAATAAGCGTGCTCAAGGGCACCCCGAGAGGAGACAGAATGCAGACTAGTAGCTCTCCAACCAAGAGTTGCGATTTGTTTAGCCCACAGCACAATCCTAACTAAATTTGGCACAGATCCACCACCCTATATTTCCAACTCCAAAGTCCTTACGGATTAGCCACCTCTGCACAAATTGCTTCTACAGCCACTTTGTTTGTTATTTTCCTGTTGCGAATAAACTGTTTTTCCCAAGACACTTTTTTGTGTAAAAACAATCTAAAGTAATATCCACACTGTCATTCCCTACGGTCGCACCATCCACTAAAAATAACCGACATCAGACTCACTTTGATAGTGACAGCATTGTCGTTTTTAAAATCATTGAGCACGATAAAAGTTACACAGCTGCTTACGCTGCAGATATCAACGTTCAAAACCATGACGAGTGTTATCTGAAAATGAATAACAGCAAAGATTCAGAGTGCACACTTTATAAAGTCATTTTCAATAAATACAAAAGCAAAGTTGTCAAAGTTCTGCTTTAATATTTCTTGCTGGCCTGGAGCAAACTAACGTCCACAGCTCTGCAATTATCCCTGACACATTTGACATGTGAATTGTGTGATTTTTTTGCAATCGGAAGGGTGTTTCTATTATGGCAACTTTCGACAATATTGTGCTTAGATTATTTGTCTATAGGAATAAACAGACTGTTGTTTACATTGTGGGTGTGTATGAATGGATTTTTCACAAAGGTTCACAAAACTATAAGTAGTGGCATTTCATTAAATTTGCAGAAACGTTCTTGATCACATTTTCCCACGCTATCTAAACATGCAAAATTAGCCATCGAAAATCTGTCTCATAAAAAAGTTGAAAGCTGACCAGCACCATTTAATCTTAACTAGATCTACACTTACTAGCAGACTGCCCATCGTGGCATCATTTGATGTTCTATTTTCCACTCCTGCAAAACCAAACAACTATGTTGAACTGTGGAGGGGGAAAAAATATTCATTGCAGGAACGGACAAATGCCATTTTATCACAATTAACCTCATCGCCATTGAAGCCAATCACGACCCCATGCATCTTTACATCCTTATACATGTCCGCTCCCGTTATTTCTCAGGCCGCTGCTATTAGAGCTTCAATTGTGCTTGAAAGTGGGCATAAAATATGATTGCGTGTCACAGGCCCAAAGAGAGAATGTCTCACGAGAGGAATGATGTCAGCTACGAACAATCCTGTCACAGACACAAAATGTAAGCCAATTTATTATTGTTTTTTTTTCCCCCTCATCATTATTCTGTTTCACAACAAACCTGCCTTTCAGCATGTACATACGCTTTGCCCATTATTGCAGTCAGAGAAAAAAAGACAAGAAATGGAACCTGCTGTTAATGACCATGTGAGTGTGAGTATGACAGCTTTTGGAGTATTGGATGGTTTATTTTTGTGACACTTTAGGATGGTAAGATAAATAATGCAAAATTGATAGCATTTTTTTCATTAGAAATGAATTTTTCCATACAAATAATTTGGTGATAAATTAGTTGAAGCAACTAATTCTGATATTTTTACAAGAGAAAGAATAGTTTATCCAAATTCAAATGTATGTTTTTAAAACAAAACAAGAATGACTGCTTTTGTGTTTGGATTCTCCTTATTCTTCTCCCTAAATGTGCAAACCAAACTCCAATACAGTTTTGTGCATTTGTAAGACGGAATCTTGAGTGTGCCCATTTAGTAGCACAGCTCTGTTTGCGTGATGAATCGAGTTGGAGGAGCCTTTTGTAAGTCAAGCCCTAAGAGAAGAAAAGTGGACCAAAATGGCCTTTCCTTCAACTGCTGGATTTTGCTTCCACTTCTCTGTGGGACATTCACATAATTGCTCACATAATTCACGGTGTTCAGCGCCGTAATTGTGGCCGAGTACTCAGGAGACATTTACATTCGCTTGAGTCAAAACCCCTTCCCTTGCTGAACATTTCTTGGAATATATTATTAGATTAGAGATCTAACCGTTGACTCGCATTTGCACTGTGAAAACTAAACTTTGAATTTCTTCTCTTCACTTTCTGATTCACCCAATAGCTATTTTACCATCATGAAGAAGTATAAAGTATAAATGTAAATCTTTTTTATTTTGATTATCTATAATGAGGAGGTTCTGATTTCGATGGAATTTCCTTCGGGGTGTGCGTTACACATTAAAATGGGGTGGCGATATAAATAAAGGTTGTTTATGCTGAACGCATTTTCATCACTCTTATTTGGACTAGCTGTGTGAGCGAGAGAGAATGTTCAAAAAAGCCTTTGCCAATTTCTAAGCATGAACAGCATGAAGCATTTATTTGTTTTTTTATTTTTATTATTTATGTTTGCCTCTGCGGCTATTGTTTTGTTTAATAACAGATTTCAAAATGGGCAAAGCAGTTATTTTTTATGATGTCCATGTGCAAATCACGAAGGTTACTATCTGTATCCTTCAGCAAAATAGAGTCGTTTAAGACATGACACACACCTAAGAAAGGAAAGGCTCTCTAGATTATATATTATTTTGGTATTCTATTATATTATTGGCAGAAATACAAGAAAAGTGAGTTTGGTGTCAAGCATTCAATCCAAGAGGCGGTAGAACCAAATTCAAAAGATACTGCGAGAGCCATCACAACACATTTCTGGAGACTAAGGACATAACTCCAATTCAACTCTTTCTCTGAATGGAAGTACGCAGGTTCAATCATCTGGCGACACCAGTGCTTGAAAGCTACCAATACCAAATGAGACATTTCTGTTTTTTACGAGTTCACTCTTTACCGACCTCTCTGATGGACAAATAGATGTTCACATATGTTGTGGTAGCCTCATCCTTTGCATGTTCTCCCTGTACCTGTGTATGTTTCAGAGAGCTGTCTGCCAATTTGGCAAACACGTGCAGCGAACCTTGGGCCGGCACAAAAATCAGGCTCGACTAGCGTTTGCGCCTTGCCTCGAGTGTGCTGCCTCGAAGAATAGAGCCCCTTGTTTCATTTAACATATTTGATTTTTTTTTTTTTTAAATTGTTTAAACAGAAGAAAAATGCACATATAAAGCGAGTGGCTATAAAAGGCAGGCTTAGGTCAACTCTGAACATCCGCCACCAAAAATAGATGGTGTATGTGGTTGTATAGATAGGTACCCTGAAGGTCCGACCCGTTTATTTACGCTGTGATACCGGCTGGAGTCGACCAGTGACAGTTTGACAAACACAGCTTATTACAGAAATGGTTTTATCAATGCTTTTATACTGCCTTCCCTGTCAAGGATCATGTGTTGGCTTCTAAGTGTGTATTTCTGCCTGTGTATAAGTGAGGGAAAAAGAACAATACATTCGAGTGGGACTGCGTAGCACAGTGCTCTAGAGTAAGCCAGATAATAAATACTTAATGTGATTTTATACTTCTATTTTCTCTTCTCTAGTGGGACACGAGAGGGGAAGGAAATCGACAGAGTAATCAATGGAAAGGCGAGGGCTGAACACACTGGTGGGTTTGTAAATAAATAAAATGAAACTTTTTACACTCAGACATATCTCATTTTGTTTAAATTGCTGTTTGGAGTTTTGGAATCCAAACTAATGTGTCAGGCAATGATCCTGCTACTTTGTGACACAAGCTCTCACATGTATGTGGCCTAATTAAGGGAGCATCACTGGCCCTGGAAACATTTTGTAGTGTAGCTTTTTACATAGCTGACCTTCATGCAGCTGGGGCAAGCTCAATTTCGAGCCAATAGTCCATCCTCAATCACCCTATGATTGACTGCTGACCAGTCAACGATGTCGTCCACTTGTCACCAGCTGGCTTAGGCTCCAGCCCCCACAAACATAATAATCATTATGGTGGAATTATACACACATCATAAAGATGTACCACAGTGTCGGGTCAAGGAGTGTCATGTTTATGCACGTATATAAACGTGCCACACAAATGAAGAGGCCATCTCTGAGCATTAGTAGATGGTGTCAAGTGTTGTGCCTGTCAAACGTGTCCCCAATGGCGTGTCCAAATACTTCAGGTGTTTGGGTTCTACCAAATAACAATTGGCTATGGTGGTCTTTTTTTTTTTTTGTCTGTCAATATATTTTTTCTCCCTTTCCATCTGCATCTGAGTCGGTTTAATTGGTACCAGTATGTGATTTTGGCACTGCAATCTACCAAGGCTGCACTTTGTCAGAAATTCTGTTCAGAACCTTTATTGACAAATTTTCCTTGAACTTGTAGATAATGTGGTTCTCTTGACTTGATCAGGTCTTGATCTTCAATACTTCAATATGAAGGGACTTGAAAATTACCAATTCCAAATCTAGTGCCAAGGTCTTGTGTGGACTGCCTTATCTGAGTCAGGGATGAGATCGTGCCCCAAGTGAAGGACTTTAAGTAAGTCTGTCTTATTTATAAGCTCTTCATTTTCAGAATGTTCCCCGCCTAACCTGTCATGAAATGTGGGTCATGACCGGAAGAACAAGATCTAGGATATAAGCAACCCAAATGACTTTGATCCACAGTGTTTCTGGGCTGTCCCTTCGAGATCAGCTAAGACGCTCACTCATCCGGGCAGGGCTCAGAAAAGAGGAGCCATCTCGAGGAGCCAGATAAGGTGTCTGGGACTTCTGGTGCGAATGCCTCTTGAGGTCTTCCTGATACGATGTCCTAGGGACTTCTCACCAGGAGAAGGCCTAAGGTACAATGACTTGCTGAAGAGTACCATGGGATCTTCCCGGGACAGCAGGACAAAGTGACTGTGGACTGGGAAGTCTGGGCCTCTCCACTTGGGTTGCTGCCCCTGTGACACGACCCCAGATAAGTCGAAGAAAATAGATGGAAGGTTGGGTTATACTTGATGGCTCGTGATCCTCGGTAAAATATTGTGCTTTGGACCGCGGGTTTCTGATGCATCATCTGCAGAGTGTATTTTAAGTGACTCATCTCTTTTTCAGACATTGCCATTTAAGTGTGGGGACAACAAAGACGCAGCCTTGTAGGACCAAGAGCACCTGGCGGAAGTCAAAAGCAGCCCCATAAGCACGGGTCAGCAAACACGTGACCTGGCATGCTTGTACTTTAATAACGGCACTACACAATAACGACTCTCTGAAGGGCATCTCAAACAACAAGGCTCACTAGGCCTTACAGATAATTGGATGCAGCAGAAGAGTAGATACAGGTGAGCTCGCCTTTTCCACTCCGCTTCCGAACCGGACTTTATAGACCCATCACTTTTATTGGCGCACAAAAGCACTTTTATCAAGAGAGAACTATAAAACGTGTATAACTGGTGCATTACTTCGTAGTGCAGCCTGTTGTGCCGAATGTCTATTGTGTACTATGAAGCAAAGGCAATTTTGACAAGCTATTTTGATAAAAGCAGTATTGATATTAGGTTCACTTTCCAATTCAGCGTCCTTGTAGTAACCTTTTCCAGACGCAAGAAAAGACATATGAACATCATTTGACCCAATGGAAATAGGTAATGATTGAACATCTTGACAACAATTGTGATTCATTCTGTCCATTTGACAGTGAGTCCCAACCGGGGAGCTGGCGCGCACTAACATGCCATGAAAGCTCATCAGGGGTGCCACTGGAATGTATTCTATTTCACTGAATTAGAGTTTATCAATAAATTATAACAAATGATACACTATAAATGAGTCTGAGTAAAATTAAGAAAGTATGTCACATTTGTACCAGGTTTGTTCAATGTGTCAAATAGGGAGACTCATAACAGGTATATATTTCTGGGCAAATTTTTCTTCTAAGTTGAGTTGACAATATTGCTTCACATTTCTTGAGCAAAACTATACATTGTTAAGGCAACTTTTCTTGAATTTTTGACTGTTTTTGCTATCTTTTGCACACATGGAACATCTTCCCACTTGATACTTAATTAGCTGTCAGTTGTCTGACCATAAACTTACCATGAATGTTCTATTTTCCCTGCAGAACCCTTCCTGTCAGCATTTTTGACATGTTTTTTAGCACCTAATCAACACACTGTGTTCCCCTGAGGGTTTTGCCAGATGCTACAGGTGCATTCAAATCCCAGCTTTAATAAGCAACGGGAGATGTCACCTTTGTTGTTTCCAACCCATTCAAATATGGTGCATGTCTTTGTACTTTGCGCGATTGGACTTTCATAAAGACATTAAGTGCCCGGTCCAGCATGTACCCTTCTTCCCTCACAAAGTTTGTAGGGATTGATAGGCTCCAACTCACTTGTGACTCTAATGAGGGCAAGCAGTATGGAGCAGGGGGTTCACTTGGTTTTCGGGATGAGGGGATAGGGGGGGTGCAAGCCTCCAGGAGATGCGCAGGATGTAAGCGAATGTTGTTCACAAGCACTAAATTTCACAAAGAGCTAAAAAAGACATTGTGTTTGGACAGATTTACCAAAGGCACCGATGATGGTTAAAAAAAGAAATGGATGGATGGTTAGACAATACGGAGTAAATATAGTGAAACTAATTCCAAATAACTGTGGGACAAGAGGTACACACGTAAATGAAAATGCAGCAAGATAAGCTACAATAAAATGACAAAAGTAATCTAAACCTCATGGAAAACAGTTGCAAAATGAGGAGGTTCTGATTGTTTTACACTGTACATGCATTGTAGTGTGGTTAGTTACACACAATGGTTAAAATGCCAGTCATGTTGTTGCACAGAAAATATGGATCAGCCATGAATGAAGTAACTTTAGCCCTCACAATGAGATGCTCCAAGGCAAAATAGCTAGAAAGCCCACAGAGCTCTCTATAATAATCTGCCCGGATAGAAATATGATGACAGCATCCAAGACTCTAAGCCACCATTGTAGTTTTTAACAAAAGCTTTTGTTGTCTTAAAATATGACAGAGTTTATTTTGTAATTGGGGGTTCATTCAAGCCCCCTTTCAATTTGTGTTAATTTTTACTTTCTCTCCTTGCTATTCGCCAGTCCACTAGTGTTGGGAAAGTGAATTTACTACATGAAAGAATTTAAAGCTCAATTCCCCTCGTTTCCCCCTCATTCATGCACATACAGGACATTATTTGGACTAGTTTTCATTCCTCTCCTTGGCAGTGCATAGTGCCTCCAGTCCACCAAAATGTATTCCCTGCTTTCACAGCAGATCACAATGTCATCTGCAAACATCGTGGTCCGTGAGGATTTCAGTGTAATCGCATTTGTCCATTACTATTGCAAAGAGGAAGAGGCTCAAGATTTATCTGTGTCTCCTGATGTCACCAGTCACTCATTTCAATTGTATTTTAGACATCAAATCCTGGTTGGAAGATGTTTTTCCATCACAACCATGATAAAACTGAAGTTTTAGTTATCAGTCCTGAGGCAACTCTAAAGTAATGTGCAAGCTCTATCAACATCCCTCACCAAGTGAAAAACCTTTGTGTTATTTTAAACTGAGTTCACGTATATATATATATCTCACTCTAAACGATTAACAAAAATTGTTTTTTATAACTTGAAGAATATAGCAAGACACTCTTAATTTCTTTCTCTCTGTCCAGCACAGAGATGCTTATGCATGCTTTTATCAGTAATCAGATTGATTACTATAATTTCCTGCTTAGCGATTTCCTAGAAAGCAGCGCTGTAAGTGTATGCAGTATTCAAGAAGTTGATTCAAGAAGTTTATTGGCCATGTTTGGGCATGCCAAACAAGGAATTTGACTCCGGTAGATCTCAGCCTCTGTTCAACATTTAGGTGACTAACAACATTCAGGACATGTGCGAAAATTGACAATTATTCTCAAACATCCCCTGATCTTAACGTATGAGCACTTCTCAATTTTAGCCTGAGCATACTGGGAATTCACATAGCACACAGTAGCTACATTTGTTCTACTTCGCCTTTCGTACTACTCTTACGACTCCTTCAGTTATTCGGGTAGGTCAAACTAAAAAGGTGAGCAAAGATTTTTTTTCTGCCTCTAGTAACAGTTTGTGTGCGTGGATTGTCATATAGACATGTCAAGGAAACAGGCTAACTTTGAAAAAAAGACCACACAGGTATCAGAACCACACTGCAGACTGGCTGACAGACATAATTTGAAAACAATTTTGAAAATAATAGTTCACTAGTTTCATTTCATTCAAATTTTTACTCATGTTGATATGACAGAAAAAAATCAATTGTGACCACAAAGACTCGTCGTAGAATGTCAGCCTTTTATCGTTACAGCGTAGTGATAAAAAGTCACATTTACTCAAGGAGATATTCTCATCCAAACATTTAATGGTTTACAAATGAACAAAGTCTACGTTTACAAAGTATTTCTTTGTTGTTGTCAACCAATACACACAATATCATGGAACATATTGACTTTGGAGATATGCTTTCGGCTGTGTTTGCATGGATGATGACAGTCACAGCAAATAGAAATTCATTTTGGATTCAATGTTATAAGGTTCACTGAGATAAACTATCTGAATGATGCCTCTCATTGAGTGCACGTTTCTTTTTCAGTCAGGCTCATTTTATCTACTATGAATGACCACATTAATGCCATGGGAGGGCTCGGGATTGGAAAATGATGTTTTCTTTTACTCAAGTAACGCAACTCCGCTGGAAATCGTTTTTTCTCCCTGAATCCCACAAATAGGTAGAAACAAAGAGCAAACAAGATGGACAGAAAGACTGTTTGGTTTCACGGGTGACTGCAATTTTGCTTTGGTTTCCTCCTCAGTGCCTGCTGGATGGGAAATACATTTCCACCTCATCTCTAAAGGCTCTGACACAGGAGCATACCCACTAAGACACACACTCACACATGCACAGACAATACATTTATCACAGTGCCTTGCTCAAATGCTCTCACTGCCTTTCACAAGCTGGCAGAGGTAAACAGACATTTAAATTGCATGCTGACCCGATAATCAACCACTAATACGCTCTTTAGGGCTCTTTAGTTACTGATAATACACTGCATAAATGGTAGCTGCCCCATATTCATGAGGACATAAAGAGATGGACATTGGAATTTTCATTGATGTGATCTGATCTAATGTACTACTCGCACATCCTCCAGCGCCTTAACACCTTCATCAGTTCTCTGGGTGCGCCTCTCTTTTTCATGCAAAGCCGTGTGTGGAATAGTAATCTTATCGTATTCTGTTATATGCAAATAACCATAATCAGGCATGTAGATGTGAGGCTAATCACAGGCATACACAAACACAACACCAATTTTATTAAGGTAGAATTGCCTACGGGTGGCTGAGGGCCATCTCCACTTACCTTCCTTTTGTGCAAGATCACACATGCTCGTGATCCTTTTTCTTCACTGTCTTTGTGGGTTTGTTTGAAGTGCATAGCTTATATGGGGCTGCTTTCATTAGTGGAAATTGCAGATGAGAGTGGATGGTGCATCAGGAAAAACAGGTCCTGGAAAGAAAGCAACTAAATTAATCGCTACAGCTATTCACTTTACCAGCACCACTCAAGCTCATGACCTAAAGCAATGGTGTCATGATTGCTTGCATAACAATTCTACCTAGTGAGTGCATTTTTCTGCTCATCACCTTTAAACTCAATTAATGAAGAGTATGTTTACTTCGAAATGTACAGTATATTTAACATAATAATAGTAATTATAGTAGAAGTGTTAGTGTAGTGTGTGAATTTAGGTAATGTATGATTGCTAAATTCACTGAAATAT
Source organism: Syngnathus acus (assembly GCF_901709675.1). Taxonomy (NCBI): domain Eukaryota; kingdom Metazoa; phylum Chordata; class Actinopteri; order Syngnathiformes; family Syngnathidae; genus Syngnathus; species Syngnathus acus. Next base: position 8,127,770 of record NC_051087.1, on the reverse strand, counting down.
CAATTAGCACCCCCCAGAAAATATAATTTTCTAGCTATAATTTCCTACATAGTGTAACACAATTTTAATAAAATCAGAGAAAATTCGTTCAGTCTCATTTCTTAACGGCTGCAACTTAACATTTTTTGGCTGCTACATCACATTTTTAGATTCTGGGAAAATTCTTCACCCGATTACTTTAGCTTCAATGCTCACTATGCTAATAGTAACCACCAGAAGATTGCATATTTTCAGTTAAACTACTTAATGCAGGGGTGTCCAAACTCTTTGCAAAGAAGGCAGATTTGGTTAGATGAAAATGTTTAGGGGCCGACCATTCGGACTGACATTCCTCGAACCATTGCCATTGTAAATGAACTTGGAAATATGTAACTGTATTATTTGCTGTCTGCTTTGTTTTATTATTGTTATTATTGTATTAATGAGAAGGGTGATATTGGTGTTTCGACTGCAGTAAACAGGCCAGGTTGTATCATGTCAGATTTTTAATCCAAATTAAATCATTCTCCGTTTTTTCTTTTTTCTTTTAACTTCATACATAACAAAAATACTTCATAATCACAAACAGTTTTTTTTTCTTTTCTTTTCTTTTTTGCAATCACTGTGAGTGCACGGCGCGGACGCGCAGTAGTGTTTGCAGAGTTAGTAGTAATTAATCAGAGCTCTCACCAGTAGTCCTGGGACCTGGATTATTTTGCCTTTTCCTTGTGCAACGTCACTGGCAGCGTCTCTGAGTTTAGCGTCCCCTTAATCCTTGGTGTGCGGACATTTAAATGAGGAAATGTTTGTTCACTGATAATCTTGCAGACGGGCACCTGTGTGCGCGTGAACTGAGAAGGGACGCACCCGATCATGAGCGCTCGCACCCAATCATGAGCGCTCGCTCCTTTGCGCGTTCCTGTGCGTGCGCGTTTCATTTCTGTGGCTCGCTCTGGGGCGCGCAGGTCCCCGCGACGGTGCCCGAGGGCCACATATTGATTTAATGACACGATGCTTTGGGCCGGTCATAATTTAAACACTGGCCGGATTTGAGTAGGGCGATGCAAGCCATCAGGAAAGGCCACAGTGACACAATGGCCTACCTCAACTCACTTATCTAATTATTAAGAGACCTAATCTAACACCATAGAAGTCAGTTCATCCAGTGTACGTTACATAAAACACACAATCAAGTTTTGTATAAAGGACAAATTAATTTACCAAATTGGATACTATGTGTCCCATACCATAAAGAGTAAATGAGTGATTGACAAATATACACATTTTTATTGTGTGCAGAGGTGTCAAATGCAGGTTCAGAAAAAAGAAACCCTCACACAGTTTGGCTTCAGCCACTGATGCTTCTAATTAGCCGGCGGATAAATAAACTACACGTGGTTGAAAAATTAATAGAACTAAATTTATAGACAAAAAAAAGAGTGAAGAGAATGATAATGACGATTCAAATTACGTATTACCATTCCCGAGGTCCCACTATAAACTCTTGGAATAGAAGTGCAGTAAAAGGAAACAGGTATACAGTATATTGGTTGGCTTGGCATGAAAGATTGCTGTCAAGACAAAATCTCCCCAGCAGAGCTTATCTGCAGAGAGCTAACAAAATAGTGTTGACAGAAACGCTATGATACTCATAAAGTGATAAGTAAACAGTAGAGTGCAGCAGTTATGTAAATAGAGTTCACCTGAAATGACCACAGAAATATACAAAGTTATTGTTTTATACCGATACATAAGTACATATACGCACCAGCTTCTAAAACTAAAAGTATCAGGTCAAACTTCCTAAATAAGAAAATATATGTAATCCTTCATTCAGGTAAATGTCATCCCTAGGTTAAAATATTTCTCTGCATTTTTTATTGCCACTTAAGTTAGAGCAAACAAACTACTAATTGCAGATCTCTGTTATGGATAGCACGCAGACTGTTTACATTCACCTTGTTGCCTACTGTAAAGGACACATAACATGGCACTGAAGCATGAGATTAGATGCACATCTCGAGGTACAGCCACATCCAATATAATGGCATAGTAATAAATACAGACACACACACACACACGTTTTTAAATAGCCCTATGCTGCTGAATAATCCTCTTTACCTTTTCTTTTTTTTTACATTGATAAATCCTGATAACATCTCACCATCTGCGGGCCTAAACCATTTGTTTAACATTTGCATATCAGACACACAACCACACAAAATGTTTGGGAATGCACACAGTTGTGCTCCGGCAGAAGTATCTGAACCGAAGCCGGGAGCGACGGCTTAAGCCGTATATCAAATACAGATGGATTTGTCGCAAAAGTAGAAAATATGAGGTTTTTTTCCACTGCACAATACAATAAGCCACAAACAGAAAATCATGCTGCATACTATCACAATCAATCACTGTATGGCGGCGGGTTACACTCCAAACTACCGAAAGAGTTCCCACCTTGAAAAAAAAACAGGTGTATAATGTCAGGGCTACTATTTACCCGCCGAAGTACAATACCACCATATCTTTTGTCTACTCTAGGCCTTATTTCACTGCTAGGCGGTCTCTGGTGGAACATGTTCTGAGTGGAGTTTTTCAAGGGATTTCCTCCCACATTACAAAAGCACCGATTGGGTAATTGACTCTAATGGCCCTATTTTGGTGCTCAGTGGAAGTCTAGCGCAAAGAGCAGTCCAACTGAGCGCATGGGTGAAGTTTTCTTTCTCTTTGTTTTATTCCTGCTCACATGCAGATAGAGAGGGCATTTGCGCTGTTATGGGATGGAGCGCAGACGAGTCCTGACCCATTGAAACAGCCCCCCTTCGTTCCCATTATAATCAGGGCGGGGAAGTAATATGCAACACAGCCCTAGATAGACAGCAAATATCTAAAAAAAAATCCTGGCCACTTGTTATCAGTTATCAGAAGAAAAGAAAGCATTCTATCATAACCAAAAGGCCTGTCTTTTTCCAAGTCTTTTTTATAACCATACAAGATTGCTTTTGATACTCACTCACACTAGATTGAAGCTCTTATAGCTTTATTTTTTTTGAATAAACTTATAAAGCTGTCATTGGATTCCTCTTACCCATACTCACTTTAGAATGGGCCAATGGTGATGTCATATTTCACAGAGCTGTTTTTAATGCAGCTGGCGAAGGATCAATTCTCCCTCAACGTATGGTTCAGTCACCCTGTGATTGACTGGTACTCGATCTCTGTTTCAGTTCTTAGTCAGCTGGGATGGATTCCAGTTCAGCCCCTACTGTGCCCCTGCACAAGCTAAAAAGCATAGATCAATAACTTTATTTCACTTTTCACATTTTGATCCTTGGCTAAATCAGTTTATTTACCTAGCTTTGTTGGACTTTACTGCATTGTAGCAGTTGCTAAGAATATGACGGCCTTATGAAGTATTCAAAAGTCAGCTTTGACACAAGCTCATACTTGCAAAAACAATCCCTTTGTACACAACGGAAATGAAAATCCTGGTTTGATTCATATTGCAGCGAAGGCCCCCGTGTACACACAACGGGAGGTTCGCGCGTGTGCATCTGCACAAACTAGAATACCTAAATGTCATTGATACGTTTTCTTGTAGCATACGCCAAGCGGTATTACCGTAATTTTCGGACTATAAGTCGCACCGGAGTATAAGTCGCACCAGCCATAAAATGCCCAAAAAAGTGAAAAAACCCCATATATATGTATATAAATCGCTCCTGAGTATAAGTCGCCCCCCCACCCAAACTATGAAAAAAAACCGCGACTTATAGTCCGAAAATTACGGTACCAATAAAGTGTAGAACCTCTTTTAGAAAACACAAGCGTCAGACCAAGTGAAGAGTATCAGGTGAGCAGCACTAATTATGTTGATAACAAGTGGCTAATGCTCTCTTTGTAATGCGACACAACCTGATCCCTCATTATACCACCGTTGTGGCTTTGCGGGTGTTGCTGTTTGCGGTCTCACGCTGCGGCGACTGATTATCATGATGTCACTGCCATCTTCTCCTACATTCTTATTAATCACACTTGATCGCACCGCTTGCCTTGTGAAGCATCATCTCTCTTCACTTGTTCCTCTCTAGTGTCTTCTGTGTTTTTGTCATCAGACCCCCGTGGGTTTTCTGCCGAGCTCCCCGCTGAATCACGTTCCGCATTTTGGAGGCCTTTGTGCAGTGTGCCAAACACAACTGTCTAATCATTTGTTGATGGAAGTGGCACATTTCATTTACAGCTCAGCCAGACTTAATGATCAAACAAGTCTCACTGGAGTTGCAGGACTATTAAATTGTAGGGTATGAAGGACATTGAGTTATAATCTAAGATTTGAGAATTATTTATTTAGTAGTTAAGAATAGGTGACTCACCAGCGATCACAATTTTGTATTTTCTGTATTATCACACTTTCACATGAATCCTCACACCCACCACATGGAAGTGTACCCCTTCAAACATTTATCGTTTCGAAAGCTTATGTAATACAAGATGTACCGATGTGCGACATGAGGTGGCACGGCTCAGTGGTAGAGTGGAGGTTGGGGGTTCGATTCCCAACCAATGTGGAAAAAAGTGTCCTTTAGCAAAATACTGATTTTGTGTCTTCACTATTTCCATCACTTTTGCAATCCTGAGTTGCACAATTTACATGTTTCTCTTCAAACCCTGCACAAATGATACTTACTACCTATTTATTAAACCAATTCCACGCTTGTCTTTATACAATCATAAAAGCATGCGGGTCCTATTTATTATTTTGTAATCCGCAGTATTTTCTTCAGCTGATTAAATAAAACCAATTTTGAAAACCATCTACACAAAATTTAGATGCATAGCTTTGTTGTCATTGTTGCCTCTGGTTATAAAATTATTTTAAAGTTGTCAGTTTGCAATAGAAAGGATGCAATAATGTTTTATAAGTAAGGTAATAAACATTTAGTATTATTTGGTGGGTTTTGAGCGAGCACTCGTAATCCTGGTCTTATCATTAGCAGGATATTCAAGCCTTAAACACAACTATAAAGCAAAAAGAAGCACAAATTATGCAGGGGGTGAATGTTTTTTTTTTTTTTTGCCTTTAACAGCGCATCATGAGATGACAGACAGCAGTAATCCATATTGGTGTACGTGCATGAGTGTGTGGATTGTGCATAAGGAATAATGCAAAGTCGACTAGCGGGGGAGCGAGAGAACGCGATTATGAGAGGAAACAAATGCAGCTGGGAAAAACATTCATCAGAGCAGATGAGCTGCACCGTAGGTGTCGTGTGTCTCAGTGTGCATCCATTTTAATGTGCAAGACAGCGCAGCTAGATTACACACACACACACTTGCGCACACACACAGGCTGTACAGTTTCATTCATATGTACAGCAATGTGTGTGACTGTCAAATGGATAAATATTGTAATATCCCACTCCTTCTCATACATACATACCTGAAGCAGATAATAAACAGTTATCGCATCACAATTCATGTCCATGCACAAACTCACAAATACTGCTTTGCTTTCATATTTGAATGAAACAAAAGGCACCACAGCATTTGTAACTTCTTCAATCTTTTATTGTGTTTTGCCCGTGTCATGTTTTTTATTCAGTCATGCTGCAGTGTAATATCTTTCTCTTCCAAACAACTATCTATTTTTTATCATGATTCTTCAAGCACTGATCAAAATACTTAATGATGGTGTACACGCACACACCAAAATAGAATTATGCCCTAATACTTCATGATTATATCAGTTTGTACCTTTGCACAAGAGCTGAGATGATAAATAGCTGCTTAGGGAAATGCTGTGGGGAAACCATTCCTTAGAGAGTTAAGTGAAGTGTCTTTTTAGTGAGGCAAAGTATCCTCTTGTGTCGTTTTTTTAATTGACTCCATCTCTATGATCAGTGTGTTAAGGCTCTGTTGTTATCAATTTAGTTTTCTTTCCAAGGACAAGAATGAACTTTAACTTCTCCTTTGTGTTGTTTCCTAGGATCAAATGTTTATACAGGGTTTTTATCTGAATCTGAATGGCTCATCTTATCCTTGAATTGTTCAACTGCTTTCTTTTTTTGTGCCAGATATATTGTGAGCCTCTTTTATGAATAATGTAAAGCCGAGGTATTTTGAGAATATGTACGATACAGCCATTAGCATGTATTAGCATTGAAAGGTGCCGCTTAAATAAAACCCATCGGTCTTTCACGTACTTTACAAGGATCCATATCGTGAGTGCAGGTATTTAAATGTTTATCATAGTAGGCATGAAATGGTGACGAGAACCGTTGGTGTAAGGACATTTGCAGGCGGTGATTGCGTAAACCGTGTGTGCACGTGTGTGTGTGTGTTTGTGCGAGCGTTGCCTCGCAATTGATGCTCTGCATCCCCATAATCATCACTCATGCTTCTGCGGCTTTCAACACTGAGTGGCACAGCCATATCACAGACTATTAGCGAGGGAGTGAGCCTCTACATGACTTTGTTTATGCCGTGTGTTATTGTGTCTGTGGACGCTCTTGGATGCGTAAAGGGTATTTTTGTGACCTGCAATCGCCGACTGGATGACATCAGGCCTCCGGGCTAACTTTTGCCAGTAAACTTGTCCATACAGAAGTTCAGTCAGGACGCATTGAAACTGAATTTTTAACAAACGCTTTTTCAACCTCAAGGACCACTTGAATTCGTGTTTTCAAAGAATGTACTGCTACAATGTATCAAAATGTGTCTCAACACCCTACAGCACTTGGACTTCAGTATTCATGACAATCTATATTCAAATTGCCACATTAAACACATTAAAAAGTCAGTGGTTGCCCTCTTAATGACGATGCTTGGCACTGGTGACACATTTCAGCATGCTTTGTCTGTTTTGATGACATTGAAGCCTCTTGTTGGCACACGGTGTCCACGACGTGTCATGTCCCACATGATGGGTGGTTTGAATACTGTGGCCTGGAGCATCCTTGCTATCCTTGCTCTTGTCATGGATTGCATTCAGCACATTTGGCTGAACATCAGCTCCCTTCAGGATTCAGTGACACGCAGAAAATGTTCCCTTCCCTTTCCTTGCCTGCCAAATCTCAGCACTCAACGGCAGCAAAGCCAAACCTGTCAACATTTGCAAAATATCTGAGGGAGGAGTGTGTTTGTAGAGGTTGCGCACAATGATATGTAAGGGAAGCATCAGTGTAACTTTTGTATTCATATTTGAAGAGCTATTTTCTGAAAGGCCATGACTGTATTGTTATTCTCTTAAAACAAATTATGATAAGTGGGTAATTTTCTGCGGATGCACGACGCGAAACACATTTATGGTTATTCACAATTAATTTTGACATTTCCACCAGCAAATGATCATGAAATTGATGCTGCTGTCTTGCATATTGATTAACCAGCAGCATGTGTGCAATCATTTCCTTAATCATTTTCTTTTGCTTGAGTATCTACAAAAAGGAAGCATCGTATTAGTGGTGTACACCTGTAGCAGTTGTACACATTCTTCATTTCTTTTTAATCAATTTTATAGTGAGCACCATTTGATATTGACGAGTTGTTATCCCAATATATACTGATATTAAATCATTGCCCAACCCTAATATAAGTAAATGTTTCAAAATATGTTACAAGCCGATAGTGTAACTCTTTAAGAACGTCTCTTCATCCGCTGTCAATCAAACAGCCTGTGGTAACTGTCTGTCATATCAGACATGTCAGACAGCAGACAGACCACACAAACACACACACACACACACACACACACTGTTTTGCTCGTTCCTTACATGCAACAACTAAACGTAGTTAGCTGTTACATAGTTTTTAAAACCATAGTCAGGAGAGAATCATTTCTATCGTGAGGAGGAAAGAAACTCTCCAAACTAGTCCAGCATATCAAACCGCACTGATTTGTAACCGACAAAAAATCTGGCTGTGTCAAATCGTACGTGTAACTTAAAGTCCTTATATAGTTTTTCGACAAGTCATTTTTTTTCTCTCTCTCTCTTCCCTCTAGCTCTTCTCACCCACGCAGCGTGAGCTGTTTCAGAGAACATTATTATAATATGATGAGCACTGGCAGGTTAAGACCCCATAAAGTGAGAAATGACTTCTACAGGTCAGGTTGTTGAAATAGACTAGTAATGGAAAATATTGCTCCTCTACTTTCAGAGTTTCATTTGCACATTTTGAAATTAGTCACAACATATTGTCACAAATAGAAAATGTGGCTTTACACTGACTGTACAGTAGGCTGAGTGTAAGTCTTGCTTAGGTTTAGATTGTAATTACTCAGATTATTTTTTAAAAAGAAGTCACATCCTATGTTTTTCCACTTTTCAGGAAAACACTTCATGCATTACTGTGTGGCCCCATAACAAAATTAGCATCTTCTGGAAGCCAAGCATCTGGGATTTGTGCAAATCCAGTGTTGCTATTTTTACTCACTGCTTATTATGTGCCTGAGGTCTGCTCCGGTGTCAGAAATTAGGAAGAAAATAGACGCAAAAATGTGCTTGTGTAGGAAGATGTGTGCATGTGCGGTGTTATTATTCATCCATGACGGAATTTACATTGTCCTCTAAGTCAGCAGGGAGCGGCAATAAAGGCACGTACCTGTGTGCGTGCATGTGTGTGTTTGCTGCACTGTGGTCTACTTGACCCCCTCTCCACCTCTTTCCTTGTCTTCCAGCCTTCATTACCATTACCACGTTTCACACAGCTGCTGTCAGCCCACACACTGATGCAAATACAGTAGCGCACGTACCAAAACGACGGGATGGCCGTGCGTTGTGCTTGCACGAATGAGTAAGTGTGAGAGAGGCAAGACGGGCCACTGACCATGTGATCACAGTCAAGCTGAGAACAAGTAGGGAACATAATTACATTTCCATATGAGTATGTTGATATCTCATTGTCAATCAAATGGGGGCGGGTTATACATGATCACGATTAGGGTGGAGAGATGAGCCAAGTCACAAACAAATCATCACTTGCAACAGTGACTGCCAAGTTGACAATAATTCAACAAATGCAAGAAAACACTGCCCTTTGTTTCGTTTGTGAAAGCACCATAGCTTCAGAAAGTAATGCATGCCATGATTGCTTTTAGTTGTTATTGGATTTTTTAGGGGACAAGTGTCACCCTGATGTTGGGGAAAAGAAGAAAAACGCTCTTCAAATGCTATAGAATGCTGAGCTCAATCGGCGGTCCAGGATTTTAGCTCACTGGTCAGCGTTCTGCGCTGTCAAACCAATGAAATGTTGATGGCCAGGGGGTTCAATCCCCGACCGACTTGGGTACATGCTGCAAGAGTAGAACGCCACCAGTTACTCATATCTGCCTCCAACACTGGATGAACGTGAGTCCATGGCTTACCAAATAATTAACTATTAAAGAATGTATACACAGTCTACTTCTGGCCTTAACGCTTTTGAGTTGAGTGTTTTATCTCGAAATCTACCCGTGCAAGTTCCGACTCATTTTGATATGCAGCAAAAGTGGCGTTGAAATGTCATATACAAAACTGTGAATGAGCTATGACGTTTTTTGAGGCGTGGGGTTGTATTTATTTTTGCGATGCCACCAAAGAAAAGTACTCGTGATGGTCAAGAGAATAAATGTGTTGATAACCGTTGTCTCTGTCTTGGATGTTAAACAAGATAAAATCCAAAATAAGTCGTCATCAATTATAAAATGAAACACTTCTTTGTACCACTTATGTATATGACTGGAAAATAATGTTAAGGTTTTATGATGGTGTCAGTTTAATTCTGGGTCAGAGTATTCCATTTTCCATTAGTTCATCCGGCAAGCCTTCGAGGTAGACTAGCATCCCAGAATGATTATGTGCTACCTCTACCATATTTACAGGACACTGACCAAATTACTTATAAAGTACTGGACGGTATATTATCACACATGGGCAGCAGGCTTTTGTTTTCTGTTGTGCACTCAACTGAGAGCCGGTACATGTATTATGTATTTGTCTTGAGGTGAATAGATGAGGTGGGCAAAGCAGCTCCTATTAACCTGCCATTTCACAGTCCACAAAGTACAATAATCGTGTGGCTGAAGACAAACATGCACACGCACATGCACACAGCTATTTGCCATCCCTTTAACACATTTAACAAAGGGGAGGAGGTGATTGCTTCGACTCCCCCCCATGTAATCACACCATCTGAAAGGGGCCTCAAAGGCAATCCCACACACTTGCACATAGAATGCTCTATATCATCTTTCCTTCTGGATTTGGTCATTATGGCACATTACATCCAATTCAAGTTGTTACTGTTAGGGTGAGATAACAAATAACTTCCGTAATGTATGTGTGTTATGTGTGTCATACACGATCAACCCACCATCGAGAGACATATTTAACTTCACATGCCGGCATTGTCCACAATGGTTGTCATCTCCAAGTGGAAAAATGATTGATGGTGTGTGGGTAGGTTGATAAATAGGTGTAGAGCCAAATGGATAAAAAGGTGGGCAGATGGGTGGATGAATAGCTATGCAAATGGTCGGCTACCCATCCACATATTGTGTGTAGATGGACGACTGGTTGGTAACTAAAGGATTGTGTAGGATGACAAAGGGCTAGGTCACAACATAAATTGATAAAGATGTGTCATCTGCATTTTCGCAGAGGTAGAGGATTGCACACAGAAGATGACCTTTTGCTTTTTGCAAAGTATAGCGAACAAATTGCTACATAAAGGAAGTGCATCATGCTGGCCAATTCAAGAAAAAGCCAAACGACTCAAAGTGAAAATCAAGTAAAGAAAAAAAAACGGCACCATATCTGAGTAAATTAGAGGTTCACAATACATGGGAAATCACACCATTTTTTCCCAAGCGCATGTAATTATAGGAGGTGTCACATTTAGACTGACAGAGTAGATATTGAGCCATTTAAATGACTTGTGACAGCATCCAACTGAAAATTATTCCTGGTTTAACATTTGATGTTCCACAACAAGCTGGTTGCGGTTCGGTTCTGCGCAATGAAGTGTGACATGGAAATCAAATCATCAAAGTGGTGGACCAGTGGTTAACGCTGCCGCTTCTCATTTGCAGCACCGAGTAAGCATCCCAGCTGGCAATAATGTACAAGTCAACAGTGTGGGGCCGGTGAGACACATGTATGCTGCTAAGTCACGAGAGGTTGCTGTCACACATCACTTGAAGCACATAAACGATAAGGGAAAGAAAGAGGGAAGAGGCAAGTGGCACATGTCGTTTGTATGAAGATTCATTCATCCTTTATTCAGATGCTAACATCACTGCTAACATCTGAATAAAATTTAATTGAACATTTATTAAAAAAAAACTTTTTTAGAGCACCTCAGCAACAGAGGCCATGGTTGGGGATGAAGTCAGATGATGCAGTTTTTTCTTCTCTCTCCATCATGGATGAATCAAGAGGTGGACAGTCACTTCGATGCAGTGTCCGCCGTAATACGGCAGCACCGTCATCCAATGGCCAATTAATGGCCAATCTACATTCCCACCCTTAGCTATGGTGACAATTAAGGGTACTGACCAAAAGGACAAGATCCTGGATAGAAGCTGCTAAAATGAGCTTCCTCTGCAGGGAGTCTTGGCTCAGTCATTAGGGACGTGTTGGACGAGTAGGGCCACTGTGCCTCTACCAATTCTGGTGACTCAGCCAATTAGGCTACACTTACACGATGTTCCTGGTGACTACGGCAACCCCGTTTGCCTGAAACCTAATGTTGCCTGGGATTTTGACCACCACCTTCATTCTTATTCTTTTTTTTTTTCACGGCCTATCACAATATGTGTGAAGTGCCTTGTGGGGATGTGGCTGCTGAATCCTGGAGGTTCAAAGGTGCAAGAGGGTTCACGTTCTGATTGGCTCACTCATGCATATACATTCTGTCAGGGCGAGATGAA